>NW_028135898.1:0-367000 GCF_964662115.1 Mustela nivalis | reverse complement strand
AGCATGAGTACCTTATTCAAGTAACGCCTCTCAGTGACTGGACCAAGAGCCCGCATATGTGGCTTGCCATGCCCATAGGCACCCAGGACTAACTAGATGGTGTGTATTCCAGTTGAGGGAACCCACTGCTGTGCTCTAGAGTCCCTCTCCTGGGGGGTCCCCTGTGGCAGAATACAGTACTCTTTCCTTCCCACAGAATGAACCCAAACACTTGGGAGCTTGGACAATCCCCCGAGAGGAAGGCTCTTCCTCGGCCCCTGAAGCAACCCCTACCCTGAACGGCCACTGTGAACGCAACACCCAGAGACAAATCCTGAGCGACTGCATCCCATTGCCCTCCTTTGATATCCAGAGGATCTCCCCTCACGGACTGGAGATCAGGCCTGCCATTACCTTGGCCCCTAGCAGAGCCAAGTTTGCTTTTTCAGACATCTGTCCCCACAGCACTGGCAAACACAGCCTCTAGGCTGGGTCCTCTGGAGCCATACCATATGACCGTGCCTGCTCTCTCCTGGAAAACTGTGTCCATTCCTTTGGCCACAAAACTCCAGAATATGAGAAACCTCAAGGACATCCCACTACTGGGAGCCTCCCTGGACACACAGGGGCATTCGGACACAAGCTGAGCAGCTACTTCCACGAAGGCATGCACACAGATATCAACAGAGATAGAAGGTTGAGCCGGCCAGGCCCTTAGGCCCTAATCTCAACTCTTGCTTTGGTTTCCAGGTGTCACTCCTCAGAGGCTTTGGTTCGAAGAACAGGATATGGGGCTTTCCTGAGGCACTGAACAGAACTCCTCTTGACTCCACATGGGAAGCTTCCTTGTTGGAGCTGTGTCAAACACCTCAGGTTGGAGAATCCTGCAGAGTCCCTGAGCCACCTCCACATTCCAAGGTCTCCCAGGCCACCAAGCCACAGTAGGACTCATCTTCAGGAGAGTCCATTTCAACTCTCCCCTCTGGGTAGCTCACCCAGGAGGCCACAGATTGAGCCGGCCTTGTCCTGACTAAAGAGTGGGAATATGAGGTGGCGTTCCCAGGCATCCATGCTTAGACACCTGCTCTCGAGTCTTTCCATATGGGGCCTCCTGGAACCATCCAATAGGACTCGACAGTCGTGCAGAAGGAAACCTTGAGGTTTGGAGTAGTTCACAAATCCCATCGTAGGCAAACCTCCCTGGCCTCATGACGCCCCCACACCCTTCAGGAAGAGGCCATGCTGGACAAAAACTCTAGCCTTAGGCTCGTCTCATAGTTGACATGACCTCAGAGCAGGAGATCTCGATTCAGCCTCTGCAGAGTGGGCCTGCCATGCCTTCGATCCCAAACCTCACGCTAGCTTGTTTTTTCAGACTTCCTTCCTCACACTCCTGGCAAACAAGCCCTCCGGACTAGGAACTCCAGAACCACAACCAGGCCCAGTGTCTACCCAACGGAAGAAAAACGTTTCCTTGTGGGGCTATCCAGAAAACCCAGATGAGGATCAACCTGCTTGGGCCTCAACGGTACCCGAACTGGATAGGCTGCACTGGGCACTCATGCTCTGTCTGACACAGCCTGAAGCCAGACGTCCAGACAGACAAGGAGACAGCTGGCCGCACACCCCGCACTCGGACACGCCATGGTCATATGCCGTCAACTCTTCCTAACCTTGGTTTTCAGATATCTGAACCTAGATATTATATCAATTCTCCATACAGCTGGGTATCGCATGCAAAAAACAGAACTCTTCCTTCCCCATGGCTATAAAGATTGCTCTTGGCATGGAGTCACACCTTCAGGGTGGGAGAAACCTTCATGGACCCTGATGCCACGCCCAAACGTGAGTGCTGCTTGGGCACAAATTCAAACAGTGACCCTCAGCATGAGCCCCATGTCAAAGAAAGGCCTGTCAGGGCCTGGACCAAGAGCCCGCATATTGACTTGCCAAGCACCTATGCACCCAATCCTCACCAGTGATTGATTTTACCAGTCGCCCAGCCCATACCTGGGGCTCTGCTCTGGAATCCCTTTCCTGGAGAGACACATGAGCCAGAAAACACGACTCCACCCTTTCAACAAAATGACCCCAAACTCTTGGGACCTGGGACAAATCCCCAGAGAGAGATACTCATCCACAGTCCCTGAGGCCACCCCTCCTATCCACGGCTATCCCGGACACAACATCCAGAGACAAAAGCCTGAAGGAACGCCTCCCACTCGCCCTTGTTTCAAAGGCCCAGGAGCTCCCTCTCGGGCTGTACATCCGGCCTGCCATACCCTAGGCGCCACTCATGAGCTGAGTTTGTATTTTCAGACTTCTGTGTCCACAGCCTGGACCCACACAACCTACAGGCTAGGACTTCTGGTGCCACAGCGAAAGATTGTGCCTGCCCTCTCCAAGGAAAGTGTGCCCAATCCATTGACCACAACCCCACAGGTTAGGGAAAAGCCCCAAGGCCCCTGAGGCCATCAATAGTGTAGGCCACCCTGGACTAGGAGGGGCTCTCTGACACGAGCGGTGCAACTATCTCCACTTAGACTCTCAGACATTGTCCCCAGAGACAGAAGTTTGAAATGGACAGGCCCCCAGGCCCTAATATAAACCTTAGCTTTGGTTTCCATGTGTCCGTCCTCAGAGGACTGTTTTCGTAGACCAGCTCTAGGGGCTTTTCTGAGGCACCAAACAAAACCTCTCTTGTCTCCACATGGGGAGCTTTCTTACTGGGGATGTATCAAACCCTTCAGGTAGGAGAGTTCCGCAGGGCCACTGAACAACCAGCACATTACAAGGTCTTCATGGACCCAAATGCACATTATGACCCTTCCTCGGGAGAGGCCATTTCAACTCAGCCCACTGGGTAGCGTGCCCCAGAGGCAGGAGATCAAACATATCTTGTCGCTCATGGTCAATGGGAAACCGAGGCATGCTGTACAGGGATCCATCCTTCGAACCCTGCTCTACAGTCCTTCCGTAGGGTATGTCCTGGAGCCATGCAACAGGACACGAATATCCCGCAGAAGAAACCTTGTGGTTTGGGGCAACCTCCAAACTCAGCGTGGGAAAACTTCCTTGACCTCATGAGGCCCCCGCTTCATGAAGGTGCCATCATGGACACATACTCCAGCCTCAGCCAACGTCTGATCCTCAGCCTGAATTCAGATGCAGGAGATTTCGATTCAGCCTCCGCAGAGTGGGCCTGCTCTGTCCTTGGATCCAATCCTCACCCTAGCTGGTGTTTTCAGACTTCCGTCCTCACACTCCTGGCCCACACACCCTCCCTACTGGGAATTCTGGGGCCACAATGAAGCACTCTGCCTGCCTCCCAGGAGAAAAACATTGTCTATGGTGCTGCCCAGAGATCCCAAATGAGGATCAAACTGCTTGGCCCTCGGCAACACCCCAATTGCATAGGCTACCTTAAACACTGATGCTCTGTCGCAAATTGCCTGAGCCCAGACCTTCCAACAGACACCGACACAGCTGGCTGCACACCCAGCACATTGGACCAGCCACTGCCTTAGGCCACCATCCATTCCCAACCTGGGTTTTCAGTCATCGGAACCTGGACCTTATCTCCAATTCCTGCACACGGGGGAACCTGATGCACAAGTCAGAACCCCTCCTTCCCCATGGCAAGAAACCTTGCTGCTGGCAGTGAGTCAAACATTCAGTGTAGGAGAAAACGGCATGACCCATGAGGCCACGCCCATGCGTGAGGGCCGCCTTGGGCACAAACACACATGGTGACCCTCAGCATGAGTACCTTAATCAAGTAACGCCTCTCAGTGACTGGACCAAGAGCCCGCATATGTGGCTTGCCATGCCCATAGGCACACAGGACTAACTGGATGGTGTGTATTCCAGTTGAGGGAGGCCACTGCTGTGCTCTAGAGTCCCTCTCCTTGGGGGTCCCCTGTGGCAGAAAACAGTACTCTTCCCTTCCTACAGATTGAACCGAAACACTTGGGAGCTTGGACAATCCCCCGAGAGGAAGGCTCTTCCTCGGCCCCTGAAGCAACCCCTACCCTGAACGGCCACTGTGAACGCAGCACCCAGAGACAAAAGCCTGAGCGACTGCCTCCCACTTGCCCTCCTTTGATATCCAGAGGATCTCCCCTCACGGACTGGAGACCAGGCCTGCCATTACCTTGGCCTCTAGCTGAGCCAAGTTTGCTTTTTCAGACTTCTGTCCCCACAGCCCGGGCAAACACAGCCACTAGGCTGGGTCCTCTGGAGCCATACCACAGGACCGTGCCTTCTCTCTACTGGGAAACTGTGTCCATTCCTTTGGCCACACACCTCCAGAATATGAGAAATCTCAAGGCCCCCGAGGACATCCCACTACTGAGAGCCTCTCTGGACACACAGGGGCATTCGGACACAAGCTGAGCAGCTACCTCCACCAAGGCATGCACACAGATGTCAACAGAGATAGAAGGTTGAGCCGGCCAGGCCCTTAGGCCCTAATCTCAACTGTTGCTTTGGTGTCCAGGTGTCACTCCTCAGAGGCTTTGTTTCGAAGAACAGTATATGGGGCTTTCCTGAGGCACTGAACAGAACTCCTCTTGACTCCACATGGGAATCTTCCTTGTTGGAGCCGTGTCAAACACCTCAGGTTGGAGAATCCTGCAGAGTCCCTGAGCCACCTCCACATTCCAAGGTCTCCCAGGCCACCAACCCACAGTAGGACTCATCTTCAGGAGAGTCCATTTCAACTCTCCCCTCTGGGTAGCTCACCCAGGAGCCCGCAGATTGAGCCTGACTTGTCCTGACTAAAGAGTGGGAATATGAGGTGGCATTCCCAGGCATCCATGCTTAGACACCTGCTCTCGAGTCTTTCCATATGGGACCTCCTGGAACCATCCAATAGGACTCGACAGTCGTGCAGAAGGCAACCTTGAGGTTTGGAGTAGTTCACAAATCCCATCATAGGCAAACCTCCCTGGCGTCATGGAGCCCCCACACCCTTAAGGAAGAGGCCATGCTGGACAAAAACTGTAGCCTGAGGCACGACTCATAGTTGACATGACCTCAGTGCAGGAGATCTCGATACAGCCTCTGCAGAGTGGGCCTGCTCTGCCCTCGGTCCCAAACCTCAGGGTAGCTTGTGTTTTCAGACTTCCTTCCTCACACTCCTGGCAAACAAGCCCTCCGGACTAGGAACTCCAGAACCACATCCCAGCCAGTGTCTGCCCAACGGAAGAACAACGTTTCCCTGTGGGGTTCCCCAGAAAACCCAGATGAGGATCAACCTGCTTGGGCCTTGACGTGCCCCGAACTGGATAGGCTGCTCTGGGCACGTAAGTTCCATCTGACACAGCCTGAAGCCACACGTCCAGACAGACAAGGAGACAGCTGGCCGCACACCCAGCACTTCGGTCACGCCATGGTCTTATGCTGTCACCTCTTCCTAACCTTGGTTTTCAGATATCTGAACCTAGACATTATATCAATTCTCCACACAGCTGGGTATCGCAAGCACAAAAGAGAACTCCTCCTTCCCCATGGCTGTAAAGCTTGCTCTTGGCATGGAATCACACATTCAGGGTGAGAGAAACCTTCATGTCCCCTGATTCCACGCCCAACCGTGGGTGCAGCAGCACAAATTCACACTGTGACCCTCAGCATGAGCCCCATGTCAAAGAAAGGCCTGTCAGGGCCTGGACCAAGAGCCCACATATGGGGCTTGCCAGGCTGCTATGCACCCAATCCTCACCAGTGTTTGAGTTTTCCAGTCACCCCGCCGTACCGCGGGATCTGCTCTCGAATCCCTTTCTTGGAGAGACACATGAGCCAGACAACACGACTCCACCCTTCACACAAAATGACCCCAAACTCTTGGGAGCTGGGACAAATCCCCAGACAGGGATACTCGTCCATAGTCCCTGAGGCCACCCGTCCAATCCACGGCTATCCCGGACACAACATCCAGAGACAAAAGCCTGAAGGAACGCCTCCCACTCGCCCTTGTTTCAGAGGCCCAGGAGCTCCCTCTCGGGCTGTACATCCGGCCTGCCATACACTAGGCGCCACTCATAAGCTGAGTTTGTGTTTTCAGACTTCTGTGCCCTCAGCCTGGACCCACACAACCTCCAGGCTAGCCTCCATTCCAAGGCACTCATGGACACAAACACACATTAGGCCCCATCCTCAAGAAAGTCCATTTCAAGTCAGCCACCCCGGTTTCTCCCGCAGAGCCATCAGATCTCAACTGTCTAGTCCCTTCACTCTTCCCCGGGGCGCTGCTTTGGAATTCCTCTTTGTTTGGGGCACCTGAGGTATCAAACCTGAAAGGAGACCTCCCATCCCACAGATTGACGAAAAACCATTGGGACCGGGCCATATCCACAGAGAGGAAGATTCGTCCATGACCCATGAGGCCTCGCCACATTCCACGGTCATCGTTGATACAAAATCCAGAGAACAAAGCCTGAGCAAGCGCCTCAGACTCGCTCTTTCTTCATATCCTGAAGTTTTATTCTCATGGTTTGTAGATTGGGCCTGCCATACCTACGTCCCCAAACCTAAGCTGAGTTTGTGTTTTCAGACTTCTGTCCTCAAATTCCAGGGCAACACACCCTCCAGGATGGGGCCCCAGGAGCCACACATTAGGACTGTGCTTACCCAATGCATGGAAATTCTGCCCATTCCATTGTTCAATATCTACATATTAGGAGAACCCTGCAAAGTCCCCGAGGCCATCCCAAGAGTGTAGGTCTCCCGGGACAAACAAGGGCGGTCTGACACCAGCTGAGAATCTATCTCCACACATGACATAGATGGATGTCCCTAGAGAAGAAGATGGAACCAGACATGACCCTAGGCCATAATCAGATCCAAGCTTTGGTTTACAGGCATGTCTCCTCAAAAGCCTGAATTCCAATACAAGCATAGGGGGTTTCCTGAGGCACCCATCAGAACAAACCTCATCTGCACAAGGAAACTTGAGAATGGGAGCTATGTCAAAAGTTTAGGAGAATACTTCAGGGTCCCGGTGCCACCGCCCCATTCCAAGGTTCCCATGGACACAAACACACTTTAGGAACTTACCTCGGGAAAGTCCATTTCAACTCAGCCTCCCCGGTGTCTCCCGCAGAGCCATCAGATCTCAACTGTCTTGTTGTTAGGAGACAATTGGAATGCGAGGTGATCTTCCCTGGCATCCATCCTCGAACAATGCTCTGGAGTCATTCCATAGGAAATGTCCTGGAGCTGCCAACAATTCTCAAATGTCCCGAATAAGGAATCCTTGAAGGGGGCATCCCACTACTCCCAACGTGGGAAAACGTTAACAGCCTTGAGACTCCGCTTCGTTCATGAAGGGGCAGTCATGCACAGAAACTCCAACCGGAGACAACGTCTGTTCCTCGCCGTGACTTCATATGCTTGAGATATTGGTTCAGATCTGCAGGGGACACCTGCAGTACCCTCGGCCTGAAGCCCAAGTTTAGGTTGTGTTCTCAGACTTCTGTCCTCACACTCCTAGCCCAGAAGCCCTCACGTTTGACAATTCCGGACCCACAATGCAGCACTCTGCCTGCCCTATAGAAAAAATATCTTGCCTAATGAACTGCCCGGGCACCTCAAATAAGGATCAACCTACACGACACTCGACTGTACCCAAATTATATAGTCTAACCTGGGCACTAATGCACTGTCTGTAACAACCTGAGCCCGAACCTCCTGACCAACAACTAGGCACCTGACCGCACACTGAGCACATTAGACCCACCATGGCCTTAGGTCATCATCTCTTCCCAAATGCGGTTTTCTGACTTCCGTACCTAGACCTTATCTCCAACCACGGCCCAGGGTTGAAAAGGATGCAGAAATCAGAACTCCTTCCCCATGGCAAGAGACCTTGTGATTGGCATATGGGGCCTTCCATGCCCCTAGGCCCCAAATTTTAACCATAGTTTTAGTTATCCCCTCACTCTTCCCCAGGGCTCTGCTTTGGAATTCCTCTTTGGTTGGGACCCTGAGGTAACAAACCTGAGAGGAGACCTCCCATCCCACAGATTGAGGAAAAGCAATTGGGACCGTGCCAAATCCCAAGAGAGGAAGTTTCGTCCATGGCCCATGAGGCATCCCCACATTCAACGGCCATCGTTGACACAAAATCCAGAGACCAAAGCCTGAGCAAGCGCCTCAGACTCGCTCTTTCTTCATATCCTGAAGAGTTCTTCTCATGGCTTGTAGATTGGGCCTGCCATACCTACGTCCCCAAACCTAAGCTGATTCTGTGTTTTCCGACTTCTGTCATCAAAGTCCTGGGCCACACACCCTCATGCTGGGCCCCTGGAGCCACACATTAGGACTGTGCCTACTTCATGCATGGGAATTCTGCCCATTGCATTGTACAAAATTGTACAAATTAGGAGATCCCTCCAAAGTACCCGAGGCCATCCCAATATGTAGGTCTCTTTGGACAAACAAGGGCGGTCTGACACCAGCTGAGCATCTACCTCCAATCATACCATAGATGGATGTCCCCAGAGAAGGACATGGAACCAGACAGGACCCTGCCATAATCGGATCCATTGCTTTGGTTTACAGGCATGTCTCCTCAAAATCCTGGATTCCAATACCAGCATAGGGGGTTTCCTGAGGCACCCATCAGAAAACACCTCGTCTCCACGAGGAAACTTGTGCATGGGACCTATGTCAAAATCTTAGGAGAATACTTCAGAGTCCCGGTGCCACTGCCCCATTCCAAGGTCCTAATGAACACAACCAACATTAGGCCCCATGCTCAGGAGCTGTCCATTTCAAATCAGCCACCCCGGTTGCTCCCGCAGAGCCATCCGATCTCCACTGTCTTGTAGCTAGAAGACAATTGGAATGTGAGGGGGGCTTCCCTGGCATCCATCCTCAAACAGTGCTCTGGAGTCATTCCATATGGGATGATTTGGAGTGACCAACAGGTCTCAATTGTGCCGCAGAAGGAATCATTGAAGGGGCATCCCACAACTCCCAACGAGGGAAAACCTGCATGGCCTTGAGATTCCTTTCCGTTCATGAAGGGCAATCATGCACAGAAACTACAACCTGAGTCAACGTCTGATCCTCGCCGTGACTTCAGATGCATGAGATATGGGTTCAGATGTGCAGGGGGTACCTGCCATGCCCTCGGTGACGCCCAAGTCTAGCTTGTGTTCTCAGACTTCTGTCCTCACACTACTGGCCCAGAAGCGCTCACGTTTGGAATTCCGGAACCACAATGCAGCACTCTGCCTGCCCTCTAGAAAAAATATCTTGCCTAATGAGCTGCCCAGGCACCTCAAATGAGGATCAACCTACCGGGCACTACACTGTACCCAAATTATATAGTGTAACCTGGGCACTAATGCACTGTCTGACACAACCTGAGCCCGAACCTCCTGACCAACAACCAGGCAGCTGACCGCACACTGAGCACATCAGACCCACCATGGCCTTAGGTCATCATCTCTTCCCAACTGCGGTTTTCAGGCTTCCGAACCTAGACCTTATCTCCAACCACTGCCCAGGGTTGAAAATGATGCAGAAATCAGAACTCCTTCCCCATGGCAAGAGACCTTGTGATTGGCATGTTGTCCAAAGTTCAGTGTAGTTGAAACCAGTGTGGCCCATGAGGCCCCGCCCATGCTCACGGGACACATTGGTCACAAACACACATTGTGACCCTCAGCCTGAGCCCAGTCCTCAGTTAAGGCCTCTCAGTGCCTATATGAAGAGACAGCATATGGGGCCTGCCATGCCCCTAGGCCCCAAATTTTAACCATAGTTTGGGTTGTCCCTTCAATCTTCCCCAGGGCTCTGCTTTGGAATTCCTCTTTGGTTGGGACACCTGAGGTAACAAACCTGAAAGGAGACCTCCCGTCCCACAGATTGACGAAAACAATTGGGGCCGGGCCAAATCCCAAGAGAGGAAGTTTTGTCCATGGCCCATGAGGCTTCCCCACATTCCACGGCCATCGTTGACACAAAATCCAGAGACCAAAGCCTGAGCAAGCGCCTCAGACTCGCTCTTTCTTCATATCCTGAAGAGTTCTTCTCATGGCTTGTAGATTGGGCCTGCCATACCTACGTCCCCAAACCTAAGCTGATTCTGTGTTTTCCGACTTCTGTCATCAAAGTCCTGGGCCACACACCCTCATGCTGGGCCCCTGGAGCCACACATTAGGACTGTGCCTACTTCATGCATGCGAATTCTGCCCATTGCATTGTACAAAATTGTACAAATTAGGAGATCCCTCCAAAGTACCCGAGGCCATCCCAATATGTAGGTCTCTTTGGACAAACAAGGGCGGTCTGACACCAGCTGAGCATCTACCTCCAATCATACCATAGATGGATGTCCCCAGAGAAGGACATGGAACCAGACAGGACCCTGCCATAATCGGATCCATTGCTTTGGTTTACAGGCATGTCTCCTCAAAATCCTGGATTCCAATACCAGCATAGGGGGTTTCCTGAGGCACCCATCAGAAAACACCTCGTCTCCACGAGGAAACTTGTGCATGGGACCTATGTCAAAATCTTAGGAGAATACTTCAGAGTCCCGGTGCCACTGCCCCATTCCAAGGTCCTAATGAACACAACCAACATTAGGCCCCATGCTCAGGAGCTGTCCATTTCAAATCAGCCACCCCGGTTGCTCCCGCAGAGCCATCCGATCTCCACTGTCTTGTAGCTAGAAGACAATTGGAATGTGAGGGGGGCTTCCCTGGCATCCATCCTCAAACAGTGCTCTGGAGTCATTCCATATGGGATGTTTTGGAGCTGACCAACAGGTCTCAATTGTGCCGCAGAAGGAATCCTTGAAGGGGCATCCCACAACTCCCAACGTGGGAAAACCTCCATGGCCTTGGGATTCCACTCCGTTCATGAAGGGGCAGTCATGCACAGAAACTTCAACCTGAGCCAACGTCTGATCCTCGCCGTGACTTCAGATGCATGAGATATTGGTTCAGATGTGCAGGGGGTACCTGCCTTGCCCTCGGCCTGAAGCCCAAGTCTAGCTGGTGTTCTCAGACTTCTGTCCTCACACTACTGAACCAGAAGCCCTCAAGTTTGGCAATTCCGGGCCCACAATGCAGCACTCTGCCTGCCCTCTAGTAAAAATATCTTGCCTAATGAGCTGCCCAGGCTCCTCAAATGAGGATCAACCTAAACGGCACTCGACTGTACACAAATTATATAGTGTAACCTGGGCACTAATGCACTGTCTGACAAACCTGAGCCCGAACCTCCTGACCAACAACCAGGCAGCTGACCGCACCCTGAGCTCATCAGACCCACCATGGCCTTAGGTCATCATCTCTTCCCAAAAGCGGTTTTCAGGCTTCCGAACCTAGACCTTATCTCCAACCACTGCCCAGGGTTGAAAATGATGCAGAAATCAGAACTCCTTCCCCATGGCAAGAGACCTTGTGATTGGCATGTTGTCCAAAGTTCAGTGTAGTTGAAACCAGTGTGGCCCATGAGGCCCCGCCCATGCTCACGGGACACATTGGTCACAAACACACATTGTGACCCTCAGCCTGAGCCCAGTCCTCAGTTAAGGCCTCTCAGGGCCTATATGAAGAGACAGCATATGGGGCCTGCCATGCCCCTAGGCCCCAAATTTTAACCATAGTTTGGGTTGTCCCTTCAATCTTCCCCAGGGCTCTGCTTTGGAATTCCTCTTTGGTTGGGACACCTGAGGTAACAAACCTGAAAGGAGACCTCCCGTCCCACAGATTGACGAAAACAATTGGGGCCGGGCCAAATCCCAAGAGAGGAAGTTTTGTCCATGGCCCATGAGGCTTCCCCACATTCCACGGCCATCGTTGACACAAAATCCAGAGACCAAAGCCTGAGCAAGCGCCTCAGACTCGCTCTTTCTTCATATCCTGAAGAGTTCTTCTCATGGCTTGTAGATTGGGCCTGCCATACCTACGTCCCCAAACCTAAGCTGATTCTGTGTTTTCCGACTTCTGTCCTCAGAGTCCTGGGCCACACACCCTCCAGCCTGGGGCCCCTGGAGCGACACATTAGGACTGTGCCTACTTCATGCATGGGAATTCTGCCCATTCCATTGTCCAAAATTGTACAAATTAGGAGATCCCTCCAAAGTCCCCAAGGCCATCCCAATATGTAGGTCTCTTTGGACAAACAAGGGCGGTCTGACACCAGCTGAGCAACTAGCTCCACTCAAAACATAGATGGATGTCCCCAAAGAAGGAGATGGAACCTGACAGGACCCTAGGCCATAATCGGATCCATTGCTTTGGTTTACAGGCATGTCTCCTCCAAAATCCTGGATTCCAATACCAGCATAGGGGGTTTCCGGAGGCACCCATCAGAAAACATCTCGTCTCCATGAGGAAACTTGTGCATGGAACCTATGTCAAAAGCTTAGGAGAATACTTCAGAGTCCCGGTTCCACCGCCCCATTCCAAGGTCCTCATGGACACAAACACACATTAGGCCCCATGCTCAGGAAAGTCCATTTCAACTCAGCCACCCCGGTTGCTCCCGCAGAGCCATCCGATCTCCACTGTCTTGTTGCTAGGAGACAATTGGAATGTGAGGCGGGCTTCCATGGCATCCATCCTCCAACGGTGCTCTGGAGTCATTCCATATGGGATGTTTTGGAGCTGACCAACAGGTCTCAATTGTGCCGCAGAAGGAATCCTTGAAGGGGCATCCCACAACTCCCAACGTGGGAAAACCTCCATGGCCTTGGGATTCCACTCCGTTCATGAAGGGGCAGTCATGCACAGAAACTTCAACCTGAGCCAACGTCTGATCCTCGCCGTGACTTCAGATGCATGAGATATTGGTTCAGATGTGCAGGGGGTACCTGCCTTGCCCTCGGCCTGAAGCCCAAGTCTAGCTGGTGTTCTCAGACTTCTGTCCTCACACTACTGAACCAGAAGCCCTCAAGTTTGGCAATTCCGGGCCCACAATGCAGCACTCTGCCTGCCCTCTAGAAAAAATATCTTGCCTAATGAGCTGCCCAGGCTCCTCAAATGAGGATCAACCTAAACGGCACTCGACTGTACCCAAATTATATAGTGTAACCTGGGCACTAATGCACTGTCTGACAAACCTGAGCCCGAACCTCCTGACCAACAACCAGGCAGCTGACCGCACCCTGAGCACATCAGACCCACCATGGCCTTAGGTCATCATCTCTTCCCAACTGCGGTTTTCAGGCTTCCGAACCTAGACCTTATCTCCAACCACTGCCCAGGGTTGAAAATGATGCAGAAATCAGAACTCCTTCCCCATGGCAAGAGACCTTGTGATTGGCATGTTGTCCAAAGTTCAGTGTAGTTGAAACCAGTGTGGCCCATGAGGCCCCGCCCATGCTCACGGGACACATTGGTCACAAACACACATTGTGACCCTCAGCCTGAGCCCAGTCCTCAGTTAAGGCCTCTCAGGGCCTATATGAAGAGACAGCATATGGGGCCTGCCATGCCCCTAGGCCCCAAATTTTAACCATAGTTTGGGTTGTCCCTTCAATCTTCCCCAGGGCTCTGCTTTGGAATTCCTCTTTGGTTGGGACACCTGAGGTAACAAACCTGAAAGGAGACCTCCCGTCCCACAGATTGACGAAAACAATTGGGGCCGGGCCAAATCCCAAGAGAGGAAGTTTTGTCCATGGCCCATGAGGCTTCCCCACATTCCACGGCCATCGTTGACACAAAATCCAGAGACCAAAGCCTGAGCAAGCGCCTCAGACTCGCTCTTTCTTCATATCCTGAAGAGTTCTTCTCATGGCTTGTAGATTGGGCCTGCCATACCTACGTCCCCAAACCTAAGCTGATTCTGTGTTTTCCGACTTCTGTCCTCAGAGTCCTGGGCCACACACCCTCCAGCCTGGGGCCCCTGGAGCGACACATTAGGACTGTGCCTACTTCATGCATGGGAATTCTGCCCATTCCATTGTCCAAAATTGTACAAATTAGGAGATCCCTCCAAAGTCCCCAAGGCCATCCCAATATGTAGGTCTCTTTGGACAAACAAGGGCGGTCTGACACCAGCTGAGCAACTAGCTCCACTCAAAACATAGATGGATGTCCCCAAAGAAGGAGATGGAACCTGACAGGACCCTAGGCCATAATCGGATCCATTGCTTTGGTTTACAGGCATGTCTCCTCCAAAATCCTGGATTCCAATACCAGCATAGGGGGTTTCCGGAGGCACCCATCAGAAAACATCTCGTCTCCATGAGGAAACTTGTGCATGGAACCTATGTCAAAAGCTTAGGAGAATACTTCAGAGTCCCGGTTCCACCGCCCCATTCCAAGGTCCTCATGGACACAAACACACATTAGGCCCCATGCTCAGGAAAGTCCATTTCAACTCAGCCACCCCGGTTGCTCCCGCAGAGCCATCCGATCTCCACTGTCTTGTTGCTAGGAGACAATTGGAATGTGAGGCGGGCTTCCATGGCATCCATCCTCCAACGGTGCTCTGGAGTCATTCCATATGGGATGTTTTGGAGCTGACCAACAGGTCTCAATTGTGCCGCAGAAGGAATCCTTGAAGGGGCATCCCACAACTCCCAACGTGGGAAAACCTACATGGCCTTGGGATTCCACTCCGTTCATGAAGGGGCAGTCATGCACAGAAACTTCAACCTGAGCCAACGTCTGATCCTCGCCGTGACTTCAGATGCATGAGATATTGGTTCAGATGTGCAGGGGGTACCTGCCTTGCCCTCGGCCTGAAGCCCAAGTCTAGCTGGTGTTCTCAGACTTCTGTCCTCACACTACTGAACCAGAAGCCCTCAAGTTTGGCAATTCCGGGCCCACAATGCAGCACTCTGCCTGCCCTCTAGAAAAAATATCTTGCCTAATGAGCTGCCCAGGCTCCTCAAATGAGGATCAACCTAAACGGCACTCGACTGTACCCAAATTATATAGTGTAACCTGGGCACTAATGCACTGTCTGACAAACCTGAGCCCGAACCTCCTGACCAACAACCAGGCAGCTGACCGCACCCTGAGCACATCAGACCCACCATGGCCTTAGGTCATCATCTCTTCCCAACTGCGGTTTTCAGGCTTCCGAACCTAGACCTTATCTCCAACCACTGCCCAGGGTTGAAAATGATGCAGAAATCAGAACTCCTTCCCCATGGCAAGAGACCTTGTGATTGGCATGTTGTCCAAAGTTCAGTGTAGTTGAAACCAGTGTGGCCCATGAGGCCCCGCCCATGCTCACGGGACACATTGGTCACAAACACACATTGTGACCCTCAGCCTGAGCCCAGTCCTCAGTTAAGGCCTCTCAGGGCCTATATGAAGAGACAGCATATGGGGCCTGCCATGCCCCTAGGCCCCAAATTTTAACCATAGTTTGGGTTGTCCCTTCAATCTTCCCCAGGGCTCTGCTTTGGAATTCCTCTTTGGTTGGGACACCTGAGGTAACAAACCTGAAAGGAGACCTCCCGTCCCACAGATTGACGAAAACAATTGGGGCCGGGCCAAATCCCAAGAGAGGAAGTTTTGTCCATGGCCCATGAGGCTTCCCCACATTCCACGGCCATCGTTGACACAAAATCCAGAGACCAAAGCCTGAGCAAGCGCCTCAGACTCGCTCTTTCTTCATATCCTGAAGAGTTCTTCTCATGGCTTGTAGATTGGGCCTGCCATACCTACGTCCCCAAACCTAAGCTGATTCTGTGTTTTCCGACTTCTGTCCTCAGAGTCCTGGGCCACACACCCTCCAGCCTGGGGCCCCTGGAGCGACACATTAGGACTGTGCCTACTTCATGCATGGGAATTCTGCCCATTCCATTGTCCAAAATTGTACAAATTAGGAGATCCCTCCAAAGTCCCCAAGGCCATCCCAATATGTAGGTCTCTTTGGACAAACAAGGGCGGTCTGACACCAGCTGAGCAACTAGCTCCACTCAAAACATAGATGGATGTCCCCAAAGAAGGAGATGGAACCTGACAGGACCCTAGGCCATAATCGGATCCATTGCTTTGGTTTACAGGCATGTCTCCTCCAAAATCCTGGATTCCAATACCAGCATAGGGGGTTTCCGGAGGCACCCATCAGAAAACATCTCGTCTCCATGAGGAAACTTGTGCATGGAACCTATGTCAAAAGCTTAGGAGAATACTTCAGAGTCCCGGTTCCACCGCCCCATTCCAAGGTCCTCATGGACACAAACACACATTAGGCCCCATGCTCAGGAAAGTCCATTTCAACTCAGCCACCCCGGTTGCTCCCGCAGAGCCATCCGATCTCCACTGTCTTGTTGCTAGGAGACAATTGGAATGTGAGGCGGGCTTCCATGGCATCCATCCTCCAACGGTGCTCTGGAGTCATTCCATATGGGATGTTTTGGAGCTGACCAACAGGTCTCAATTGTGCCGCAGAAGGAATCCTTGAAGGGGCATCCCACAACTCCCAACGTGGGAAAACCTACATGGCCTTGGGATTCCACTCCGTTCATGAAGGGGCAGTCATGCACAGAAACTTCAACCTGAGCCAACGTCTGATCCTCGCCGTGACTTCAGATGCATGAGATATTGGTTCAGATGTGCAGGGGGTACCTGCCTTGCCCTCGGCCTGAAGCCCAAGTCTAGCTGGTGTTCTCAGACTTCTGTCCTCACACTACTGAACCAGAAGCCCTCAAGTTTGGCAATTCCGGGCCCACAATGCAGCACTCTGCCTGCCCTCTAGAAAAAATATCTTGCCTAATGAGCTGCCCAGGCTCCTCAAATGAGGATCAACCTAAACGGCACTCGACTGTACCCAAATTATATAGTGTAACCTGGGCACTAATGCACTGTCTGACAAACCTGAGCCCGAACCTCCTGACCAACAACCAGGCAGCTGACCGCACCCTGAGCACATCAGACCCACCATGGCCTTAGGTCATCATCTCTTCCCAACTGCGGTTTTCAGGCTTCCGAACCTAGACCTTATCTCCAACCACTGCCCAGGGTTGAAAATGATGCAGAAATCAGAACTCCTTCCCCATGGCAAGAGACCTTGTGATTGGCATGTTGTCCAAAGTTCAGTGTAGTTGAAACCAGTGTGGCCCATGAGGCCCCGCCCATGCTCACGGGACACATTGGTCACAAACACACATTGTGACCCTCAGCCTGAGCCCAGTCCTCAGTTAAGGCCTCTCAGGGCCTATATGAAGAGACAGCATATGGGGCCTGCCATGCCCCTAGGCCCCAAATTTTAACCATAGTTTGGGTTGTCCCTTCAATCTTCCCCAGGGCTCTGCTTTGGAATTCCTCTTTGGTTGGGACACCTGAGGTAACAAACCTGAAAGGAGACCTCCCGTCCCACAGATTGACGAAAACAATTGGGGCCGGGCCAAATCCCAAGAGAGGAAGTTTTGTCCATGGCCCATGAGGCTTCCCCACATTCCACGGCCATCGTTGACACAAAATCCAGAGACCAAAGCCTGAGCAAGCGCCTCAGACTCGCTCTTTCTTCATATCCTGAAGAGTTCTTCTCATGGCTTGTAGATTGGGCCTGCCATACCTACGTCCCCAAACCTAAGCTGATTCTGTGTTTTCCGACTTCTGTCCTCAGAGTCCTGGGCCACACACCCTCCAGCCTGGGGCCCCTGGAGCGACACATTAGGACTGTGCCTACTTCATGCATGGGAATTCTGCCCATTCCATTGTCCAAAATTGTACAAATTAGGAGATCCCTCCAAAGTCCCCAAGGCCATCCCAATATGTAGGTCTCTTTGGACAAACAAGGGCGGTCTGACACCAGCTGAGCAACTAGCTCCACTCAAAACATAGATGGATGTCCCCAAAGAAGGAGATGGAACCTGACAGGACCCTAGGCCATAATCGGATCCATTGCTTTGGTTTACAGGCATGTCTCCTCCAAAATCCTGGATTCCAATACCAGCATAGGGGGTTTCCGGAGGCACCCATCAGAAAACATCTCGTCTCCATGAGGAAACTTGTGCATGGAACCTATGTCAAAAGCTTAGGAGAATACTTCAGAGTCCCGGTTCCACCGCCCCATTCCAAGGTCCTCATGGACACAAACACACATTAGGCCCCATGCTCAGGAAAGTCCATTTCAACTCAGCCACCCCGGTTGCTCCCGCAGAGCCATCCGATCTCCACTGTCTTGTTGCTAGGAGACAATTGGAATGTGAGGCGGGCTTCCATGGCATCCATCCTCCAACGGTGCTCTGGAGTCATTCCATATGGGATGTTTTGGAGCTGACCAACAGGTCTCAATTGTGCCGCAGAAGGAATCCTTGAAGGGGCATCCCACAACTCCCAACGTGGGAAAACCTACATGGCCTTGGGATTCCACTCCGTTCATGAAGGGGCAGTCATGCACAGAAACTTCAACCTGAGCCAACGTCTGATCCTCGCCGTGACTTCAGATGCATGAGATATTGGTTCAGATGTGCAGGGGGTACCTGCCTTGCCCTCGGCCTGAAGCCCAAGTCTAGCTGGTGTTCTCAGACTTCTGTCCTCACACTACTGAACCAGAAGCCCTCAAGTTTGGCAATTCCGGGCCCACAATGCAGCACTCTGCCTGCCCTCTAGAAAAAATATCTTGCCTAATGAGCTGCCCAGGCTCCTCAAATGAGGATCAACCTAAACGGCACTCGACTGTACCCAAATTATATAGTGTAACCTGGGCACTAATGCACTGTCTGACAAACCTGAGCCCGAACCTCCTGACCAACAACCAGGCAGCTGACCGCACCCTGAGCACATCAGACCCACCATGGCCTTAGGTCATCATCTCTTCCCAACTGCGGTTTTCAGGCTTCCGAACCTAGACCTTATCTCCAACCACTGCCCAGGGTTGAAAATGATGCAGAAATCAGAACTCCTTCCCCATGGCAAGAGACCTTGTGATTGGCATGTTGTCCAAAGTTCAGTGTAGTTGAAACCAGTGTGGCCCATGAGGCCCCGCCCATGCTCACGGGACACATTGGTCACAAACACACATTGTGACCCTCAGCCTGAGCCCAGTCCTCAGTTAAGGCCTCTCAGGGCCTATATGAAGAGACAGCATATGGGGCCTGCCATGCCCCTAGGCCCCAAATTTTAACCATAGTTTGGGTTGTCCCTTCAATCTTCCCCAGGGCTCTGCTTTGGAATTCCTCTTTGGTTGGGACACCTGAGGTAACAAACCTGAAAGGAGACCTCCCGTCCCACAGATTGACGAAAACAATTGGGGCCGGGCCAAATCCCAAGAGAGGAAGTTTTGTCCATGGCCCATGAGGCTTCCCCACATTCCACGGCCATCGTTGACACAAAATCCAGAGACCAAAGCCTGAGCAAGCGCCTCAGACTCGCTCTTTCTTCATATCCTGAAGAGTTCTTCTCATGGCTTGTAGATTGGGCCTGCCATACCTACGTCCCCAAACCTAAGCTGATTCTGTGTTTTCCGACTTCTGTCCTCAGAGTCCTGGGCCACACACCCTCCAGCCTGGGGCCCCTGGAGCGACACATTAGGACTGTGCCTACTTCATGCATGGGAATTCTGCCCATTCCATTGTCCAAAATTGTACAAATTAGGAGATCCCTCCAAAGTCCCCAAGGCCATCCCAATATGTAGGTCTCTTTGGACAAACAAGGGCGGTCTGACACCAGCTGAGCAACTAGCTCCACTCAAAACATAGATGGATGTCCCCAAAGAAGGAGATGGAACCTGACAGGACCCTAGGCCATAATCGGATCCATTGCTTTGGTTTACAGGCATGTCTCCTCCAAAATCCTGGATTCCAATACCAGCATAGGGGGTTTCCGGAGGCACCCATCAGAAAACATCTCGTCTCCATGAGGAAACTTGTGCATGGAAGCTATGTCAAAAGCTTAGGAGAATACTTCAGAGTCCCGGTTCCACCGCCCCATTCCAAGGTCCTCATGGACACAAACACACATTAGGCCCCATGCTCAGGAAAGTCCATTTCAACTCAGCCACCCCGGTTGCTCCCGCAGAGCCATCCGATCTCCACTGTCTTGTTGCTAGGAGACAATTGGAATGTGAGGCGGGCTTCCATGGCATCCATCCTCCAACGGTGCTCTGGAGTCATTCCATATGGGATGTTTTGGAGCTGACCAACAGGTCTCAATTGTGCCGCAGAAGGAATCCTTGAAGGGGCATCCCACAACTCCCAACGTGGGAAAACCTCCATGGCCTTGGGATTCCACTCCGTTCATGAAGGGGCAGTCATGCACAGAAACTTCAACCTGAGCCAACGTCTGATCCTCGCCGTGACTTCAGATGCATGAGATATTGGTTCAGATGTGCAGGGGGTACCTGCCTTGCCCTCGGCCTGAAGCCCAAGTCTAGCTGGTGTTCTCAGACTTCTGTCCTCACACTACTGAACCAGAAGCCCTCAAGTTTGGCAATTCCGGGCCCACAATGCAGCACTCTGCCTGCCCTCTAGTAAAAATATCTTGCCTAATGAGCTGCCCAGGCTCCTCAAATGAGGATCAACCTAAACGGCACTCGACTGTACACAAATTATATAGTGTAACCTGGGCACTAATGCACTGTCTGACAAACCTGAGCCCGAACCTCCTGACCAACAACCAGGCAGCTGACCGCACCCTGAGCTCATCAGACCCACCATGGCTTTAGGTCATCATCTCTTCCCAAAAGCGGTTTTCAGGCTTCCGAACCTAGACCTTATCTCCAACCACTGCCCAGGGTTGAAAATGATGCAGAAATCAGAACTCCTTCCCCATGGCAAGAGACCTTGTGATTGGCATGTTGTCCAAAGTTCAGTGTAGTTGAAACCAGTGTGGCCCATGAGGCCCCGCCCATGCTCACGGGACACATTGGTCACAAACACACATTGTGACCCTCAGCCTGAGCCCAGTCCTCAGTTAAGGCCTCTCAGGGCCTATATGAAGAGACAGCATATGGGGCCTGCCATGCCCCTAGGCCCCAAATTTTAACCATAGTTTGGGTTGTCCCTTCAATCTTCCCCAGGGCTCTGCTTTGGAATTCCTCTTTGGTTGGGACACCTGAGGTAACAAACCTGAAAGGAGACCTCCCGTCCCACAGATTGACGAAAACAATTGGGGCCGGGCCAAATCCCAAGAGAGGAAGTTTTGTCCATGGCCCATGAGGCTTCCCCACATTCCACGGCCATCGTTGACACAAAATCCAGAGACCAAAGCCTGAGCAAGCGCCTCAGACTCGCTCTTTCTTCATATCCTGAAGAGTTCTTCTCATGGCTTGTAGATTGGGCCTGCCATACCTACGTCCCCAAACCTAAGCTGATTCTGTGTTTTCCGACTTCTGTCCTCAGAGTCCTGGGCCACACATCCTCCAGCCTGGGGCCCCTGGAGCGACACATTAGGACTGTGCCTACTTCATGCATGGGAATTCTGCCCATTCCATTGTCCAAAATTGTACAAATTAGGAGATCCCTCCAAAGTCCCCAAGGCCATCCCAATATGTAGGTCTCTTTGGACAAACAAGGGCGGTCTGACACCAGCTGAGCAACTAGCTCCACTCAAAACATAGATGGATGTCCCCAAAGAAGGAGATGGAACCTGACAGGACCCTAGGCCATAATCGGATCCATTGCTTTGGTTTACAGGCATGTCTCCTCCAAAATCCTGGATTCCAATACCAGCATAGGGGGTTTCCGGAGGCACCCATCAGAAAACATCTCGTCTCCATGAGGAAACTTGTGCATGGAACCTATGTCAAAAGCTTAGGAGAATACTTCAGAGTCCCGGTTCCACCGCCCCATTCCAAGGTCCTCATGGACACAAACACACATTAGGCCCCATGCTCAGGAAAGTCCATTTCAACTCAGCCACCCCGGTTGCTCCCGCAGAGCCATCCGATCTCCACTGTCTTGTTGCTAGGAGACAATTGGAATGTGAGGCGGGCTTCCATGGCATCCATCCTCCAACGGTGCTCTGGAGTCATTCCATATGGGATGTTTTGGAGCTGACCAACAGGTCTCAATTGTGCCGCAGAAGGAATCCTTGAAGGGGCATCCCACAACTCCCAACGTGGGAAAACCTCCATGGCCTTGGGATTCCACTCCGTTCATGAAGGGGCAGTCATGCACAGAAACTTCAACCTGAGCCAACGTCTGATCCTCGCCGTGACTTCAGATGCATGAGATATTGGTTCAGATGTGCAGGGGGTACCTGCCTTGCCCTCGGCCTGAAGCCCAAGTCTAGCTGGTGTTCTCAGACTTCTGTCCTCACACTACTGAACCAGAAGCCCTCAAGTTTGGCAATTCCGGGCCCACAATGCAGCACTCTGCCTGCCCTCTAGAAAAAATATCTTGCCTAATGAGCTGCCCAGGCTCCTCAAATGAGGATCAACCTAAACGGCACTCGACTGTACCCAAATTATATAGTGTAACCTGGGCACTAATGCACTGTCTGACAAACCTGAGCCCGAACCTCCTGACCAACAACCAGGCAGCTGACCGCACCCAGAGCACATCAGACCCACCATGGCTTTAGGTCATCATCTCTTCCCAACTGCGGTTTTCAGGCTTCCGAACCTAGACCTTATCTCCAACCACTGCCCAGGGTTGAAAATGATGCAGAAATCAGAACTCCTTCCCCATGGCAAGAGACCTTGTGATTGGCATGTTGTCCAAAGTTCAGTGTAGTTGAAACCAGTGTGGCCCATGAGGCCCCGCCCATGCTCACGGGACACATTGGTCACAAACACACATTGTGACCCTCAGCCTGAGCCCAGTCCTCAGTTAAGGCCTCTCAGGGCCTATATGAAGAGACAGCATATGGGGCCTGCCATGCCCCTAGGCCCCAAATTTTAACCATAGTTTGGGTTGTCCCTTCAATCTTCCCCAGGGCTCTGCTTTGGAATTCCTCTTTGGTTGGGACACCTGAGGTAACAAACCTGAAAGGAGACCTCCCGTCCCACAGATTGACGAAAACAATTGGGGCCGGGCCAAATCCCAAGAGAGGAAGTTTTGTCCATGGCCCATGAGGCTTCCCCACATTCCACGGCCATCGTTGACACAAAATCCAGAGACCAAAGCCTGAGCAAGCGCCTCAGACTCGCTCTTTCTTCATATCCTGAAGAGTTCTTCTCATGGCTTGTAGATTGGGCCTGCCATACCTACGTCCCCAAACCTAAGCTGATTCTGTGTTTTCCGACTTCTGTCCTCAGAGTCCTGGGCCACACACCCTCCAGCCTGGGGCCCCTGGAGCGACACATTAGGACTGTGCCTACTTCATGCATGGGAATTCTGCCCATTCCATTGTCCAAAATTGTACAAATTAGGAGATCCCTCCAAAGTCCCCAAGGCCATCCCAATATGTAGGTCTCTTTGGACAAACAAGGGCGGTCTGACACCAGCTGAGCAACTAGCTCCACTCAAAACATAGATGGATGTCCCCAAAGAAGGAGATGGAACCTGACAGGACCCTAGGCCATAATCGGATCCATTGCTTTGGTTTACAGGCATGTCTCCTCCAAAATCCTGGATTCCAATACCAGCATAGGGGGTTTCCGGAGGCACCCATCAGAAAACATCTCGTCTCCATGAGGAAACTTGTGCATGGAACCTATGTCAAAAGCTTAGGAGAATACTTCAGAGTCCCGGTTCCACCGCCCCATTCCAAGGTCCTCATGGACACAAACACACATTAGGCCCCATGCTCAGGAAAGTCCATTTCAACTCAGCCACCCCGGTTGCTCCCGCAGAGCCATCCGATCTCCACTGTCTTGTTGCTAGGAGACAATTGGAATGTGAGGCGGGCTTCCATGGCATCCATCCTCCAACGGTGCTCTGGAGCCATTCCATATGGGATGTTTTGGAGCTGACCAACAGGTCTCAATTGTGCCGCAGAAGGAATCCTTGAAGGGGCATCCCACAACTCCCAACGTGGGAAAACCTCCATGGCCTTGGGATTCCACTCCGTTCATGAAGGGGCAGTCATGCACAGAAACTTCAACCTGAGCCAACGTCTGATCCTCGCCGTGACTTCAGATGCATGAGATATTGGTTCAGATGTGCAGGGGGTACCTGCCTTGCCCTCGGCCTGAAGCCCAAGTCTAGCTGGTGTTCTCAGACTTCTGTCCTCACACTACTGAACCAGAAGCCCTCAAGTTTGGCAATTCCGGGCCCACAATGCAGCACTCTGCCTGCCCTCTAGAAAAAATATCTTGCCTAATGAGCTGCCCAGGCTCCTCAAATGAGGATCAACCTAAACGGCACTCGACTGTACCCAAATTATATAGTGTAACCTGGGCACTAATGCACTGTCTGACAAACCTGAGCCCGAACCTCCTGACCAACAACCAGGCAGCTGACCGCACACTGAGCACATCAGACCCACCATGGCCTTAGGTCATCATCTCTTCCCAACTGCGGTTTTCAGGCTTCCGAACCTAGACCTTATCTCCAACCACTGCCCAGGGTTGAAAATGATGCAGAAATCAGAACTCCTTCCCCATGGCAAGAGACCTTGTGATTGGCATGTTGTCCAAAGTTCAGTGTAGTTGAAACCAGTGTGGCCCATGAGGCCCCGCCCATGCTCACGGGACACATTGGTCACAAACACACATTGTGACCCTCAGCCTGAGCCCAGTCCTCAGTTAAGGCCTCTCAGGGCCTATATGAAGAGACAGCATATGGGGCCTGCCATGCCCCTAGGCCCCAAATTTTAACCATAGTTTGGGTTGTCCCTTCAATCTTCCCCAGGGCTCTGCTTTGGAATTCCTCTTTGGTTGGGACACCTGAGGTAACAAACCTGAAAGGAGACCTCCCGTCCCACAGATTGACGAAAACAATTGGGGCCGGGCCAAATCCCAAGAGAGGAAGTTTTGTCCATGGCCCATGAGGCTTCCCCACATTCCACGGCCATCGTTGACACAAAATCCAGAGACCAAAGCCTGAGCAAGCGCCTCAGACTCGCTCTTTCTTCATATCCTGAAGAGTTCTTCTCATGGCTTGTAGATTGGGCCTGCCATACCTACGTCCCCAAACCTAAGCTGATTCTGTGTTTTCCGACTTCTGTCCTCAGAGTCCTGGGCCACACATCCTCCAGCCTGGGGCCCCTGGAGCGACACATTAGGACTGTGCCTACTTCATGCATGGGAATTCTGCCCATTCCATTGTCCAAAATTGTACAAATTAGGAGATCCCTCCAAAGTCCCCAAGGCCATCCCAATATGTAGGTCTCTTTGGACAAACAAGGGCGGTCTGACACCAGCTGAGCAACTAGCTCCACTCAAAACATAGATGGATGTCCCCAAAGAAGGAGATGGAACCTGACAGGACCCTAGGCCATAATCGGATCCATTGCTTTGGTTTACAGGCATGTCTCCTCCAAAATCCTGGATTCCAATACCAGCATAGGGGGTTTCCGGAGGCACCCATCAGAAAACATCTCGTCTCCATGAGGAAACTTGTGCATGGAACCTATGTCAAAAGCTTAGGAGAATACTTCAGAGTCCCGGTTCCACCGCCCCATTCCAAGGTCCTCATGGACACAAACACACATTAGGCCCCATGCTCAGGAAAGTCCATTTCAACTCAGCCACCCCGGTTGCTCCCGCAGAGCCATCCGATCTCCACTGTCTTGTTGCTAGGAGACAATTGGAATGTGAGGCGGGCTTCCATGGCATCCATCCTCCAACGGTGCTCTGGAGTCATTCCATATGGGATGTTTTGGAGCTGACCAACAGGTCTCAATTGTGCCGCAGAAGGAATCCTTGAAGGGGCATCCCACAACTCCCAACGTGGGAAAACCTCCATGGCCTTGGGATTCCACTCCGTTCATGAAGGGGCAGTCATGCACAGAAACTTCAACCTGAGCCAAAGTCTGATCCTCGCCGTGACTTCAGATGCATGAGATATTGGTTCAGATGTGCAGGGGGTACCTGCCTTGCCCTCGGCCTGAAGCCCAAGTCTAGCTGGTGTTCTCAGACTTCTGTCCTCACACTACTGAACCAGAAGCCCTCAAGTTTGGCAATTCCGGGCCCACAATGCAGCACTCTGCCTGCCCTCTAGAAAAAATATCTTGCCTAATGAGCTGCCCAGGCTCCTCAAATGAGGATCAACCTAAACGGCACTCGACTGTACCCAAATTATATAGTGTAACCTGGGCACTAATGCACTGTCTGACAAACCTGAGCCCGAACCTCCTGACCAACAACCAGGCAGCTGACCGCACACTGAGCACATCAGACCCACCATGGCCTTAGGTCATCATCTCTTCCCAACTGCGGTTTTCAGGCTTCCGAACCTAGACCTTATCTCCAACCACTGCCCAGGGTTGAAAATGATGCAGAAATCAGAACTCCTTCCCCATGGCAAGAGACCTTGTGATTGGCATGTTGTCCAAAGTTCAGTGTAGTTGAAACCAGTGTGGCCCATGAGGCCCCGCCCATGCTCACGGGACACATTGGTCACAAACACACATTGTGACCCTCAGCCTGAGCCCAGTCCTCAGTTAAGGCCTCTCAGGGCCTATATGAAGAGACAGCATATGGGGCCTGCCATGCCCCTAGGCCCCAAATTTTAACCATAGTTTGGGTTGTCCCTTCAATCTTCCCCAGGGCTCTGCTTTGGAATTCCTCTTTGGTTGGGACACCTGAGGTAACAAACCTGAAAGGAGACCTCCCGTCCCACAGATTGACGAAAACAATTGGGGCCGGGCCAAATCCCAAGAGAGGAAGTTTTGTCCATGGCCCATGAGGCTTCCCCACATTCCACGGCCATCGTTGACACAAAATCCAGAGACCAAAGCCTGAGCAAGCGCCTCAGACTCGCTCTTTCTTCATATCCTGAAGAGTTCTTCTCATGGCTTGTAGATTGGGCCTGCCATACCTACGTCCCCAAACCTAAGCTGATTCTGTGTTTTCCGACTTCTGTCCTCAGAGTCCTGGGCCACACACCCTCCAGCCTGGGGCCCCTGGAGCGACACATTAGGACTGTGCCTACTTCATGCATGGGAATTCTGCCCATTCCATTGTCCAAAATTGTACAAATTAGGAGATCCCTCCAAAGTCCCCAAGGCCATCCCAATATGTAGGTCTCTTTGGACAAACAAGGGCGGTCTGACACCAGCTGAGCAACTAGCTCCACTCAAAACATAGATGGATGTCCCCAAAGAAGGAGATGGAACCTGACAGGACCCTAGGCCATAATCGGATCCATTGCTTTGGTTTACAGGCATGTCTCCTCCAAAATCCTGGATTCCAATACCAGCATAGGGGGTTTCCGGAGGCACCCATCAGAAAACATCTCGTCTCCATGAGGAAACTTGTGCATGGAACCTATGTCAAAAGCTTAGGAGAATACTTCAGAGTCCCGGTTCCACCGCCCCATTCCAAGGTCCTCATGGACACAAACACACATTAGGCCCCATGCTCAGGAAAGTCCATTTCAACTCAGCCACCCCGGTTGCTCCCACAGAGCCATCCGATCTCCACTGTCTTGTTGCTAGGAGACAATTGGAATGTGAGGCGGGCTTCCATGGCATCCATCCTCCAACGGTGCTCTGGAGTCATTCCATATGGGATGTTTTGGAGCTGACCAACAGGTCTCAATTGTGCCGCAGAAGGAATCCTTGAAGGGGCATCCCACAACTCCCAACGTGGGAAAACCTCCATGGCCTTGGGATTCCACTCCGTTCATGAAGGGGCAGTCATGCACAGAAACTTCAACCTGAGCCAACGTCTGATCCTCGCCGTGACTTCAGATGCATGAGATATTGGTTCAGATGTGCAGGGGGTACCTGCCTTGCCCTCGGCCTGAAGCCCAAGTCTAGCTGGTGTTCTCAGACTTCTGTCCTCACACTACTGAACCAGAAGCCCTCAAGTTTGGCAATTCCGGGCCCACAATGCAGCACTCTGCCTGCCCTCTAGAAAAAATATCTTGCCTAATGAGCTGCCCAGGCTCCTCAAATGAGGATCAACCTAAACGGCACTCGACTGTACCCAAATTATATAGTGTAACCTGGGCACTAATGCACTGTCTGACAAACCTGAGCCCGAACCTCCTGACCAACAACCAGGCAGCTGACCGCACCCTGAGCACATCAGACCCACCATGGCTTTAGGTCATCATCTCTTCCCAAAAGCGGTTTTCAGGCTTCCGAACCTAGACCTTATCTCCAACCACTGCCCAGGGTTGAAAATGATGCAGAAATCAGAACTCCTTCCCCATGGCAAGAGACCTTGTGATTGGCATGTTGTCCAAAGTTCAGTGTAGTTGAAACCAGTGTGGCCCATGAGGCCCTGCCCATGCTCACGGGACACATTGGTCACAAACACACATTGTGACCCTCAGCCTGAGCCCAGTCCTCAGTTAAGGCCTCGCAGGGCCTATATGAAGAGACAGCATATGGGGCCTGCCATGCCCCTAGGCCCCAAATTTTAACCATAGTTTGGGTTGTCCCTTCAATCTTCCCCAGGGATCTGCTTTGGAATTCCTCTTTGGTTGGGACACCTGAGGTAACAAACCTGAAAGGAGACCTCCCGTCCCACAGATTGACGAAAACAATTGGGGCCGGGCCAAATCCCAAGAGAGGAAGTTTTGTCCATGGCCCATGAGGCTTCCCCACATTCCACGGCCATCGTTGACACAAAATCCAGAGACCAAAGCCTGAGCAAGCGCCTCAGACTCGCTCTTTCTTCATATCCTGAAGAGTTCTTCTCATGGCTTGTAGATTGGGCCTGCCATACCTACGTCCCCAAACCTAAGCTGATTCTGTGTTTTCCGACTTCTGTCCTCAGAGTCCTGGGCCACACATCCTCCAGCCTGGGGCCCCTGGAGCGACACATTAGGACTGTGCCTACTTCATGCATGGGAATTCTGCCCATTCCATTGTCCAAAATTGTACAAATTAGGAGATCCCTCCAAAGTCCCCAAGGCCATCCCAATATGTAGGTCTCTTTGGACAAACAAGGGCGGTCTGACACCAGCTGAGCAACTAGCTCCACTCAAAACATAGATGGATGTCCCCAAAGAAGGAGATGGAACCTGACAGGACCCTAGGCCATAATCGGATCCATTGCTTTGGTTTACAGGCATGTCTCCTCCAAAATCCTGGATTCCAATACCAGCATAGGGGGTTTCCGGAGGCACCCATCAGAAAACATCTCGTCTCCATGAGGAAACTTGTGCATGGAACCTATGTCAAAAGCTTAGGAGAATACTTCAGAGTCCCGGTTCCACCGCCCCATTCCAAGGTCCTCATGGACACAAACACACATTAGGCCCCATGCTCAGGAAAGTCCATTTCAACTCAGCCACCCCGGTTGCTCCCGCAGAGCCATCCGATCTCCACTGTCTTGTTGCTAGGAGACAATTGGAATGTGAGGCGGGCTTCCATGGCATCCATCCTCCAACGGTGCTCTGGAGTCATTCCATATGGGATGTTTTGGAGCTGACCAACAGGTCTCAATTGTGCCGCAGAAGGAATCCTTGAAGGGGCATCCCACAACTCCCAACGTGGGAAAACCTCCATGGCCTTGGGATTCCACTCCGTTCATGAAGGGGCAGTCATGCACAGAAACTTCAACCTGAGCCAACGTCTGATCCTCGCCGTGACTTCAGATGCATGAGATATTGGTTCAGATGTGCAGGGGGTACCTGCCTTGCCCTCGGCCTGAAGCCCAAGTCTAGCTGGTGTTCTCAGACTTCTGTCCTCACACTACTGAACCAGAAGCCCTCAAGTTTGGCAATTCCGGGCCCACAATGCAGCACTCTGCCTGCCCTCTAGAAAAAATATCTTGCCTAATGAGCTGCCCAGGCTCCTCAAATGAGGATCAACCTAAACGGCACTCGACTGTACCCAAATTATATAGTGTAACCTGGGCACTAATGCACTGTCTGACAAACCTGAGCCCGAACCTCCTGACCAACAACCAGGCAGCTGACCGCACCCTGAGCACATCAGACCCACCATGGCCTTAGGTCATCATCTCTTCCCAACTGCGGTTTTCAGGCTTCCGAACCTAGACCTTATCTCCAACCACTGCCCAGGGTTGAAAATGATGCAGAAATCAGAACTCCTTCCCCATGGCAAGAGACCTTGTGATTGGCATGTTGTCCAAAGTTCAGTGTAGTTGAAACCAGTGTGGCCCATGAGGCCCCGCCCATGCTCACGGGACACATTGGTCACAAACACACATTGTGACCCTCAGCCTGAGCCCAGTCCTCAGTTAAGGCCTCTCAGGGCCTATATGAAGAGACAGCATATGGGGCCTGCCATGCCCCTAGGCCCCAAATTTTAACCATAGTTTGGGTTGTCCCTTCAATCTTCCCCAGGGCTCTGCTTTGGAATTCCTCTTTGGTTGGGACACCTGAGGTAACAAACCTGAAAGGAGACCTCCCGTCCCACAGATTGACGAAAACAATTGGGGCCGGGCCAAATCCCAAGAGAGGAAGTTTTGTCCATGGCCCATGAGGCTTCCCCACATTCCACGGCCATCGTTGACACAAAATCCAGAGACCAAAGCCTGAGCAAGCGCCTCAGACTCGCTCTTTCTTCATATCCTGAAGAGTTCTTCTCATGGCTTGTAGATTGGGCCTGCCATACCTACGTCCCCAAACCTAAGCTGATTCTGTGTTTTCCGACTTCTGTCCTCAGAGTCCTGGGCCACACACCCTCCAGCCTGGGGCCCCTGGAGCGACACATTAGGACTGTGCCTACTTCATGCATGGGAATTCTGCCCATTCCATTGTCCAAAATTGTACAAATTAGGAGATCCCTCCAAAGTCCCCAAGGCCATCCCAATATGTAGGTCTCTTTGGACAAACAAGGGCGGTCTGACACCAGCTGAGCAACTAGCTCCACTCAAAACATAGATGGATGTCCCCAAAGAAGGAGATGGAACCTGACAGGACCCTAGGCCATAATCGGATCCATTGCTTTGGTTTACAGGCATGTCTCCTCCAAAATCCTGGATTCCAATACCAGCATAGGGGGTTTCCGGAGGCACCCATCAGAAAACATCTCGTCTCCATGAGGAAACTTGTGCATGGAACCTATGTCAAAAGCTTAGGAGAATACTTCAGAGTCCCGGTTCCACCGCCCCATTCCAAGGTCCTCATGGACACAAACACACATTAGGCCCCATGCTCAGGAAAGTCCATTTCAACTCAGCCACCCCGGTTGCTCCCGCAGAGCCATCCGATCTCCACTGTCTTGTTGCTAGGAGACAATTGGAATGTGAGGCGGGCTTCCATGGCATCCATCCTCCAACGGTGCTCTGGAGTCATTCCATATGGGATGTTTTGGAGCTGACCAACAGGTCTCAATTGTGCCGCAGAAGGAATCCTTGAAGGGGCATCCCACAACTCCCAACGTGGGAAAACCTCCATGGCCTTGGGATTCCACTCCGTTCATGAAGGGGCAGTCATGCACAGAAACTTCAACCTGAGCCAAAGTCTGATCCTCGCCGTGACTTCAGATGCATGAGATATTGGTTCAGATGTGCAGGGGGTACCTGCCTTGCCCTCGGCCTGAAGCCCAAGTCTAGCTGGTGTTCTCAGACTTCTGTCCTCACACTACTGAACCAGAAGCCCTCAAGTTTGGCAATTCCGGGCCCACAATGCAGCACTCTGCCTGCCCTCTAGAAAAAATATCTTGCCTAATGAGCTGCCCAGGCTCCTCAAATGAGGATCAACCTAAACGGCACTCGACTGTACCCAAATTATATAGTGTAACCTGGGCACTAATGCACTGTCTGACAAACCTGAGCCCGAACCTCCTGACCAACAACCAGGCAGCTGACCGCACACTGAGCACATCAGACCCACCATGGCCTTAGGTCATCATCTCTTCCCAACTGCGGTTTTCAGGCTTCCGAACCTAGACCTTATCTCCAACCACTGCCCAGGGTTGAAAATGATGCAGAAATCAGAACTCCTTCCCCATGGCAAGAGACCTTGTGATTGGCATGTTGTCCAAAGTTCAGTGTAGTTGAAACCAGTGTGGCCCATGAGGCCCCGCCCATGCTCACGGGACACATTGGTCACAAACACACATTGTGACCCTCAGCCTGAGCCCAGTCCTCAGTTAAGGCCTCTCAGGGCCTATATGAAGAGACAGCATATGGGGCCTGCCATGCCCCTAGGCCCCAAATTTTAACCATAGTTTGGGTTGTCCCTTCAATCTTCCCCAGGGCTCTGCTTTGGAATTCCTCTTTGGTTGGGACACCTGAGGTAACAAACCTGAAAGGAGACCTCCCGTCCCACAGATTGACGAAAACAATTGGGGCCGGGCCAAATCCCAAGAGAGGAAGTTTTGTCCATGGCCCATGAGGCTTCCCCACATTCCACGGCCATCGTTGACACAAAATCCAGAGACCAAAGCCTGAGCAAGCGCCTCAGACTCGCTCTTTCTTCATATCCTGAAGAGTTCTTCTCATGGCTTGTAGATTGGGCCTGCCATACCTACGTCCCCAAACCTAAGCTGATTCTGTGTTTTCCGACTTCTGTCCTCAGAGTCCTGGGCCACACACCCTCCAGCCTGGGGCCCCTGGAGCGACACATTAGGACTGTGCCTACTTCATGCATGGGAATTCTGCCCATTCCATTGTCCAAAATTGTACAAATTAGGAGATCCCTCCAAAGTCCCCAAGGCCATCCCAATATGTAGGTCTCTTTGGACAAACAAGGGCGGTCTGACACCAGCTGAGCAACTAGCTCCACTCAAAACATAGATGGATGTCCCCAAAGAAGGAGATGGAACCTGACAGGACCCTAGGCCATAATCGGATCCATTGCTTTGGTTTACAGGCATGTCTCCTCCAAAATCCTGGATTCCAATACCAGCATAGGGGGTTTCCGGAGGCACCCATCAGAAAACATCTCGTCTCCATGAGGAAACTTGTGCATGGAACCTATGTCAAAAGCTTAGGAGAATACTTCAGAGTCCCGGTTCCACCGCCCCATTCCAAGGTCCTCATGGACACAAACACACATTAGGCCCCATGCTCAGGAAAGTCCATTTCAACTCAGCCACCCCGGTTGCTCCCGCAGAGCCATCCGATCTCCACTGTCTTGTTGCTAGGAGACAATTGGAATGTGAGGCGGGCTTCCATGGCATCCATCCTCCAACGGTGCTCTGGAGTCATTCCATATGGGATGTTTTGGAGCTGACCAACAGGTCTCAATTGTGCCGCAGAAGGAATCCTTGAAGGGGCATCCCACAACTCCCAACGTGGGAAAACCTCCATGGCCTTGGGATTCCACTCCGTTCATGAAGGGGCAGTCATGCACAGAAACTTCAACCTGAGCCAACGTCTGATCCTCGCCGTGACTTCAGATGCATGAGATATTGGTTCAGATGTGCAGGGGGTACCTGCCTTGCCCTCGGCCTGAAGCCCAAGTCTAGCTGGTGTTCTCAGACTTCTGTCCTCACACTACTGAACCAGAAGCCCTCAAGTTTGGCAATTCCGGGCCCACAATGCAGCACTCTGCCTGCCCTCTAGAAAAAATATCTTGCCTAATGAGCTGCCCAGGCTCCTCAAATGAGGATCAACCTAAACGGCACTCGACTGTACCCAAATTATATAGTGTAACCTGGGCACTAATGCACTGTCTGACAAACCTGAGCCCGAACCTCCTGACCAACAACCAGGCAGCTGACCGCACCCTGAGCACATCAGACCCACCATGGCTTTAGGTCATCATCTCTTCCCAAAAGCGGTTTTCAGGCTTCCGAACCTAGACCTTATCTCCAACCACTGCCCAGGGTTGAAAATGATGCAGAAATCAGAACTCCTTCCCCATGGCAAGAGACCTTGTGATTGGCATGTTGTCCAAAGTTCAGTGTAGTTGAAACCAGTGTGGCCCATGAGGCCCTGCCCATGCTCACGGGACACATTGGTCACAAACACACATTGTGACCCTCAGCCTGAGCCCAGTCCTCAGTTAAGGCCTCGCAGGGCCTATATGAAGAGACAGCATATGGGGCCTGCCATGCCCCTAGGCCCCAAATTTTAACCATAGTTTGGGTTGTCCCTTCAATCTTCCCCAGGGCTCTGCTTTGGAATTCCTCTTTGGTTGGGACACCTGAGGTAACAAACCTGAAAGGAGACCTCCCGTCCCACAGATTGACGAAAACAATTGGGGCCGGGCCAAATCCCAAGAGAGGAAGTTTTGTCCATGGCCCATGAGGCTTCCCCACATTCCACGGCCATCGTTGACACAAAATCCAGAGACCAAAGCCTGAGCAAGCGCCTCAGACTCGCTCTTTCTTCATATCCTGAAGAGTTCTTCTCATGGCTTGTAGATTGGGCCTGCCATACCTACGTCCCCAAACCTAAGCTGATTCTGTGTTTTCCGACTTCTGTCCTCAGAGTCCTGGGCCACACACCCTCCAGCCTGGGGCCCCTGGAGCGACACATTAGGACTGTGCCTACTTCATGCATGGGAATTCTGCCCATTCCATTGTCCAAAATTGTACAAATTAGGAGATCCCTCCAAAGTCCCCAAGGCCATCCCAATATGTAGGTCTCTTTGGACAAACAAGGGCGGTCTGACACCAGCTGAGCAACTAGCTCCACTCAAAACATAGATGGATGTCCCCAAAGAAGGAGATGGAACCTGACAGGACCCTAGGCCATAATCGGATCCATTGCTTTGGTTTACAGGCATGTCTCCTCCAAAATCCTGGATTCCAATACCAGCATAGGGGGTTTCCGGAGGCACCCATCAGAAAACATCTCGTCTCCATGAGGAAACTTGTGCATGGAACCTATGTCAAAAGCTTAGGAGAATACTTCAGAGTCCCGGTTCCACCGCCCCATTCCAAGGTCCTCATGGACACAAACACACATTAGGCCCCATGCTCAGGAAAGTCCATTTCAACTCAGCCACCCCGGTTGCTCCCGCAGAGCCATCCGATCTCCACTGTCTTGTTGCTAGGAGACAATTGGAATGTGAGGCGGGCTTCCATGGCATCCATCCTCCAACGGTGCTCTGGAGTCATTCCATATGGGATGTTTTGGAGCTGACCAACAGGTCTCAATTGTGCCGCAGAAGGAATCCTTGAAGGGGCATCCCACAACTCCCAACGTGGGAAAACCTCCATGGCCTTGGGATTCCACTCCGTTCATGAAGGGGCAGTCATGCACAGAAACTTCAACCTGAGCCAACGTCTGATCAACGCCGTGACTTCAGATGCATGAGATATTGGTTCAGATGTGCAGGGGGTACCTGCCTTGCCCTCGGCCTGAAGCCCAAGTCTAGCTGGTGTTCTCAGACTTCTGTCCTCACACTACTGAACCAGAAGCCCTCAAGTTTGGCAATTCCGGGCCCACAATGCAGCACTCTGCCTGCCCTCTAGTAAAAATATCTTGCCTAATGAGCTGCCCAGGCTCCTCAAATGAGGATCAACCTAAACGGCACTCGACTGTACACAAATTATATAGTGTAACCTGGGCACTAATGCACTGTCTGACAAACCTGAGCCCGAACCTCCTGACCAACAACCAGGCAGCTGACCGCACCCTGAGCTCATCAGACCCACCATGGCTTTAGGTCATCATCTCTTCCCAAAAGCGGTTTTCAGGCTTCCGAACCTAGACCTTATCTCCAACCACTGCCCAGGGTTGAAAATGATGCAGAAATCAGAACTCCTTCCCCATGGCAAGAGACCTTGTGATTGGCATGTTGTCCAAAGTTCAGTGTAGTTGAAACCAGTGTGGCCCATGAGGCCCCGCCCATGCTCACGGGACACATTGGTCACAAACACACATTGTGACCCTCAGCCTGAGCCCAGTCCTCAGTTAAGGCCTCTCAGGGCCTATATGAAGAGACAGCATATGGGGCCTGCCATGCCCCTAGGCCCCAAATTTTAACCATAGTTTGGGTTGTCCCTTCAATCTTCCCCAGGGCTCTGCTTTGGAATTCCTCTTTGGTTGGGACACCTGAGGTAACAAACCTGAAAGGAGACCTCCCGTCCCACAGATTGACGAAAACAATTGGGGCCGGGCCAAATCCCAAGAGAGGAAGTTTTGTCCATGGCCCATGAGGCTTCCCCACATTCCACGGCCATCGTTGACACAAAATCCAGAGACCAAAGCCTGAGCAAGCGCCTCAGACTCGCTCTTTCTTCATATCCTGAAGAGTTCTTCTCATGGCTTGTAGATTGGGCCTGCCATACCTACGTCCCCAAACCTAAGCTGATTCTGTGTTTTCCGACTTCTGTCCTCAGAGTCCTGGGCCACACACCCTCCAGCCTGGGGCCCCTGGAGCGACACATTAGGACTGTGCCTACTTCATGCATGGGAATTCTGCCCATTCCATTGTCCAAAATTGTACAAATTAGGAGATCCCTCCAAAGTCCCCAAGGCCATCCCAATATGTAGGTCTCTTTGGACAAACAAGGGCGGTCTGACACCAGCTGAGCAACTAGCTCCACTCAAAACATAGATGGATGTCCCCAAAGAAGGAGATGGAACCTGACAGGACCCTAGGCCATAATCGGATCCATTGCTTTGGTTTACAGGCATGTCTCCTCCAAAATCCTGGATTCCAATACCAGCATAGGGGGTTTCCGGAGGCACCCATCAGAAAACATCTCGTCTCCATGAGGAAACTTGTGCATGGAACCTATGTCAAAAGCTTAGGAGAATACTTCAGAGTCCCGGTTCCACCGCCCCATTCCAAGGTCCTCATGGACACAAACACACATTAGGCCCCATGCTCAGGAAAGTCCATTTCAACTCAGCCACCCCGGTTGCTCCCGCAGAGCCATCCGATCTCCACTGTCTTGTTGCTAGGAGACAATTGGAATGTGAGGCGGGCTTCCATGGCATCCATCCTCCAACGGTGCTCTGGAGTCATTCCATATGGGATGTTTTGGAGCTGACCAACAGGTCTCAATTGTGCCGCAGAAGGAATCCTTGAAGGGGCATCCCACAACTCCCAACGTGGGAAAACCTCCATGGCCTTGGGATTCCACTCCGTTCATGAAGGGGCAGTCATGCACAGAAACTTCAACCTGAGCCAACGTCTGATCCTCGCCGTGACTTCAGATGCATGAGATATTGGTTCAGATGTGCAGGGGGTACCTGCCTTGCCCTCGGCCTGAAGCCCAAGTCTAGCTGGTGTTCTCAGACTTCTGTCCTCACACTACTGAACCAGAAGCCCTCAAGTTTGGCAATTCCGGGCCCACAATGCAGCACTCTGCCTGCCCTCTAGAAAAAATATCTTGCCTAATGAGCTGCCCAGGCTCCTCAAATGAGGATCAACCTAAACGGCACTCGACTGTACCCAAATTATATAGTGTAACCTGGGCACTAATGCACTGTCTGACAAACCTGAGCCCGAACCTCCTGACCAACAACCAGGCAGCTGACCGCACCCTGAGCACATCAGACCCACCATGGCTTTAGGTCATCATCTCTTCCCAACTGCGGTTTTCAGGCTTCCGAACCTAGACCTTATCTCCAACCACTGCCCAGGGTTGAAAATGATGCAGAAATCAGAACTCCTTCCCCATGGCAAGAGACCTTGTGATTGGCATGTTGTCCAAAGTTCAGTGTAGTTGAAACCAGTGTGGCCCATGAGGCCCCGCCCATGCTCACGGGACACATTGGTCACAAACACACATTGTGACCCTCAGCCTGAGCCCAGTCCTCAGTTAAGGCCTCGCAGGGCCTATATGAAGAGACAGCATATGGGGCCTGCCATGCCCCTAGGCCCCAAATTTTAACCATAGTTTGGGTTGTCCCTTCAATCTTCCCCAGGGCTCTGCTTTGGAATTCCTCTTTGGTTGGGACACCTGAGGTAACAAACCTGAAAGGAGACCTCCCGTCCCACAGATTGACGAAAACAATTGGGGCCGGGCCAAATCCCAAGAGAGGAAGTTTTGTCCATGGCCCATGAGGCTTCCCCACATTCCACGGCCATCGTTGACACAAAATCCAGAGACCAAAGCCTGAGCAAGCGCCTCAGACTCGCTCTTTCTTCATATCCTGAAGAGTTCTTCTCATGGCTTGTAGATTGGGCCTGCCATACCTACGTCCCCAAACCTAAGCTGATTCTGTGTTTTCCGACTTCTGTCCTCAGAGTCCTGGGCCACACACCCTCCAGCCTGGGGCCCCTGGAGCGACACATTAGGACTGTGCCTACTTCATGCATGGGAATTCTGCCCATTCCATTGTCCAAAATTGTACAAATTAGGAGATCCCTCCAAAGTCCCCAAGGCCATCCCAATATGTAGGTCTCTTTGGACAAACAAGGGCGGTCTGACACCAGCTGAGCAACTAGCTCCACTCAAAACATAGATGGATGTCCCCAAAGAAGGAGATGGAACCTGACAGGACCCTAGGCCATAATCGGATCCATTGCTTTGGTTTACAGGCATGTCTCCTCCAAAATCCTGGATTCCAATACCAGCATAGGGGGTTTCCGGAGGCACCCATCAGAAAACATCTCGTCTCCATGAGGAAACTTGTGCATGGAACCTATGTCAAAAGCTTAGGAGAATACTTCAGAGTCCCGGTTCCACCGCCCCATTCCAAGGTCCTCATGGACACAAACACACATTAGGCCCCATGCTCAGGAAAGTCCATTTCAACTCAGCCACCCCGGTTGCTCCCGCAGAGCCATCCGATCTCCACTGTCTTGTTGCTAGGAGACAATTGGAATGTGAGGCGGGCTTCCATGGCATCCATCCTCCAACGGTGCTCTGGAGTCATTCCATATGGGATGTTTTGGAGCTGACCAACAGGTCTCAATTGTGCCGCAGAAGGAATCCTTGAAGGGGCATCCCACAACTCCCAACGTGGGAAAACCTCCATGGCCTTGGGATTCCACTCCGTTCATGAAGGGGCAGTCATGCACAGAAACTTCAACCTGAGCCAACGTCTGATCCTCGCCGTGACTTCAGATGCATGAGATATTGGTTCAGATGTGCAGGGGGTACCTGCCTTGCCCTCGGCCTGAAGCCCAAGTCTAGCTGGTGTTCTCAGACTTCTGTCCTCACACTACTGAACCAGAAGCCCTCAAGTTTGGCAATTCCGGGCCCACAATGCAGCACTCTGCCTGCCCTCTAGAAAAAATATCTTGCCTAATGAGCTGCCCAGGCTCCTCAAATGAGGATCAACCTAAACGGCACTCGACTGTACCCAAATTATATAGTGTAACCTGGGCACTAATGCACTGTCTGACAAACCTGAGCCCGAACCTCCTGACCAACAACCAGGCAGCTGACCGCACACTGAGCATATCAGACCCACCATGGCTTTAGGTCATCATCTCTTCCCAAAAGCGGTTTTCAGGCTTCCGAACCTAGACCTTATCTCCAACCACTGCCCAGGGTTGAAAATGATGCAGAAATCAGAACTCCTTCCCCATGGCAAGAGACCTTGTGATTGGCATGTTGTCCAAAGTTCAGTGTAGTTGAAACCAGTGTGGCCCATGAGGCCCCGCCCATGCTCACGGGACACATTGGTCACAAACACACATTGTGACCCTCAGCCTGAGCCCAGTCCTCAGTTAAGGCCTCTCAGGGCCTATATGAAGAGACAGCATATGGGGCCTGCCATGCCCCTAGGCCCCAAATTTTAACCATAGTTTGGGTTGTCCCTTCAATCTTCCCCAGGGCTCTGCTTTGGAATTCCTCTTTGGTTGGGACACCTGAGGTAACAAACCTGAAAGGAGACCTCCCGTCCCACAGATTGACGAAAACAATTGGGGCCGGGCCAAATCCCAAGAGAGGAAGTTTTGTCCATGGCCCATGAGGCTTCCCCACATTCCACGGCCATCGTTGACACAAAATCCAGAGACCAAAGCCTGAGCAAGCGCCTCAGACTCGCTCTTTCTTCATATCCTGAAGAGTTCTTCTCATGGCTTGTAGATTGGGCCTGCCATACCTACGTCCCCAAACCTAAGCTGATTCTGTGTTTTCCGACTTCTGTCCTCAGAGTCCTGGGCCACACACCCTCCAGCCTGGGGCCCCTGGAGCGACACATTAGGACTGTGCCTACTTCATGCATGGGAATTCTGCCCATTCCATTGTCCAAAATTGTACAAATTAGGAGATCCCTCCAAAGTCCCCAAGGCCATCCCAATATGTAGGTCTCTTTGGACAAACAAGGGCGGTCTGACACCAGCTGAGCAACTAGCTCCACTCAAAACATAGATGGATGTCCCCAAAGAAGGAGATGGAACCTGACAGGACCCTAGGCCATAATCGGATCCATTGCTTTGGTTTACAGGCATGTCTCCTCCAAAATCCTGGATTCCAATACCAGCATAGGGGGTTTCCGGAGGCACCCATCAGAAAACATCTCGTCTCCATGAGGAAACTTGTGCATGGAACCTATGTCAAAAGCTTAGGAGAATACTTCAGAGTCCCGGTTCCACCGCCCCATTCCAAGGTCCTCATGGACACAAACACACATTAGGCCCCATGCTCAGGAAAGTCCATTTCAACTCAGCCACCCCGGTTGCTCCCGCAGAGCCATCCGATCTCCACTGTCTTGTTGCTAGGAGACAATTGGAATGTGAGGCGGGCTTCCATGGCATCCATCCTCCAACGGTGCTCTGGAGTCATTCCATATGGGATGTTTTGGAGCTGACCAACAGGTCTCAATTGTGCCGCAGAAGGAATCCTTGAAGGGGCATCCCACAACTCCCAACGTGGGAAAACCTCCATGGCCTTGGGATTCCACTCCGTTCATGAAGGGGCAGTCATGCACAGAAACTTCAACCTGAGCCAACGTCTGATCCTCGCCGTGACTTCAGATGCATGAGATATTGGTTCAGATGTGCAGGGGGTACCTGCCTTGCCCTCGGCCTGAAGCCCAAGTCTAGCTGGTGTTCTCAGACTTCTGTCCTCACACTACTGAACCAGAAGCCCTCAAGTTTGGCAATTCCGGGCCCACAATGCAGCACTCTGCCTGCCCTCTAGAAAAAATATCTTGCCTAATGAGCTGCCCAGGCTCCTCAAATGAGGATCAACCTAAACGGCACTCGACTGTACCCAAATTATATAGTGTAACCTGGGCACTAATGCACTGTCTGACAAACCTGAGCCCGAACCTCCTGACCAACAACCAGGCAGCTGACCGCACCCTGAGCACATCAGACCCACCATGGCTTTAGGTCATCATCTCTTCCCAACTGCGGTTTTCAGGCTTCCGAACCTAGACCTTATCTCCAACCACTGCCCAGGGTTGAAAATGATGCAGAAATCAGAACTCCTTCCCCATGGCAAGAGACCTTGTGATTGGCATGTTGTCCAAAGTTCAGTGTAGTTGAAACCAGTGTGGCCCATGAGGCCCCGCCCATGCTCACGGGACACATTGGTCACAAACACACATTGTGACCCTCAGCCTGAGCCCAGTCCTCAGTTAAGGCCTCGCAGGGCCTATATGAAGAGACAGCATATGGGGCCTGCCATGCCCCTAGGCCCCAAATTTTAACCATAGTTTGGGTTGTCCCTTCAATCTTCCCCAGGGCTCTGCTTTGGAATTCCTCTTTGGTTGGGACACCTGAGGTAACAAACCTGAAAGGAGACCTCCCGTCCCACAGATTGACGAAAACAATTGGGGCCGGGCCAAATCCCAAGAGAGGAAGTTTTGTCCATGGCCCATGAGGCTTCCCCACATTCCACGGCCATCGTTGACACAAAATCCAGAGACCAAAGCCTGAGCAAGCGCCTCAGACTCGCTCTTTCTTCATATCCTGAAGAGTTCTTCTCATGGCTTGTAGATTGGGCCTGCCATACCTACGTCCCCAAACCTAAGCTGATTCTGTGTTTTCCGACTTCTGTCCTCAGAGTCCTGGGCCACACACCCTCCAGCCTGGGGCCCCTGGAGCGACACATTAGGACTGTGCCTACTTCATGCATGGGAATTCTGCCCATTCCATTGTCCAAAATTGTACAAATTAGGAGATCCCTCCAAAGTCCCCAAGGCCATCCCAATATGTAGGTCTCTTTGGACAAACAAGGGCGGTCTGACACCAGCTGAGCAACTAGCTCCACTCAAAACATAGATGGATGTCCCCAAAGAAGGAGATGGAACCTGACAGGACCCTAGGCCATAATCGGATCCATTGCTTTGGTTTACAGGCATGTCTCCTCCAAAATCCTGGATTCCAATACCAGCATAGGGGGTTTCCGGAGGCACCCATCAGAAAACATCTCGTCTCCATGAGGAAACTTGTGCATGGAACCTATGTCAAAAGCTTAGGAGAATACTTCAGAGTCCCGGTTCCACCGCCCCATTCCAAGGTCCTCATGGACACAAACACACATTAGGCCCCATGCTCAGGAAAGTCCATTTCAACTCAGCCACCCCGGTTGCTCCCGCAGAGCCATCCGATCTCCACTGTCTTGTTGCTAGGAGACAATTGGAATGTGAGGCGGGCTTCCATGGCATCCATCCTCCAACGGTGCTCTGGAGTCATTCCATATGGGATGTTTTGGAGCTGACCAACAGGTCTCAATTGTGCCGCAGAAGGAATCCTTGAAGGGGCATCCCACAACTCCCAACGTGGGAAAACCTCCATGGCCTTGGGATTCCACTCCGTTCATGAAGGGGCAGTCATGCACAGAAACTTCAACCTGAGCCAACGTCTGATCCTCGCCGTGACTTCAGATGCATGAGATATTGGTTCAGATGTGCAGGGGGTACCTGCCTTGCCCTCGGCCTGAAGCCCAAGTCTAGCTGGTGTTCTCAGACTTCTGTCCTCACACTACTGAACCAGAAGCCCTCAAGTTTGGCAATTCCGGGCCCACAATGCAGCACTCTGCCTGCCCTCTAGAAAAAATATCTTGCCTAATGAGCTGCCCAGGCTCCTCAAATGAGGATCAACCTAAACGGCACTCGACTGTACCCAAATTATATAGTGTAACCTGGGCACTAATGCACTGTCTGACAAACCTGAGCCCGAACCTCCTGACCAACAACCAGGCAGCTGACCGCACACTGAGCATATCAGACCCACCATGGCTTTAGGTCATCATCTCTTCCCAAAAGCGGTTTTCAGGCTTCCGAACCTAGACCTTATCTCCAACCACTGCCCAGGGTTGAAAATGATGCAGAAATCAGAACTCCTTCCCCATGGCAAGAGACCTTGTGATTGGCATGTTGTCCAAAGTTCAGTGTAGTTGAAACCAGTGTGGCCCATGAGGCCCCGCCCATGCTCACGGGACACATTGGTCACAAACACACATTGTGACCCTCAGCCTGAGCCCAGTCCTCAGTTAAGGCCTCTCAGGGCCTATATGAAGAGACAGCATATGGGGCCTGCCATGCCCCTAGGCCCCAAATTTTAACCATAGTTTGGGTTGTCCCTTCAATCTTCCCCAGGGCTCTGCTTTGGAATTCCTCTTTGGTTGGGACACCTGAGGTAACAAACCTGAAAGGAGACCTCCCGTCCCACAGATTGACGAAAACAATTGGGGCCGGGCCAAATCCCAAGAGAGGAAGTTTTGTCCATGGCCCATGAGGCTTCCCCACATTCCACGGCCATCGTTGACACAAAATCCAGAGACCAAAGCCTGAGCAAGCGCCTCAGACTCGCTCTTTCTTCATATCCTGAAGAGTTCTTCTCATGGCTTGTAGATTGGGCCTGCCATACCTACGTCCCCAAACCTAAGCTGATTCTGTGTTTTCCGACTTCTGTCCTCAGAGTCCTGGGCCACACACCCTCCAGCCTGGGGCCCCTGGAGCGACACATTAGGACTGTGCCTACTTCATGCATGGGAATTCTGCCCATTCCATTGTCCAAAATTGTACAAATTAGGAGATCCCTCCAAAGTCCCCAAGGCCATCCCAATATGTAGGTCTCTTTGGACAAACAAGGGCGGTCTGACACCAGCTGAGCAACTAGCTCCACTCAAAACATAGATGGATGTCCCCAAAGAAGGAGATGGAACCTGACAGGACCCTAGGCCATAATCGGATCCATTGCTTTGGTTTACAGGCATGTCTCCTCCAAAATCCTGGATTCCAATACCAGCATAGGGGGTTTCCGGAGGCACCCATCAGAAAACATCTCGTCTCCATGAGGAAACTTGTGCATGGAACCTATGTCAAAAGCTTAGGAGAATACTTCAGAGTCCCGGTTCCACCGCCCCATTCCAAGGTCCTCATGGACACAAACACACATTAGGCCCCATGCTCAGGAAAGTCCATTTCAACTCAGCCACCCCGGTTGCTCCCGCAGAGCCATCCGATCTCCACTGTCTTGTTGCTAGGAGACAATTGGAATGTGAGGCGGGCTTCCATGGCATCCATCCTCCAACGGTGCTCTGGAGTCATTCCATATGGGATGTTTTGGAGCTGACCAACAGGTCTCAATTGTGCCGCAGAAGGAATCCTTGAAGGGGCATCCCACAACTCCCAACGTGGGAAAACCTCCATGGCCTTGGGATTCCACTCCGTTCATGAAGGGGCAGTCATGCACAGAAACTTCAACCTGAGCCAACGTCTGATCCTCGCCGTGACTTCAGATGCATGAGATATTGGTTCAGATGTGCAGGGGGTACCTGCCTTGCCCTCGGCCTGAAGCCCAAGTCTAGCTGGTGTTCTCAGACTTCTGTCCTCACACTACTGAACCAGAAGCCCTCAAGTTTGGCAATTCCGGGCCCACAATGCAGCACTCTGCCTGCCCTCTAGAAAAAATATCTTGCCTAATGAGCTGCCCAGGCTCCTCTAATGAGGATCAACCTAAACGGCACTCGACTGTACCCAAATTATATAGTGTAACCTGGGCACTAATGCACTGTCTGACAAACCTGAGCCCGAACCTCCTGACCAACAACCAGGCAGCTGACCGCACACTGAGCACATCAGACCCACCATGGCTTTAGGTCATCATCTCTTCCCAAAAGCGGTTTTCAGGCTTCCGAACCTAGACCTTATCTCCAACCACTGCCCAGGGTTGAAAATGATGCAGAAATCAGAACTCCTTCCCCATGGCAAGAGACCTTGTGATTGGCATGTTGTCCAAAGTTCAGTGTAGTTGAAACCAGTGTGGCCCATGAGGCCCCGCCCATGCTCACGGGACACATTGGTCACAAACACACATTGTGACCCTCAGCCTGAGCCCAGTCCTCAGTTAAGGCCTCTCAGGGCCTATATGAAGAGACAGCATATGGGGCCTGCCATGCCCCTAGGCCCCAAATTTTAACCATAGTTTGGGTTGTCCCTTCAATCTTCCCCAGGGCTCTGCTTTGGAATTCCTCTTTGGTTGGGACACCTGAGGTAACAAACCTGAAAGGAGACCTCCCGTCCCACAGATTGACGAAAACAATTGGGGCCGGGCCAAATCCCAAGAGAGGAAGTTTTGTCCATGGCCCATGAGGCTTCCCCACATTCCACGGCCATCGTTGACACAAAATCCAGAGACCAAAGCCTGAGCAAGCGCCTCAGACTCGCTCTTTCTTCATATCCTGAAGAGTTCTTCTCATGGCTTGTAGATTGGGCCTGCTATACCTACGTCCCCAAACCTAAGCTGATTCTGTGTTTTCCGACTTCTGTCCTCAGAGTCCTGGGCCACACACCCTCCAGCCTGGGGCCCCTGGAGCGACACATTAGGACTGTGCCTACTTCATGCATGGGAATTCTGCCCATTCCATTGTCCAAAATTGTACAAATTAGGAGATCCCTCCAAAGTCCCCAAGGCCATCCCAATATGTAGGTCTCTTTGGACAAACAAGGGCGGTCTGACACCAGCTGAGCAACTAGCTCCACTCAAAACATAGATGGATGTCCCCAAAGAAGGAGATGGAACCTGACAGGACCCTAGGCCATAATCGGATCCATTGCTTTGGTTTACAGGCATGTCTCCTCCAAAATCCTGGATTCCAATACCAGCATAGGGGGTTTCCGGAGGCACCCATCAGAAAACATCTCGTCTCCATGAGGAAACTTGTGCATGGAACCTATGTCAAAAGCTTAGGAGAATACTTCAGAGTCCCGGTTCCACCGCCCCATTCCAAGGTCCTCATGGACACAAACACACATTAGGCCCCATGCTCAGGAAAGTCCATTTCAACTCAGCCACCCCGGTTGCTCCCGCAGAGCCATCCGATCTCCACTGTCTTGTTGCTAGGAGACAATTGGAATGTGAGGCGGGCTTCCATGGCATCCATCCTCCAACGGTGCTCTGGAGCCATTCCATATGGGATGTTTTGGAGCTGACCAACAGGTCTCAATTGTGCCGCAGAAGGAATCCTTGAAGGGGCATCCCACAACTCCCAACGTGGGAAAACCTCCATGGCCTTGGGATTCCACTCCGTTCATGAAGGGGCAGTCATGCACAGAAACTTCAACCTGAGCCAACGTCTGATCCTCGCCGTGACTTCAGATGCATGAGATATTGGTTCAGATGTGCAGGGGGTACCTGCCTTGCCCTCGGCCTGAAGCCCAAGTCTAGCTGGTGTTCTCAGACTTCTGTCCTCACACTACTGAACCAGAAGCCCTCAAGTTTGGCAATTCCGGGCCCACAATGCAGCACTCTGCCTGCCCTCTAGTAAAAATATCTTGCCTAATGAGCTGCCCAGGCTCCTCAAATGAGGATCAACCTAAACGGCACTCGACTGTACACAAATTATATAGTGTAACCTGGGCACTAATGCACTGTCTGACAAACCTGAGCCCGAACCTCCTGACCAACAACCAGGCAGCTGACCGCACCCTGAGCTCATCAGACCCACCATGGCTTTAGGTCATCATCTCTTCCCAAAAGCGGTTTTCAGGCTTCCGAACCTAGACCTTATCTCCAACCACTGCCCAGGGTTGAAAATGATGCAGAAATCAGAACTCCTTCCCCATGGCAAGAGACCTTGTGATTGGCATGTTGTCCAAAGTTCAGTGTAGTTGAAACCAGTGTGGCCCATGAGGCCCCGCCCATGCTCACGGGACACATTGGTCACAAACACACATTGTGACCCTCAGCCTGAGCCCAGTCCTCAGTTAAGGCCTCTCAGGGCCTATATGAAGAGACAGCATATGGGGCCTGCCATGCCCCTAGGCCCCAAATTTTAACCATAGTTTGGGTTGTCCCTTCAATCTTCCCCAGGGCTCTGCTTTGGAATTCCTCTTTGGTTGGGACACCTGAGGTAACAAACCTGAAAGGAGACCTCCCGTCCCACAGATTGACGAAAACAATTGGGGCCGGGCCAAATCCCAAGAGAGGAAGTTTTGTCCATGGCCCATGAGGCTTCCCCACATTCCACGGCCATCGTTGACACAAAATCCAGAGACCAAAGCCTGAGCAAGCGCCTCAGACTCGCTCTTTCTTCATATCCTGAAGAGTTCTTCTCATGGCTTGTAGATTGGGCCTGCCATACCTACGTCCCCAAACCTAAGCTGATTCTGTGTTTTCCGACTTCTGTCCTCAGAGTCCTGGGCCACACACCCTCCAGCCTGGGGCCCCTGGAGCGACACATTAGGACTGTGCCTACTTCATGCATGGGAATTCTGCCCATTCCATTGTCCAAAATTGTACAAATTAGGAGATCCCTCCAAAGTCCCCAAGGCCATCCCAATATGTAGGTCTCTTTGGACAAACAAGGGCGGTCTGACACCAGCTGAGCAACTAGCTCCACTCAAAACATAGATGGATGTCCCCAAAGAAGGAGATGGAACCTGACAGGACCCTAGGCCATAATCGGATCCATTGCTTTGGTTTACAGGCATGTCTCCTCCAAAATCCTGGATTCCAATACCAGCATAGGGGGTTTCCGGAGGCACCCATCAGAAAACATCTCGTCTCCATGAGGAAACTTGTGCATGGAACCTATGTCAAAAGCTTAGGAGAATACTTCAGAGTCCCGGTTCCACCGCCCCATTCCAAGGTCCTCATGGACACAAACACACATTAGGCCCCATGCTCAGGAAAGTCCATTTCAACTCAGCCACCCCGGTTGCTCCCGCAGAGCCATCCGATCTCCACTGTCTTGTTGCTAGGAGACAATTGGAATGTGAGGCGGGCTTCCATGGCATCCATCCTCCAACGGTGCTCTGGAGTCATTCCATATGGGATGTTTTGGAGCTGACCAACAGGTCTCAATTGTGCCGCAGAAGGAATCCTTGAAGGGGCATCCCACAACTCCCAACGTGGGAAAACCTCCATGGCCTTGGGATTCCACTCCGTTCATGAAGGGGCAGTCATGCACAGAAACTTCAACCTGAGCCAACGTCTGATCCTCGCCGTGACTTCAGATGCATGAGATATTGGTTCAGATGTGCAGGGGGTACCTGCCTTGCCCTCGGCCTGAAGCCCAAGTCTAGCTGGTGTTCTCAGACTTCTGTCCTCACACTACTGAACCAGAAGCCCTCAAGTTTGGCAATTCCGGGCCCACAATGCAGCACTCTGCCTGCCCTCTAGAAAAAATATCTTGCCTAATGAGCTGCCCAGGCTCCTCAAATGAGGATCAACCTAAACGGCACTCGACTGTACCCAAATTATATAGTGTAACCTGGGCACTAATGCACTGTCTGACAAACCTGAGCCCGAACCTCCTGACCAACAACCAGGCAGCTGACCGCACCCTGAGCACATCAGACCCACCATGGCTTTAGGTCATCATCTCTTCCCAACTGCGGTTTTCAGGCTTCCGAACCTAGACCTTATCTCCAACCACTGCCCAGGGTTGAAAATGATGCAGAAATCAGAACTCCTTCCCCATGGCAAGAGACCTTGTGATTGGCATGTTGTCCAAAGTTCAGTGTAGTTGAAACCAGTGTGGCCCATGAGGCCCCGCCCATTCTCACGGGACACATTGGTCACAAACACACATTGTGACCCTCAGCCTGAGCCCAGTCCTCAGTTAAGGCCTCGCAGGGCCTATATGAAGAGACAGCATATGGGGCCTGCCATGCCCCTAGGCCCCAAATTTTAACCATAGTTTGGGTTGTCCCTTCAATCTTCCCCAGGGCTCTGCTTTGGAATTCCTCTTTGGTTGGGACACCTGAGGTAACAAACCTGAAAGGAGACCTCCCGTCCCACAGATTGACGAAAACAATTGGGGCCGGGCCAAATCCCAAGAGAGGAAGTTTTGTCCATGGCCCATGAGGCTTCCCCACATTCCACGGCCATCGTTGACACAAAATCCAGAGACCAAAGCCTGAGCAAGCGCCTCAGACTCGCTCTTTCTTCATATCCTGAAGAGTTCTTCTCATGGCTTGTAGATTGGGCCTGCCATACCTACGTCCCCAAACCTAAGCTGATTCTGTGTTTTCCGACTTCTGTCCTCAGAGTCCTGGGCCACACACCCTCCAGCCTGGGGCCCCTGGAGCGACACATTAGGACTGTGCCTACTTCATGCATGGGAATTCTGCCCATTCCATTGTCCAAAATTGTACAAATTAGGAGATCCCTCCAAAGTCCCCAAGGCCATCCCAATATGTAGGTCTCTTTGGACAAACAAGGGCGGTCTGACACCAGCTGAGCAACTAGCTCCACTCAAAACATAGATGGATGTCCCCAAAGAAGGAGATGGAACCTGACAGGACCCTAGGCCATAATCGGATCCATTGCTTTGGTTTACAGGCATGTCTCCTCCAAAATCCTGGATTCCAATACCAGCATAGGGGGTTTCCGGAGGCACCCATCAGAAAACATCTCGTCTCCATGAGGAAACTTGTGCATGGAACCTATGTCAAAAGCTTAGGAGAATACTTCAGAGTCCCGGTTCCACCGCCCCATTCCAAGGTCCTCATGGACACAAACACACATTAGGCCCCATGCTCAGGAAAGTCCATTTCAACTCAGCCACCCCGGTTGCTCCCGCAGAGCCATCCGATCTCCACTGTCTTGTTGCTAGGAGACAATTGGAATGTGAGGCGGGCTTCCATGGCATCCATCCTCCAACGGTGCTCTGGAGCCATTCCATATGGGATGTTTTGGAGCTGACCAACAGGTCTCAATTGTGCCGCAGAAGGAATCCTTGAAGGGGCATCCCACAACTCCCAACGTGGGAAAACCTCCATGGCCTTGGGATTCCACTCCGTTCATGAAGGGGCAGTCATGCACAGAAACTTCAACCTGAGCCAACGTCTGATCCTCGCCGTGACTTCAGATGCATGAGATATTGGTTCAGATGTGCAGGGGGTACCTGCCTTGCCCTCGGCCTGAAGCCCAAGTCTAGCTGGTGTTCTCAGACTTCTGTCCTCACACTACTGAACCAGAAGCCCTCAAGTTTGGCAATTCCGGGCCCACAATGCAGCACTCTGCCTGCCCTCTAGAAAAAATATCTTGCCTAATGAGCTGCCCAGGCTCCTCAAATGAGGATCAACCTAAACGGCACTCGACTGTACCCAAATTATATAGTGTAACCTGGGCACTAATGCACTGTCTGACAAACCTGAGCCCGAACCTCCTGACCAACAACCAGGCAGCTGACCGCACACTGAGCACATCAGACCCACCATGGCTTTAGGTCATCATCTCTTCCCAAAAGCGGTTTTCAGGCTTCCGAACCTAGACCTTATCTCCAACCACTGCCCAGGGTTGAAAATGATGCAGAAATCAGAACTCCTTCCCCATGGCAAGAGACCTTGTGATTGGCATGTTGTCCAAAGTTCAGTGTAGTTGAAACCAGTGTGGCCCATGAGGCCCCGCCCATGCTCACGGGACACATTGGTCACAAACACACATTGTGACCCTCAGCCTGAGCCCAGTCCTCAGTTAAGGCCTCTCAGGGCCTATATGAAGAGACAGCATATGGGGCCTGCCATGCCCCTAGGCCCCAAATTTTAACCATAGTTTGGGTTGTCCCTTCAATCTTCCCCAGGGCTCTGCTTTGGAATTCCTCTTTGGTTGGGACACCTGAGGTAACAAACCTGAAAGGAGACCTCCCGTCCCACAGATTGACGAAAACAATTGGGGCCGGGCCAAATCCCAAGAGAGGAAGTTTTGTCCATGGCCCATGAGGCTTCCCCACATTCCACGGCCATCGTTGACACAAAATCCAGAGACCAAAGCCTGAGCAAGCGCCTCAGACTCGCTCTTTCTTCATATCCTGAAGAGTTCTTCTCATGGCTTGTAGATTGGGCCTGCCATACCTACGTCCCCAAACCTAAGCTGATTCTGTGTTTTCCGACTTCTGTCCTCAGAGTCCTGGGCCACACACCCTCCAGCCTGGGGCCCCTGGAGCGACACATTAGGACTGTGCCTACTTCATGCATGGGAATTCTGCCCATTCCATTGTCCAAAATTGTACAAATTAGGAGATCCCTCCAAAGTCCCCAAGGCCATCCCAATATGTAGGTCTCTTTGGACAAACAAGGGCGGTCTGACACCAGCTGAGCAACTAGCTCCACTCAAAACATAGATGGATGTCCCCAAAGAAGGAGATGGAACCTGACAGGACCCTAGGCCATAATCGGATCCATTGCTTTGGTTTACAGGCATGTCTCCTCCAAAATCCTGGATTCCAATACCAGCATAGGGGGTTTCCGGAGGCACCCATCAGAAAACATCTCGTCTCCATGAGGAAACTTGTGCATGGAACCTATGTCAAAAGCTTAGGAGAATACTTCAGAGTCCCGGTTCCACCGCCCCATTCCAAGGTCCTCATGGACACAAACACACATTAGGCCCCATGCTCAGGAAAGTCCATTTCAACTCAGCCACCCCGGTTGCTCCCGCAGAGCCATCCGATCTCCACTGTCTTGTTGCTAGGAGACAATTGGAATGTGAGGCGGGCTTCCATGGCATCCATCCTCCAACGGTGCTCTGGAGCCATTCCATATGGGATGTTTTGGAGCTGACCAACAGGTCTCAATTGTGCCGCAGAAGGAATCCTTGAAGGGGCATCCCACAACTCCCAACGTGGGAAAACCTCCATGGCCTTGGGATTCCACTCCGTTCATGAAGGGGCAGTCATGCACAGAAACTTCAACCTGAGCCAACGTCTGATCCTCGCCGTGACTTCAGATGCATGAGATATTGGTTCAGATGTGCAGGGGGTACCTGCCTTGCCCTCGGCCTGAAGCCCAAGTCTAGCTGGTGTTCTCAGACTTCTGTCCTCACACTACTGAACCAGAAGCCCTCAAGTTTGGCAATTCCGGGCCCACAATGCAGCACTCTGCCTGCCCTCTAGAAAAAATATCTTGCCTAATGAGCTGCCCAGGCTCCTCAAATGAGGATCAACCTAAACGGCACTCGACTGTACCCAAATTATATAGTGTAACCTGGGCACTAATGCACTGTCTGACAAACCTGAGCCCGAACCTCCTGACCAACAACCAGGCAGCTGACCGCACCCTGAGCTCATCAGACCCACCATGGCTTTAGGTCATCATCTCTTCCCAAAAGCGGTTTTCAGGCTTCCGAACCTAGACCTTATCTCCAACCACTGCCCAGGGTTGAAAATGATGCAGAAATCAGAACTCCTTCCCCATGGCAAGAGACCTTGTGATTGGCATGTTGTCCAAAGTTCAGTGTAGTTGAAACCAGTGTGGCCCATGAGGCCCCGCCCATGCTCACGGGACACATTGGTCACAAACACACATTGTGACCCTCAGCCTGAGCCCAGTCCTCAGTTAAGGCCTCTCAGGGCCTATATGAAGAGACAGCATATGGGGCCTGCCATGCCCCTAGGCCCCAAATTTTAACCATAGTTTGGGTTGTCCCTTCAATCTTCCCCAGGGCTCTGCTTTGGAATTCCTCTTTGGTTGGGACACCTGAGGTAACAAACCTGAAAGGAGACCTCCCGTCCCACAGATTGACGAAAACAATTGGGGCCGGGCCAAATCCCAAGAGAGGAAGTTTTGTCCATGGCCCATGAGGCTTCCCCACATTCCACGGCCATCGTTGACACAAAATCCAGAGACCAAAGCCTGAGCAAGCGCCTCAGACTCGCTCTTTCTTCATATCCTGAAGAGTTCTTCTCATGGCTTGTAGATTGGGCCTGCCATACCTACGTCCCCAAACCTAAGCTGATTCTGTGTTTTCCGACTTCTGTCCTCAGAGTCCTGGGCCACACACCCTCCAGCCTGGGGCCCCTGGAGCGACACATTAGGACTGTGCCTACTTCATGCATGGGAATTCTGCCCATTCCATTGTCCAAAATTGTACAAATTAGGAGATCCCTCCAAAGTCCCCAAGGCCATCCCAATATGTAGGTCTCTTTGGACAAACAAGGGCGGTCTGACACCAGCTGAGCAACTAGCTCCACTCAAAACATAGATGGATGTCCCCAAAGAAGGAGATGGAACCTGACAGGACCCTAGGCCATAATCGGATCCATTGCTTTGGTTTACAGGCATGTCTCCTCCAAAATCCTGGATTCCAATACCAGCATAGGGGGTTTCCGGAGGCACCCATCAGAAAACATCTCGTCTCCATGAGGAAACTTGTGCATGGAACCTATGTCAAAAGCTTAGGAGAATACTTCAGAGTCCCGGTTCCACCGCCCCATTCCAAGGTCCTCATGGACACAAACACACATTAGGCCCCATGCTCAGGAAAGTCCATTTCAACTCAGCCACCCCGGTTGCTCCCGCAGAGCCATCCGATCTCCACTGTCTTGTTGCTAGGAGACAATTGGAATGTGAGGCGGGCTTCCATGGCATCCATCCTCCAACGGTGCTCTGGAGCCATTCCATATGGGATGTTTTGGAGCTGACCAACAGGTCTCAATTGTGCCGCAGAAGGAATCCTTGAAGGGGCATCCCACAACTCCCAACGTGGGAAAACCTCCATGGCCTTGGGATTCCACTCCGTTCATGAAGGGGCAGTCATGCACAGAAACTTCAACCTGAGCCAACGTCTGATCCTCGCCGTGACTTCAGATGCATGAGATATTGGTTCAGATGTGCAGGGGGTACCTGCCTTGCCCTCGGCCTGAAGCCCAAGTCTAGCTGGTGTTCTCAGACTTCTGTCCTCACACTACTGAACCAGAAGCCCTCAAGTTTGGCAATTCCGGGCCCACAATGCAGCACTCTGCCTGCCCTCTAGAAAAAATATCTTGCCTAATGAGCTGCCCAGGCTCCTCAAATGAGGATCAACCTAAACGGCACTCGACTGTACCCAAATTATATAGTGTAACCTGGGCACTAATGCACTGTCTGACAAACCTGAGCCCGAACCTCCTGACCAACAACCAGGCAGCTGACCGCACACTGAGCACATCAGACCCACCATGGCTTTAGGTCATCATCTCTTCCCAAAAGCGGTTTTCAGGCTTCCGAACCTAGACCTTATCTCCAACCACTGCCCAGGGTTGAAAATGATGCAGAAATCAGAACTCCTTCCCCATGGCAAGAGACCTTGTGATTGGCATGTTGTCCAAAGTTCAGTGTAGTTGAAACCAGTGTGGCCCATGAGGCCCCGCCCATGCTCACGGGACACATTGGTCACAAACACACATTGTGACCCTCAGCCTGAGCCCAGTCCTCAGTTAAGGCCTCTCAGGGCCTATATGAAGAGACAGCATATGGGGCCTGCCATGCCCCTAGGCCCCAAATTTTAACCATAGTTTGGGTTGTCCCTTCAATCTTCCCCAGGGCTCTGCTTTGGAATTCCTCTTTGGTTGGGACACCTGAGGTAACAAACCTGAAAGGAGACCTCCCGTCCCACAGATTGACGAAAACAATTGGGGCCGGGCCAAATCCCAAGAGAGGAAGTTTTGTCCATGGCCCATGAGGCTTCCCCACATTCCACGGCCATCGTTGACACAAAATCCAGAGACCAAAGCCTGAGCAAGCGCCTCAGACTCGCTCTTTCTTCATATCCTGAAGAGTTCTTCTCATGGCTTGTAGATTGGGCCTGCCATACCTACGTCCCCAAACCTAAGCTGATTCTGTGTTTTCCGACTTCTGTCCTCAGAGTCCTGGGCCACACACCCTCCAGCCTGGGGCCCCTGGAGCGACACATTAGGACTGTGCCTACTTCATGCATGGGAATTCTGCCCATTCCATTGTCCAAAATTGTACAAATTAGGAGATCCCTCCAAAGTCCCCAAGGCCATCCCAATATGTAGGTCTCTTTGGACAAACAAGGGCGGTCTGACACCAGCTGAGCAACTAGCTCCACTCAAAACATAGATGGATGTCCCCAAAGAAGGAGATGGAACCTGACAGGACCCTAGGCCATAATCGGATCCATTGCTTTGGTTTACAGGCATGTCTCCTCCAAAATCCTGGATTCCAATACCAGCATAGGGGGTTTCCGGAGGCACCCATCAGAAAACATCTCGTCTCCATGAGGAAACTTGTGCATGGAACCTATGTCAAAAGCTTAGGAGAATACTTCAGAGTCCCGGTTCCACCGCCCCATTCCAAGGTCCTCATGGACACAAACACACATCAGGCCCCATGCTCAGGAAAGTCCATTTCAACTCAGCCACCCCGGTTGCTCCCGCAGAGCCATCCGATCTCCACTGTCTTATTGCTAGGAGACAATTGGAATGTGAGGCGGGCTTCCATGGCATCCATCCTCCAACGGTGCTCTGGAGCCATTCCATATGGGATGTTTTGGAGCTGACCAACAGGTCTCAATTGTGCCGCAGAAGGAATCCTTGAAGGGGCATCCCACAACTCCCAACGTGGGAAAACCTCCATGGCCTTGGGATTCCACTCCGTTCATGAAGGGGCAGTCATGCACAGAAACTTCAACCTGAGCCAACGTCTGATCCTCGCCGTGACTTCAGATGCATGAGATATTGGTTCAGATGTGCAGGGGGTACCTGCCTTGCCCTCGGCCTGAAGCCCAAGTCTAGCTGGTGTTCTCAGACTTCTGTCCTCACACTACTGAACAAGAAGCCCTCAAGTTTGGCAATTCCGGGCCCACAATGCAGCACTCTGCCTGCCCTCTAGAAAAAATATCTTGCCTAATGAGCTGCCCAGGCTCCTCAAATGAGGATCAACCTAAACGGCACTCGACTGTACCCAAATTATATAGTGTAACCTGGGCACTAATGCACTGTCTGACAAACCTGAGCCCGAACCTCCTGACCAACAACCAGGCAGCTGACCGCACACTGAGCACATCAGACCCACCATGGCTTTAGGTCATCATCTCTTCCCAACTGCGGTTTTCAGGCTTCCGAACCTAGACCTTATCTCCAACCACTGCCCAGGGTTGAAAATGATGCAGAAATCAGAACTCCTTCCCCATGGCAAGAGACCTTGTGATTGGCATGTTGTCCAAAGTTCAGTGTAGTTGAAACCAGTGTGGCCCATGAGGCCCCGCCCATGCTCACGGGACACATTGGTCACAAACACACATTGTGACCCTCAGCCTGAGCCCAGTCCTCAGTTAAGGCCTCTCAGGGCCTATATGAAGAGACAGCATATGGGGCCTGCCATGCCCCTAGGCCCCAAATTTTAACCATAGTTTGGGTTGTCCCTTCAATCTTCCCCAGGGCTCTGCTTTGGAATTCCTCTTTGGTTGGGACACCTGAGATAACAAACCTGAAAGGAGACCTCCCGTCCCACAGATTGACGAAAACAATTGGGGCCGGGCCAAATCCCAAGAGAGGAAGTTTTGTCCATGGCCCATGAGGCTTCCCCACATTCCACGGCCATCGTTGACACAAAATCCAGAGACCAAAGCCTGAGCAAGCGCCTCAGACTCGCTCTTTCTTCATATCCTGAAGAGTTCTTCTCATGGCTTGTAGATTGGGCCTGCCATACCTACGTCCCCAAACCTAAGCTGATTCTGTGTTTTCCGACTTCTGTCCTCAGAGTCCTGGGCCACACACCCTCCAGCCTGGGGCCCCTGGAGCGACACATTAGGACTGTGCCTACTTCATGCATGGGAATTCTGCCCATTCCATTGTCCAAAATTGTACAAATTAGGAGATCCCTCCAAAGTCCCCAAGGCCATCCCAATATGTAGGTCTCTTTGGACAAACAAGGGCGGTCTGACACCAGCTGAGCAACTAGCTCCACTCAAAACATAGATGGATGTCCCCAAAGAAGGAGATGGAACCTGACAGGACCCTAGGCCATAATCGGATCCATTGCTTTGGTTTACAGGCATGTCTCCTCCAAAATCCTGGATTCCAATACCAGCATAGGGGGTTTCCGGAGGCACCCATCAGAAAACATCTCGTCTCCATGAGGAAACTTGTGCATGGAACCTATGTCAAAAGCTTAGGAGAATACTTCAGAGTCCCGGTTCCACCGCCCCATTCCAAGGTCCTCATGGACACAAACACACATTAGGCCCCATGCTCAGGAAAGTCCATTTCAACTCAGCCACCCCGGTTGCTCCCGCAGAGCCATCCGATCTCCACTGTCTTGTTGCTAGGAGACAATTGGAATGTGAGGCGGGCTTCCATGGCATCCATCCTCCAACGGTGCTCTGGAGTCATTCCATATGGGATGTTTTGGAGCTGACCAACAGGTCTCAATTGTGCCGCAGAAGGAATCCTTGAAGGGGCATCCCACAACTCCCAACGTGGGAAAACCTCCATGGCCTTGGGATTCCACTCCGTTCATGAAGGGGCAGTCATGCACAGAAACTTCAACCTGAGCCAACGTCTGATCCTCGCCGTGACTTCAGATGCATGAGATATTGGTTCAGATGTGCAGGGGGTACCTGCCTTGCCCTCGGCCTGAAGCCCAAGTCTAGCTGGTGTTCTCAGACTTCTGTCCTCACACTACTGAACCAGAAGCCCTCAAGTTTGGCAATTCCGGGCCCACAATGCAGCACTCTGCCTGCCCTCTAGAAAAAATATCTTGCCTAATGAGCTGCCCAGGCTCCTCAAATGAGGATCAACCTAAACGGCACTCGACTGTACCCAAATTATATAGTGTAACCTGGGCACTAATGCACTGTCTGACAAACCTGAGCCCGAACCTCCTGACCAACAACCAGGCAGCTGACCGCACCCTGAGCACATCAGACCCACCATGGCTTTAGGTCATCATCTCTTCCCAAAAGCGGTTTTCAGGCTTCCGAACCTAGACCTTATCTCCAACCACTGCCCAGGGTTGAAAATGATGCAGAAATCAGAACTCCTTCCCCATGGCAAGAGACCTTGTGATTGGCATGTTGTCCAAAGTTCAGTGTAGTTGAAACCAGTGTGGCCCATGAGGCCCCGCCCATGCTCACGGGACACATTGGTCACAAACACACATTGTGACCCTCAGCCTGAGCCCAGTCCTCAGTTAAGGCCTCTCAGGGCCTATATGAAGAGACAGCATATGGGGCCTGCCATGCCCCTAGGCCCCAAATTTTAACCATAGTTTGGGTTGTCCCTTCAATCTTCCCCAGGGCTCTGCTTTGGAATTCCTCTTTGGTTGGGACACCTGAGGTAACAAACCTGAAAGGAGACCTCCCGTCCCACAGATTGACGAAAACAATTGGGGCCGGGCCAAATCCCAAGAGAGGAAGTTTTGTCCATGGCCCATGAGGCTTCCCCACATTCCACGGCCATCGTTGACACAAAATCCAGAGACCAAAGCCTGAGCAAGCGCCTCAGACTCGCTCTTTCTTCATATCCTGAAGAGTTCTTCTCATGGCTTGTAGATTGGGCCTGCCATACCTACGTCCCCAAACCTAAGCTGATTCTGTGTTTTCCGACTTCTGTCCTCAGAGTCCTGGGCCACACACCCTCCAGCCTGGGGCCCCTGGAGCGACACATTAGGACTGTGCCTACTTCATGCATGGGAATTCTGCCCATTCCATTGTCCAAAATTGTACAAATTAGGAGATCCCTCCAAAGTCCCCAAGGCCATCCCAATATGTAGGTCTCTTTGGACAAACAAGGGCGGTCTGACACCAGCTGAGCAACTAGCTCCACTCAAAACATAGATGGATGTCCCCAAAGAAGGAGATGGAACCTGACAGGACCCTAGGCCATAATCGGATCCATTGCTTTGGTTTACAGGCATGTCTCCTCCAAAATCCTGGATTCCAATACCAGCATAGGGGGTTTCCGGAGGCACCCATCAGAAAACATCTCGTCTCCATGAGGAAACTTGTGCATGGAACCTATGTCAAAAGCTTAGGAGAATACTTCAGAGTCCCGGTTCCACCGCCCCATTCCAAGGTCCTCATGGACACAAACACACATTAGGCCCCATGCTCAGGAAAGTCCATTTCAACTCAGCCACCCCGGTTGCTCCCGCAGAGCCATCCGATCTCCACTGTCTTGTTGCTAGGAGACAATTGGAATGTGAGGCGGGCTTCCATGGCATCCATCCTCCAACGGTGCTCTGGAGTCATTCCATATGGGATGTTTTGGAGCTGACCAACAGGTCTCAATTGTGCCGCAGAAGGAATCCTTGAAGGGGCATCCCACAACTCCCAACGTGGGAAAACCTCCATGGCCTTGGGATTCCACTCCGTTCATGAAGGGGCAGTCATGCACAGAAACTTCAACCTGAGCCAACGTCTGATCCTCGCCGTGACTTCAGATGCATGAGATATTGGTTCAGATGTGCAGGGGGTACCTGCCTTGCCCTCGGCCTGAAGCCCAAGTCTAGCTGGTGTTCTCAGACTTCTGTCCTCACACTACTGAACCAGAAGCCCTCAAGTTTGGCAATTCCGGGCCCACAATGCAGCACTCTGCCTGCCCTCTAGAAAAAATATCTTGCCTAATGAGCTGCCCAGGCTCCTCAAATGAGGATCAACCTAAACGGCACTCGACTGTACCCAAATTATATAGTGTAACCTGGGCACTAATGCACTGTCTGACAAACCTGAGCCCGAACCTCCTGACCAACAACCAGGCAGCTGACCGCACCCTGAGCACATCAGACCCACCATGGCTTTAGGTCATCATCTCTTCCCAAAAGCGGTTTTCAGACTTCCGAACCTAGACCTTATCTCCAACCACTGCCCAGGGTTGAAAATGATGCAGAAATCAGAACTCCTTCCCCATGGCAAGAGACCTTGTGATTGGCATGTTGTCCAAAGTTCAGTGTAGTTGAAACCAGTGTGGCCCATGAGGCCCCGCCCATGCTCACGGGACACATTGGTCACAAACACACATTGTGACCCTCAGCCTGAGCCCAGTCCTCAGTTAAGGCCTCTCAGGGCCTATATGAAGAGACAGCATATGGGGCCTGCCATGCCCCTAGGCCCCAAATTTTAACCATAGTTTGGGTTGTCCCTTCAATCTTCCCCAGGGCTCTGCTTTGGAATTCCTCTTTGGTTGGGACACCTGAGGTAACAAACCTGAAAGGAGACCTCCCGTCCCACAGATTGACGAAAACAATTGGGGCCGGGCCAAATCCCAAGAGAGGAAGTTTTGTCCATGGCCCATGAGGCTTCCCCACATTCCACGGCCATCGTTGACACAAAATCCAGAGACCAAAGCCTGAGCAAGCGCCTCAGACTCGCTCTTTCTTCATATCCTGAAGAGTTCTTCTCATGGCTTGTAGATTGGGCCTGCCATACCTACGTCCCCAAACCTAAGCTGATTCTGTGTTTTCCGACTTCTGTCCTCAGAGTCCTGGGCCACACACCCTCCAGCCTGGGGCCCCTGGAGCGACACATTAGGACTGTGCCTACTTCATGCATGGGAATTCTGCCCATTCCATTGTCCAAAATTGTACAAATTAGGAGATCCCTCCAAAGTCCCCAAGGCCATCCCAATATGTAGGTCTCTTTGGACAAACAAGGGCGGTCTGACACCAGCTGAGCAACTAGCTCCACTCAAAACATAGATGGATGTCCCCAAAGAAGGAGATGGAACCTGACAGGACCCTAGGCCATAATCGGATCCATTGCTTTGGTTTACAGGCATGTCTCCTCCAAAATCCTGGATTCCAATACCAGCATAGGGGGTTTCCGGAGGCACCCATCAGAAAACATCTCATCTCCATGAGGAAACTTGTGCATGGAACCTATGTCAAAAGCTTAGGAGAATACTTCAGAGTCCCGGTTCCACCGCCCCATTCCAAGGTCCTCATGGACACAAACACACATTAGGCCCCATGCTCAGGAAAGTCCATTTCAACTCAGCCACCCCGGTTGCTCCCGCAGAGCCATCCGATCTCCACTGTCTTGTTGCTAGGAGACAATTGGAATGTGAGGCGGGCTTCCATGGCATCCATCCTCCAACGGTGCTCTGGAGTCATTCCATATGGGATGTTTTGGAGCTGACCAACAGGTCTCAATTGTGCCGCAGAAGGAATCCTTGAAGGGGCATCCCACAACTCCCAACGTGGGAAAACCTCCATGGCCTTGGGATTCCACTCCGTTCATGAAGGGGCAGTCATGCACAGAAACTTCAACCTGAGCCAACGTCTGATCCTCGCCGTGACTTCAGATGCATGAGATATTGGTTCAGATGTGCAGGGGGTACCTGCCTTGCCCTCGGCCTGAAGCCCAAGTCTAGCTGGTGTTCTCAGACTTCTGTCCTCACACTACTGAACCAGAAGCCCTCAAGTTTGGCAATTCCGGGCCCACAATGCAGCACTCTGCCTGCCCTCTAGTAAAAATATCTTGCCTAATGAGCTGCCCAGGCTCCTCAAATGAGGATCAACCTAAACGGCACTCGACTGTACACAAATTATATAGTGTAACCTGGGCACTAATGCACTGTCTGACAAACCTGAGCCCGAACCTCCTGACCAACAACCAGGCAGCTGACCGCACCCTGAGCTCATCAGACCCACCATGGCTTTAGGTCATCATCTCTTCCCAAAAGCGGTTTTCAGGCTTCCGAACCTAGACCTTATCTCCAACCACTGCCCAGGGTTGAAAATGATGCAGAAATCAGAACTCCTTCCCCATGGCAAGAGACCTTGTGATTGGCATGTTGTCCAAAGTTCAGTGTAGTTTAAACCAGTGTGGCCCATGAGGCCCCGCCCATGTTCGCAGGCCACATTGGTCACAAACACACATTGTGACCCTCAGCCTGAGCCCAGTCCTCATGTAAGGCCTCTCAGTGGCTGGATGAAGAGACAGCATATGGGGCCTGCCATGCCCCTAGGGCCCAATTTTTAACCATAGTTTGGGTTGTCCATTCACTCTTCCCCAGGGCTCTGCTTTGGAATTCCTCCTGGTTGGGACACCTGAGGTAACAAACCTGAAAGGAGACCTCCCATCCCAGAGATTGACGAAAAACAATTGGGACCGTTCCAAATCCACAGATAGGAAGATTCGTCCATGGCCCATGAGGCCTCCCCACATTCCACGGCCATCGTTGACACAAAATCCAGAGACCAAAGCCTGAGCAAGCGACTCAGACTCGCTCTTTCTTCGTATTCTGAAGATTTCTTATCATGGTTTGTAGATTGTGCCAGCCATACCTACGTCACCAAACCTAAGCTGAGTTTGTGTTTTCAGAATTCTGTCCTCAACGTCCTGGGCCACAAACCCTCCAGGCTGGGTCCCGTGGAGCCAAACATTAGGAATGTGCCTACCCCATGCATGGGAATTCTGCCCATTACATTGTCCAAAATTGTACCAATGAGGAGAACCCTCTAATGTCCCCGAGGCCATCCAAATATGTAGGTCTCAGTGGACAACAAGGGCGGTCTGACACCAACTGAGTATCTACGTCCACTCATACCATAGATGGATGTCCCTAGAGAAGGATATCGTACCAGACAGGACCCTAGGCCATAATCGGATCCATTGCTTTGGTTTACAGTCATGACTCCTCAAAATCCTGGTTTCCAATACCAGCATAGGGGGTTTCCTGAGGCAACCATCAGAAAACATCTCGTCTCCACGAGGAAACTTGTGCATGGGACCTATGTCAAAATCTTAGGAGAATACTTCATAGTCCCGGTGCCACCGTTCCATTCCTAGATCCTCATGGACACAAACACACATTAGGCTCCATGCTCAGGAAAGTCCATTTCAACTCAGCCACCCCGGTTGCTCCCGCAGAGCCATCCGATCTCCACTGTTTTGTTGCTAGGAGACAATTGGAATGCGAGGCGGGCTTCCCTGGCATCCATCCTTGAACGGTGCTCTGGAGTCATTCCATATGGGATGTTTTGGAGCCGCCCAAAAGGTCTCAATTGTCCCGCAGAAGGAATCCTTGAAGGGAACATCCCACAACTCCCAACGTGGGAAAACCTCCATGGCCTTGGGATTCCTCTCCGTTCATGAAGGGGCAGTCATGCACAGAAACTTCAACCTGAGCCAACGTCTGATCCTCGCCGTGACTTCAGATGCATGAGATATTGGTTCAGATGTGCAGGGGGTACCTGCCTTGCCCTCGGCCTGAAGCCCAAGTCTAGCTTGTGTTCTCAGACTTCTGTCCTCACACTACTGGCCCAGAAGCCCTCACGTTTGGCAATTCCGGACTCACATTGCAGCACTCTGCCTACTCTCTAGAAAAAATATATGCCTAATGAGCTGCCCAGGCACCTCAAATGAGGATCATCATACACGGCACTCGACTGTATTCAAATTACATAGTCTAACCTGGGCAATAATGCACTGTCTGACACAACCTGAGTCCGAACCTCCTGACCAACAAGCAGGCAGCTGACCGCACACTGAGCACATCAGACCCACCATGGCCTTAAGTCAACATCTCATCCCAACTGCGGTTTTCAGGCTTCCGAACCTAGACCTTATCTCCAACCACTGCCCAGGGTTGAAAATGATGCAGAAATCAGAACTCCTTCCCCATGGCAAGAAACCTTGTGATTGGCATGTTGTCCAAAGTTCAGTGTAGTTGAAACCAGGGTGGCCCATGAGGCCCGGCCCCTTCTCGCGGGCCACATTGGTCACAAACACACATTGTGAACCTCAGCGTGATCCCCGTCCTCAAGTAAGGCCTCTCAGAGGCTGGATGAAGAGACAGCATATGGGGCCTGCCATGCCCCTAGGACCCAAATTTTAACCATAGTTTGGGTTGACCCTTCACTCTTCCCAAGGGCTCTGCTTTGGAATTCCTCTTTGGTTGGGACACCTGAGGTTACAAACCTGAAAGGAGACCTCCCATCCCACAGATTGACGAAAAACAATTGGGACCGGGCCAAATCAACACAGAGGAAGATTCGTCCATGGCCCAAGAGGCCTCCCCTTAATCCACGGCCATCGTTGACCCAAAATCCAGAGACCAAAGCCTGAGCAAGCGCCTCAGACTCGCTCTTTCTTCGTATCCTGAAGAGTTCTTCTCATGGTTTGTAGATTGGGCCTGCCATACCTACGTCCCCCAACCTAAGCTGAGTTTGTGTTTTCAGACTTCTGTCCTCAAAGTCCTGGGCCACATACCCTCCAGGCTGGGGCCCCTGGAGCCACACATTAGGACTGTGCCTACCCCATGCATGGGAATTCTGCCCATTCCATTGTCAAAATTGTACAAATTAGGAGAACCCTCCAAAGTCCCCGAGGCCATCCCAATATGTAGGTCTCTGTGGACAAACAAGGGCGTTCCTACACCAGCTGACCATTACCTCCACCTATAACATAGATGGATGTCCCCAGAGAAGGATATGGTACCAGACAGGACCCTAGGCCATATTCGGATCCATTGCTTTGGTTTAAAGGCATGTCTCCTCAAAATCCTGGATTCCAATACCAGCATAGGGGGTTTCCTGAGGCACCCATCAGAAAACATCTCGTCTCCACGAGGAAACTTGTGCATGGGACCTATGTCAAAATCTTAGGAGAATACTTCAGAGTCCCAGTGCCACCGCCCCATTCCAAGGTCCTCATGGACACAAACACACATTAGGCCCAATGCTCAGGAAAGTCCATATCAACTCAGCCAACCAAGATGCTCCCGCAGAGCCATCTGATCTCAACTGTCTTATTGCAAGGAGACAATTGGAATGCAAGGCAGGCTTCCCTGGAATCCATCCTCAAACGGTGATCTGGAGTCATTCCATATGTGATGTTTTGGAGCTGCCCAACAGGTCTCAATTGTCCCGCGAAGGAATCCTTGAAGGGGGCATCCCACAACTCCCAAAGTGGGATAACCTTCATGGCCTTGAGATTCCTCTCCGTTATGGAAGGGGCAGTCATGCACAGAAACTACAACCTGAGCCAACGTCTGATCCTCGCCGTGCCTTCAGATGCATGAGATATTGGTTCAGATGTGCAGGGGGTACCTGCCTTGCCCTCGGCCTGAAGCCCAAGTCTAGCTTGTGGTCTCAGACTTCTGTCCTCACTCTACTGGCCCAGAAGTCCTCACGTTTGGCAATTCCGGACCCACAATGCAGCACTCTGCCTGACCTCTAGAAAAAATATCTTGCCTAAGGAACTGCACGGGCACCTCAAATAAAGATCAACCTACACGGCATTCGACTGTATCCAAATTATATAGTCTAACCTAGGCACTAATTCCCTGTCTGACACAACCTGAGCCCGAAACTCCTGACTAACAACCAGGCAGCTGACCGCACACTGAGCACATCAGACCCACCATGGCCTTAGGTCATCATCTCTTCCCAACTGCGGTTATCAGGCTTCCGAACCTAGACCTTATCTCCAACGACTGCCCAGGGTTGAAAATGTTGCAGAAATCAGAACTCCTTCACCATGGCAAGAGACCTTGTGATTGGCATGTTGTCCAAAGTTCAGTGTAGATGAAACCAGTGTGGCCCATGAGGCCCCGCCCATGCTCGCGAGCCACATTGGTCACAAACACACATTGTGACCCTCAGCCTGAGCCCAGTCCTCAAGTAAGGCCTCTCAGTGGCTGGTGAAGAGACAGCATATGGGCCCTGCCATGCCCCTAGGCCCCAAATTTTAACGATAGTTTGGGTTGTCCCTTCACTCTTCCCCAGGGCTCTGCTTTGGAATTCCTCCTGGTTGGGACACCTGAGGTACCAAACCTGAAAGGAGACCTCCAATCCCACAGATTGACAAAAAACAATTGGGACCGATCCAAATCCACAGAGAGGAAGATTCGTCCATGGCCCATGAGGCCTCCTCACATTCCACGGCCATCGTTGACACAAAATCCAGAGACCAAAGCCTGAGCAATTGCCTCAGACTCGCTCTTTCTTCGTATTCTGAAGATTTCTTCTCATGGTTTGTAGATTGGACCTGCCATACCTACGTCCCCAAACCTAAGCTGAGTTTGTGTTTTCAGACTTCTGTCCTCAAAGTCCTGGGCCACACACCCTCCAGGCTGGGGCCACTGGAGCCACACATTAGGACTGTGCCTACTTCATGCATGGGAATTCTGCCCATTCCATTGTCCAAAATTGTACCAATTAGGAGAACCCACCAAAGTCCCCGAGGCCATCCCAAAATGTAGGTCTCAGTGGACAAACAAGGGCGGTCTGACACCAGATGAGTATCTACGTCCACTCATACCATAGATGGATGTCCCCAGAGAAGGATATGGTACCAGACAGGACCATAGGTCATAATCGGATCCATTGCTTTGGTTTACAGTCATGACTCCTCAAAATCCTGGATTCCAATACCAGCATAGGGTGTTTCCTGAGGCACCCATCAGAAAACATCTCGTCTCATGAGAAAACTTGTGCATTGGACCTATGTCAAAATCTTAGGAGAATACTTCAGAGTCCCGGTGCCACTGCTCCATTCCTAGGTCCTCATGGACACAAACACACATTAGGCCCCATGCTCAGGAAAGTCCATTTCATCTCAGCCACCCCGGTTGCTCTCGCAGAGCCATCCGATCTCCACTGTCTTGTTGCTAGGGGACAATTGGAATGCGAGGCGGGCTTCCCTAGCATCAATCCTCGAACGGTGCTCTGGAGTCATTCCATTAGGGATGTTCTGGAGCTGCCCAACAGGTCTCAATTGTCTTGCAGAAGGAATCCTTGAAGGGGACATCTCACAACTCCCAACGTGGGAAAACCTCCATGGCCTTGAGATTCCTCTCCGTTCATGAAGGGGCAGTCATGCACAGAAACTTCAACCTGAGCCAACGTCTGAGCCTCGCCGTGACTTCAGATGCATGAATATTGGCTCAGATGTGCATGGGGTACCTGCTTTGCCCTCGGCCTGTAGCCCAAGTCTAGCTTGTGTTCTCAGACTTCTGTCCTCACACTACTGGCCCAGAAGCCCTCACGTTTGGCAATTCCGGACCCACAATGCAGCACTCTGCCTGCACTCTAGAAAAAATATCTTGCCTAATGAGCTGCCCAGGCACCTCAAATGAGGATCATCATACACGGCACTCGACTGTACCCAAATTACATAGTCTAACCTGGGCAATAATGCACTGTCTGACACAACCTGAGGCCGAACCTTCTGACCAACAACCAGGCAGCTGACCGCACACTGAGCACATCAGACCCACCATGGCCTTAGGTCATCATCTCTTCCCAACTGCGGTTTTCAGGCTTCCGAACCTAGACCTTATCTCCAACCACTGCCCAGGGTTGAAAATGATGCAGAAATCAGAACTCCTTCCCCATGGCAAGAGACCTTGTGATTGGCATATTGTCCAAAGTTCAGTGTAGATGAAACCAGTGTGGCCCATGAGGCTCCGCCCATGCTCGCGAGCCACATTGGTCACAAACACACATTGTGACCCTCAGCTGAGCCCAGTCTTCAAGTAAGGCCTCTCAGTGGTTGGTGAAGAGACAGCATATGGGGCCTGCCATGCCCCTAGGCCCCAAATTATAACCATAGTTTGGGTTGTCCCTTCACTCTTCCCCAGGGCTCTGCTTTGGAATTCCTCTTTGGTTGGGACACCTGAGGTTACAAACCTGAAAGGAGACCTCCCATCCCACAGATTGACGAAAAACAATTGGGATCGGTCCAAATCCACAGAGGAAGATTCGTCCATGTCCCATGAGGTCTCCCCACATTCCACGGCCATCGTTGACACAAAATCCCGAGACCAAAGCCTGAGCAAGCGCCTCAGACTCGCTCTTTCTTCATATCATTAAGAGTTCTTCTCATGGTTTGTAGATTGGGCCTGCCATACCTACGTCCCCTAACCTAAGTTGAGTCTGTGTTTTCAGACTTCTGTCCTCAAAGTCCTGGGCCACACACCATCCAGGCTGGGGCCCCTGGAGCCACACATTAAGATTGTACCTACCCCATGCATAGTAATTCTGCCCATTCCATTGTCCAAAATTGTACCAATGAGGAGAACCCTCCAAAGTAACCGAGGCGATCCCAATATGTAGGTCTCAGTGGACAAACAAGGGCGGTCTGACACCAGCTGAGCATCTACCTCCACTCATACCATAGATGGATGTCCCCAGTGAAGGATATGGTACCAGAAAGGACCCTAGGCCATAATCGGATCCATTGCTTTGGTTTACAGGCATGTCTCCTCAAAATCCCGGATTCCAATACCAGCATAGGGGGTTTCCTGAGGCACCCATCAGAAAAAATCTCGTCTCCACGAGGAAACTTGTGCATGGGACCTATGTCAAAATCTTAGGAGAATACTTCAGAGTCCCGGTGCCACCGCCCCATTCCAAGGTCCTCATGGACACAAACACACATTAGGCCCCATGCTCAGGAAAGTCCATTTCAACTCAGTAATCCCGGTTGCTCACGCAGAGCCATCGGATCTCAACTGTCTTGTTGCTAGGAGACAATTGGAATGCGAGGCGGACTTCCCTTGCATCCATCCTCGAACGGTGCTCTGGAGTCATTCCATATGGGATGTTTTAGAGCTGCCCAACAGGTCTCAATTGTCCCGCAGAAGGAATCCTTGAAGGGGGCATCCCACAACTCCCAACGTGGGAAAACCTCCATGGCCTTCAGTTACCTCTCTGTTCATGAAGGGGCAGTCATGCACAGAAACTTCAACCCGAGCCAACGACTGAATCTCGCCGTGACTTCAGATGCATGAGATATTGGTTCAGATGTGCAGGGGGTACCTGCCTTGCCCTCGGCCTGAAGCCCAAGTCTAGCTTGTGTTCTCAGACTTCTGTCCTCACACTACTGGCCCAGAAGCCCCCACGTTTGGCAGTTCCGGACCCACAATGCAGCACTCTGCCTGCTCTCTAGAAAAAATATCGTGCCTAATGAGCTGCCCAGGCACCTCAAATGAGGATCAAACTACACGGCACTCGACTGTACCCAAATTGTAGAGTCTAACCTCGGCACAAATGCACTGTCTGACACAACCTGAGACCGAACCTCCTGACCAACATCCAGGCAGCTGACCGCACACTGAGCACATCAGAACCACCATGGCCTTAGGTCTCATCTCTTACCAACTGCGGTTTCAGGCTTCCGAACCTAGACCTTATCTCCAACCACTGCCCAGGGTTGAAAATGATGCAGAAATCAGAACTCCTTCCCCATGGCAAGAGACCTTGTGATTGGCATGTTGTCCATAGTTCAGTGTAGTTGAAACCAGTGTGGCCCATGAGGCACCGCCCATGCTCCCGAGCCACATTGGTCACAAACATACATTGTGACCCTCAGCCTGAACCCAGTCCTCAAGTAAGGCCTCTCAGTGGCTGGATGAAGAGACAGCATATGGGGCCTGCCATGCCCCTAGGCCCCAAATTTTAACCATAGTTTGGGTTGTCCCTTCACTCTTCCCCAGGGCTCTGCTTTGGAATTCCTCTTTGGTTGGGACACCTGAGGTAACAAACCTGAAATGAGACCTCCCATCCCACAGATTGACGAAAAACAATTGTGACTGGGCCAAATCCACAGAGAGGAAGATTCGTCCAATGCCCATGAGGCCTCCCCCCATTCCACGGCCATCGTTGACACAAAATCCAGAGACCAAAGCCTGAGCAAGCGCCTCAGACTCGCTCTATCACCAAATCCTGAAGAGTTCTTCTCATGGTTTGTAGATTGGGCCTGCCATACCTACGTCCCCAAACCTAAGCTGAGTTTGTGTTTTCAGACTTCTGTCCTCAAAGTCCTGGGCCACACACCCTCCAGGCTGGGGCCCCTGGAGCCACACATTAGGACTGTGCCTACCCCATACATGGGAATTCTGCCCATTCCATTGTCCAAAATTGTACAAATTAGGAGAACCCTCCAAAATCCCCGAGGCCATCCCAATATCTAGGTCTCTGGACAAACAAGGGCGGTCTGACACCAGCTGAGCATCTACCTCCACTCATACTATAGATGGATGTCCCCAGTGAAGGATATGGAACCAGAAAGGACCCTAGGCCATAATCGGATCCATTGCTTTGGTTTACAGGCATGTCTCCTCAAAATCCTGGATTCCAATACCAGCATAGGGGGTTTCCTGAGGCACCCATCAGAAAAAACCTCGTCTCCACGAGGAAACTTGTGCATGGGACCTATGTCAAAAATTTAGGAGAATACTTCAGAGTCCCGGTGCCACCGCCCCATTCCAAGGTCCTCATGGACACAAACACACATTAGGCCCCATGCTCAGGAAAGTCCATTTCAACTCAGCAATCCCGGTTGCTCCAGCAGAGCCATCCGATCTCAACTGTCTTGTTGCTAGGAGACAATTGGAATGCGAGGCGGACTTCCCTGGCATCCATCCTCGAACGGTGCTCTGGAGTCATTCCATATGGGATGTTTTGGAGCTGCCCAACAGGTCTCAATTGTCCCGCAGAAGGAATCCTTGAAGGGGGCATCCCACAACTCCCAACGTGTGAAAACCTCCATGGCCTTGAGATACCTCTCTGTTCATGAAGGGGCAGTCATTCACAGAAACTACAACCCGAGCCAACGACTGAATCTCGCCGTGACTTCAGATGCATGAGATATTGGTTCAGATGTGCAAGGGGTACCTGCCTTGCCCTCGGCCTGAAGCCCAAGTCTAGCTTGTGTTCTCAGACTTCTGTCCTCATACTACTGGCCCAGAAGCCCTCAAGTTTGGCAATTCCGGACCCACAATGCAGCACTCTGCCTGCCCTCTAGGAAAATATCTTGCCTAATGAGCTGCCCAGGCACCTCAAATGAGGATCAACCTACACGGCACTCGACTGTACCCAAATTATATAGTCTAACCTTGGCACAAATGCACTGTCTGACACAACCTGAGCCCGAACCTCCTGACCAACAACCAGGTAGCTGACCGCACACTGAGCACATCATACCCACCATGGCCTTAGGTCATCATCTCTTCCCAACTGCGGTTTTCAGGCTTCCGAACCTAGACCTTATCTCCAACCACTGCCCAGGGTTGAAAATGATGCAGAAATCAGAACTCCTTCCCCATGGCAAGAGACCTTGTGATTGGCATGTTGTCCAAAGTTCAGTGTAGTTGAAACCAGTGTGGCCCATGAGGCCCCGCCCATGCTCGCAAGCCACATTGGTCACAAACACACATTGTGACCCTCAGCCTAAGCCCAGTCCTCAAGTAAGGCCTCTCAGTGGCTGGATGAAGAGACAGCATATGGGGCCAGCCATGCCCCTAGGCCCCAAATTTTAAGATAGTTTGGGTTGTCCCTTCACTCTTCCCCAGGGCTCTGCTTTGGAATTCCTCTTTGGTTGGGACACCTGAGGTAACAAACCTGAAAGGAGACCTCCCATCCCACAGATTGACGAAAAACAATTGGGACCGGGCCAAATCCACAGAGAGGAAGATTCATCCATGGCCCATGTGGCCTCCCCACATTCAACGGCCATCGTAGACACAAAATCAAGAGACTAAAGCCTGAGCAAGAGCCTCAGACTCGCTCTTTCTAAATATCCTGAAGAGTTCTTCTCATGGTTTGTAGATTGGGCCTCCCATACCTATGTCCCCTAAGCTGAGTTTGTGTTTTCAGACTTCTGTCCTCAACGTCCTGGGCTACACACCCTCCAGGCTGGGGCCCCTGGAGCCACACATTAGGAATGTGCCTACTCCATGCATGGGAATTCTGCCAAATCCATTGTCCAAAATTGTACAAATTAGGAGAACCCTCCATAGTCCCCGAGGCCAACCCAATATGTACGTCTCTTTTACAAACAAAGGCAGTCTGACACCAGCTGAGCATCTACCTCCACTCTTACCATAGATGGATGACCCAGAGATGGAGATGGAACCAGACAGGACCCTAGGCCATAATAGGATCCATTGCTTTGGTTTACAGGATGTCTCCTCAAAACCTGGATTCCAATACCAGCATAGGGTGTTTCCTGAGGCACCATCAGAAAAAATCTCGTCTCCACGAGGAAACTTGTGCATGGGACCTATGTCAAAATATTAGGAGAATACCTCAGAGTCCCGGAGCCACCACCCCATTCCAAGGTTCTCATAGACACACACACATTAGACCCCATGCTCAGGGAATTCCATTTCACCTCAGCCACCCCGGTTGCTCCCGCAGAGCCATCCGTTCTCAACTGTCTTGTTGCTAGGAGACAATAGGAATGCGAGGCGTGCTTCCCTGGCATCCATCCTCGAACGGTGTTGTGGAGTCATTCCATATGGGATGTTTTGGAGCTGACCAACAGGTCTCAATTGTCCCACATACGGAATCCTTGAAGGGGGCATCCCACAACTCCCAACGTGGGAAAACCTCCATGGCCTTGAGATTCCTCTCCGTTCATGAACGGGCAGTCATGCACAGAAACTCCAACCTGAGCCAACGTCTGATCCTCGCCGTGACTTCAGATGAATGAGATATTGGTTCAGATGTGCAGGGGGTACCTGCCTTGCCCTCGACCTGAAGCCCAACTGTAGCTTGTGGTCTCAGACTTCTGTCCTCACACTACTGGCCCAGAAGCCCTCATGTTTGGCAATTACGGACCAAAATGCAGCACTCTGCCTGCCCTCTAGAAAAAAAATCTTGCCTAATGAGCTGCCCAGGCACCTCAAATGAGGACTAACATACACGGCACTCGACTGTACCCAAATTATATAGTCTAACCTGGGCACTAATGCACTGTCGGACACAACCTGAGCCCGAACCTCCTGACCAACAACCAGGCAGCTGACCGCACACTGAGCACATCAGACCCAACATGACCTTAGGTCATCATCTCTTCCAAACTGCGGTTTTCAGGCTTCCGAACCTAGACCTTATCTCCAACCACTGCCCAGGGTTGAAAATGATGCAGAAATCAGAACTCCTGCCCCATGCCAAGAGACCTTGTGATTGGCATGTTGTCCAAAGTTCAGTGTAGATGAAACCAGTGTGGCCCATGAGGCCCCGCCCATGCTCGCAAGCCACATTGGTCACAAACACACATTGTGACCCTCAGCATGAGCCCAGTCCTCAAGCAAGGCCTCTCAGTGGCTGAATGAAGAGACAGCATATTGGGCCTACCATGCCCCTAGGCCCCAAATTTTAACCAAAGTTTGGGTTGTCTCTTCACTCTTCCCCAGGGCTCTGCTTTGGAATTCCTCTTTGGGTGGGACACCTGAGTTAACAAAACTGAAATGAGTCCTCCCATCCCACAGATTGATGAAAAACAATTGGGACCGGGCCAAATCCCAAGAGAGGAAGTTTCGTCCATGGCCAAGAGGCCTCCCCACATTCCACGGCCATCGTTGACACAAAATCCAGAGACCAAAGCCTGAGCAAGCGCCTCAGACTCGCTCTTTCTTCATATCCTGAAGAGTTCTTCTCATGGTTTGTAGATCGGGCCTGCCATACCTACGTCCCAAACCTAAGCTGAGTTTGTGTTTTCAGACTTCTGTCCTCAAAGTCTTGGGCCACACACCCTCCAGGCTGGGCCCCTGGAGACACACATTAGGACTGTGCCTAACAATCCATGGGATTTCTGCCCATTCCATGGTCCAAAATCGTACAAATTAGGAGAAACCTCCAAAGTCCCTGAGGCCATCCCAATAGTGTAGGTCGCCCGGAACAAACAAGAGCTGTCTGACACCAGCTGATAATCGACCTCCACTCATACCATAGATGGATGTCCCCAGAGAAGAAGATTGAACCAGACAGGACCCTAGGCCATAATAGGATCCATTGCTTTGGGTTACAGGCATGTGTCCTCAAAAGCCTGATTCCAATACGAGCATAGGGGTTTTCCTGAGGCACCCATCAGAACTCATCTCGTCTCCACAAGGAAACCTGGGCATGGGAGCCATGTCCAAAGCTTAGGAGAGTACTTCAGGGTCCCGGTGCCACTGCCCCATTCCAAGGCCCTCATGGACACAAAATCACATTAGGACCCATCCTCAGGAAAGTCCATTTCAAATCAGCCACCCCGGTTGCTCCGGCAGAGCCATCAGATCTAAACTGTCTTGTTGCTAGGAGACAATTGGAATGCGAGGCGGGCTTCCCAGGCATCCATCCCCGAAGGTGCTCTGGATTCATTCCATATGGGATGTCCTGGAGCTGTCCAACAGGTCTCAATTGTCCCGCAGAAGGAATCCTTGAAGGGGGCATCCCACAACTCCCAACGTGGGAAAACCTCAATGGCCACGAGATTCCGCTCCCTTCATGAAGCGGCCGTCATGCACAGAAACTCCAAATTGAGCCAACGTCTGATCCTCGCCCTGACTTCAGATGCATGAGATATTGGTTCAGATCTGCAGGGGGTACCTGCCGTGCCCTCACCCTGAAACCCAAGTCTAGCTTGTCTTCTCTGACTTCCGTCCTCACACCCTGGCCCTGAAGCCCTCAAGGTTGGCAATTTCGGACCCACAATGCAGCACTCTGCCTGCCCTCTAGAAAAAAAATTATTGCCTCATGAGCTGCCCAGGCACCTTTAATGAGGATAACCCTACACAGCACTCGAAGTTACCCAAATTATATAGTCTAACCTGGGCACTAATGCACTGTCGAACACAACCTGAGCCCGGAACTCTTGACCAACACCCAGAAAGATGACCGCACACTGAGCACATAAAACCCGCCATGGCCTTAGGTCATCATCTCTTCCCTACATCCGTTTTCAGGCGTCAGAACCGAGACCTTTTCTCCAATCAAAGCCCAGGGGTGAGTGTGATGCAGAAATCAGAATCCTCCTTACCCATGGCAAGAACCCTTGTGGTTGGCACGTTGTCCAACGTGCAGTGTAGGAGAAACAAGCATTCACCCTGAGGCCCCGCCAATTCTTGCATGCGACGAGGGCATACATACGCATTGTGACCCTCAGCATGAGTCCTGTCCTCTAGTAAGTCCTCTAAGAGGCTGGACCATTAGATGTCATAATGGGCTTGACATGTCCCTAGGCCCCAATTTTTAACCAGATTTCTGATTGTCCAGTCGCCCCTCCCCAGGGCTCTACTCTGGAATCCCTCATTTGGTGGGACACCTGAGGTTAAAAAAGAAAACAACCACAACAACAACAACAACAAAACGGACTTCTTCCAGCCCACAGATTGACCCAAAACTCTTTGGACGGGGCCAAACCACCAGAGAGTAAGACTCGTCCATTTCCCATGAAGTCACCCAGAAATTCCACGACCATGAGTGACACGATATCCAGAGACAAAAACGTGAGCAGGAGCCTCACACTCGCCCTTTTTACAAATCCCGAAGAGTTCTCCTCATGGTCTGTAGGTCAGTCCTGCCAATCCTATGACCCGAAACATAAGCCGAGTTTGTGTTTTCAGACAACTGTCCAAACAGCCCTGGCCTACACAACCTACAGGCTCAGGCCCCTGGAGCCAAACCTGAGGACTGTACTTGCCCTCCCCAAGGGAATTGTGTGTGCCCATTCCAATGGCCACAACCCTTCTAATAGGATAAACCCCCAAAGTCCCTGATCCATCTCAATAGTGGTGGCTTCCCAGGAAAAACAGGGGCAATCTGAGCCCAACTGAGCAACTACCTGCACTCAGACCCATAGACAGATGTCTCCAGAGGTAAAAAAGGAAAGAACAGCCCCCTAGGCACTAATCAGATCCATTGCTTTGGTTTCCAGGCATCTCTCTTCAGAGGCCTGGATATCAAAACAGCATATAGCTATTTCTTGACTTACCCATCAGAAAACATCTCATCTACACATGGGAAATTTGCACGTTGGAGCTGTGTCAAAGCCTCTGTTTAGGAGAAACATTTAAGGCCCCAGTGCCACCGCTTCATTCCAAGGTCTCCATAGACACAAAAGCACATTAGGACCCATCCCCAGGGCTGTCCATTTCAACTCAGCGTCCTCGGTTGCTCCCCACAGATCCAGGAGATCTAACCTGTCTTGTTGCTAGGAGACAATTGGAATGCGAGGTGGGCTACCCAGCCATCCATCCTTAGAACCCAGCTCAGAATCATTGGCCTGGACCCAAACAACAGGTCTCAATTGTCCTGCAGAAGACTCTCTGCAGTTTGGAGCTTCTCACAACTCCCATCGTGGGAAAACCCCCATGGCCTCGTGATGCCCCCCCATTCATGAAGGGGCCATCAGGGACAGAAACTCCAACCTGAGCGATCGTCTGATCCTCGCCCTGACTTCAGATGCACGAGATCTCGATTCAGGTCTGTAGAATGTGCCTGCCATGGCCTCACCCAGAAACCTAAGCCTAGCTTGTGTTCTCAGACTTTTGTCGTCAGACTACTGGCCCACAATCCCTCCAGTTTGGCAATCCAGAACTACAATGCAGCACCCTGCCCGCCCTCCAGAAGAAAAACATTGTCCTCTGGGGCTACCCAGTAACCCCAATTGAGGATCAACCTGCACCGACGATGGCTGTACCCCAAATACATAGGCTGACCAGGGCACTAATGCCCTTTCTGACACAGCCTGAGCCTGGACCCCCTGGCCCCTCCCAGACAGCTGGCCGCACACTGAGCACATCGAGCCGCCATGGCCTTAGGTCGTCATCTTTTCCCAACCTCGGTTTTCAGGTTTCAGAACCTAGACCTTATCTCCAATCACTGCCCAGGGTTGAAGGTGATGCAGAAATCAGAACTCCTTCCCCATGGCAAGAAACCTTGTGGTTGGCATGTTGTCCAACGTTCAGTGTAGTTGAAACCAGTGTGGCCCATGAGGCCCCGCCCATGCTCGCCGGACACATTGATCACAAACGCACATTGTGACCCTCAGGCTGAGACCAGTCCTCAAGGAAGGCCACTCAGTGGCTGGATGAAGAGATAGCATATTGGGCTTGCCATGCCCCTAGGCCCCAATTTTTAACCATAGTTCGGGTTGTCCCTTCAGTCTTCCCCACGGCTTTGCTTTGGAATTCCTCTTTGGTGGGACACCTGAGGTAACAAAACTGAAATGAGTCCTCCCATCCCACAGATTGACGAAAAGCAATTGGGAATCGGGCCAAATCCTCAGAGAGGAAGATTCGTCCATGGCCCATGAGGCCTCCCCGACATTCCACGGCCATCGCTGATACAAAATCCAGAGACAAAAGCCTGAGCAAGCGCCTCAGACTCGCACTTTCTTCATATCCTGAAGAGTTCTTCTCATGGATTGTAGATCGGGCCTGCCATACCTACGTCCCCGAATCTAAGATGAGTTTGTGTTTTCAGACTTCTGTCCTCAAAGTCTTGGGCCACACACCCTCCAGGCTGGGCCCCTGGAGACACACATTAGGACCGTGCCTACCAATCCATGGGAATTCTGCCCATTCCATGGTCCAAAATCATACAAATTAGGAGAAACCTCCAAAGTCCCTGAGGCCATCCCAATAGTGTAGGTCGCCCGGAACAAACCAGGGCTGTCTGACACCAGCTGATAATCGACCTGCACTCATACCATAGATGGATGTACCCAGAGAAGAAGATTGAACCAGACAGGACCCTAGGCTATTATAGGATCCATTGCTTTGGGTTACAGGCATGTGTCCTCAAAAGCCTGATTCCAATACGAGCATAGGTGTTTTCCTGAGGCACCCATCAGAACTCATCTCGTCTCCACAAGGAAACCTGTGCATGGGAGCCATGTCCAAAGCTTAGGAGAGTACTTCAGGGTCCCGGTGCCACTGCCCCATTCCAAGGCCGTCATGGACACAAATACACATTAGGACCCATCCTCAGGAAAGTCCATTTCAAATCAGCCACCCCGGTTGCTCCGGCAGAGCCATCAGATCTAAACTGTCTTGTTGCTAGGAGACAATTGGAATGCGAGGCGGGCTTCCCAGGCATCCATCCGCGAACGGTGCTCTGGAGTCATTCCATATGTGATGTCCTGGAGCTGTCCAACAGGTCTCAATTGTCCCGCAGAAGGAATCCTTGAAGGGGGCATCCCACACCTCCCAACGTGGGAAAACCTCAATGGCCCCGAGATTCCGCTCCCTTCATGAAGCGGCCGTCATGCACAGAAACTCCAACCTGAGCCAACGTCTGATCCTCGCCCTGACTTCAGATGCATGAGATATTGGTTCAGATCTGCAGGGGGTACCTGCCGTGCCCTCACCCTGAAACCCAAGTCTAGCTTGTCTTCTCAGACTTCCGTCCTCACACTCCTGGCCCCGAAGCCCTCAAGGTTGGCAATTCCGGACCCACAATGCAGCACTCTGCCTGCCCTCTAGGAAAAAAATTATTGCCTCATGAGCTGCCCAGGCACCTTAAATGAGGATAAACCTACACAGCACTCGACGTTACCCAAATTATATAGTCTAACCTGGGCACTAATGCACTGTCGAACACAACCTGAGCCCGGACCTCCTGACCAACACCCAGAAAGCTGACCGCACACTGAGCACATAAAAACCGCGATGGCCTTAGGTCATCATCTCTTCCCTACCTCCGTTTTCAGGCTTCAGAACCAAGACCTTATCTCCAATCACTGCCCAGGGGTGAGTGTGATGCAGAAATCAGAACTCCTCCTTACCCATGGCAAGAACCCTTGTGGTTGGCACGTTGTCCAACGTTCAGTGTAGGAGAAACCAGCATTCACCCTGAGGCCCCGCCCATTCTTTCGTGCGACGAGGGCATACATACGCATTGTGACCCTCAGCATGAGTCCTGTCCTCTAGTAAGTCCTCTCAGTGACTGGACCATTAGATGTCATAATGGGCTTGACATGTTTCTAGGCCCCAATTTTTAACCAGATTTCTGATTGTCCAGTCGCCCCTCCCTAGGGCTCTACTCTGGAATCCCTCATTTGGTGGGACATCTGAGGTTAAAAAAGAAAACAACAACAACAACAACAACAACAACAAAACAGACTTCTTCCAGCCCAAAGATTGACCCCAAGTCTTTGGACGGCACCAAACCACCAGAGGGTAAGACTCGTCCATTTCCCATGAAGTCACCCAGAAATTCCACGACCATGAGTGACACGATATCCAGAGACAAAAACTTGAGCAGGAGCCTCACAATCGCCCTTTTTTCAAATCCCGAAGAGTTCTCCTCATGGTCTGTAGGTCAGTCCTGCCATACCTATGACCCGAAACATAAGCCGAGTTTGTGTTTTCAGACAACTGTCCAAACAGCCCTGGTCTACACAACCTACAGGCTCAGGCCCCTGGAGCCAAACCTGAGGACTGTACTTGCCCTCTCCAAGGGAATTGTGTGTGCCCATTCCAATGGCCACAACCCTTCTAATAGGATAAACCTCCAAAATCCCTGATCCATCTCAATAGTGGTGGCTTCCCAGGAAAAACAGGGGCAATCTGAGCCCAACTGAGCACCTACCTGCACTCAGACCCATAGACAGATGTCTCCAGAGGTAAAAAAGGAAAGAACAGGCCCCTAGGCACTAATCAGATCCATTGCTTTGGTTTCCAGGCATCTCTCCTCAGAGGCCTGGATATCAAAACAGCATATAGCTGTTTCTTGACTCACCCATCAGAAAACATCTCATCTACACATGGGAAACTTGCACGTTGGAGCTGTGTCAAAGCCTCTGTTTAGGAGAACCCTTTAGGGCCCCTGTGCCACCGCTTCATACCAAGGTCTCCATAGACAGAAAAGCACATTAGGACCCAACCCCAGGGGTGTCCATTTCAACTCAGCGTCCTCGGTTGCTCCCCACAGATCCAGGAGATCTAACCTGTCTTGTTGCTAGGAGACAATTGGAATGCGAGGTGGGCTACCCAGCCATCCATCCTTAGAACCCTGCTCAGAATCATTGGCCTGGACCCAAACAACAGGTCTCAATTGTCCTGCAGAAGACTCTCTGCAGTTTGGAACTTCTCACAACTCCCATCGTGGGAAAACCCCCATGGCCTCGTGATGCCCCCCCATTCATGAAGGGGCCATCAGGACAGAAACTCCAACCTGAGCGATCGTCTGATCCTCGCCCTGGCTTCAGATGCACGAGATCTCGATTCAGGTCTGTAGATTGTGCCTGCCATGGCCTCACCCAGAAACCTAAGCCTAGCTTGTGTTCTCAGACTTTCGTCGTCACACTACTGGCCCACAAGCCCTCCAGTTTGGCAATCCAGAACTACAATGCAGCACCCTGCCCGCCCTCCAGAAGAAAAACATTGTCCTCTGGGGCTACCCAGTAACCCCAAATGAGGATCAACCTGCACCGACCTTGGCTGTACCCCAAATACATAGGCTGACCAGGGCACTAATGCCCTTTCTGACACAGCCTGAGCCTAGACCCCCTGGCCCCTCCCAGACAGGTGGCCGCACACTGAGCACATCGAGCCGCCGTTGCCTTAGGTCGTCATCTTTTCCCAACCTCGGTTTTCAGGTTTCAGAACCTAGACCTTATCTCCAATCACTGCCCAGGGTTGAAGGTGATGCAGAAATCAGTACTCCTTCCCCATGGCAAGACACCTTGTGGTTGGCATGTTGTCCAACGTTCAGTGTAGTTGAAACCAGTGTGGCCCATGAGGCCCCGCCCATGCTCGCCGGCCACATTGGTCACAAACGCACATTGTGACCCTCAGGCTGAGCCCAGTCCTCAAGGAAGGCCACTCAGTGGCTGGATGAAGAGATAGCATATTGGGCTTGCCATGCCCCTAGGCCCCAATTTTTAACCATAGTTCGGGTTGTCCCTTCAGTCTTCCCCACGGCTTTGCTTTGGAATTCCTCTTTTGGTGGGACACCTGAGGTAACAAAACTGAAATGAGTCCTCCCATCCCACAGTTTGACGAAAAGCAATTGGGAATCGGGCCAAATCCTCAGAGAGGAAGATTCGTCCATGGCCCATGAGGCCTCCCCGACATTCCACGGCCATCGCTGATACAAAATCCAGAGACAAAAGCCTGAGCAAGCGCCTCAGACTCGCACTTTCTTCATATCCTGAAGAGTTCCTCTCATGGATTGTAGATCGGGCCTCCCATACCTACGTCCCCAAACCTAAGCTGAGTTTGTGTTTTCAGACTTCTGTCCTCAAAGTCTTGGGCCACACACCCTCCAGGCTGGGCCCCTGGAGACACACATTAGGACCGTGCCTACCAATCCATGGGAATTCTGCCCATTCCATGGTCCAAAATCATACAAATTAGGAGAAACCTCCAAAGTCCCTGAGGCCATCCCAATAGTGTAGGTCGCCCGGAACAAACCAGGGCTGTCTGACACCAGCTGATAATCGACCTCCACTCATACCATAGATGGATGTCCCCAGAGAAGAAGATTGAACCAGACAGGACCCTAGGCCATTATAGGATCCATTGCTTAGGGTTACAGGCATGTGTCCTCAAAAGCCTGATTCCAATACGAGCATAGGTGTTTTCCGGAGGCACCCATCAGAACTCATCTCGTCTCCACAAGGAAACCTGTGCATGGGAGCCATGTCCAAAGCTTAGGAGAGTACTTCAGGGTCCCGGTGCCACTGCCCTATTCCAAGGCCGTCATGGACACAAATACACATTAGGACCCATCCTCAGGAAAGTCCATTTCAAATCAGCCACCCCGGTTGCTCCGGCAGAGCCATCAGATCTAAACTGTCTTGTTGCTAGGAGACAATTGGAATGCGAGGCGGGCTTCCCAGGCATCCATCCGCGAACGGTGCTCTGGAGTCATTCCATATGTGATGTCCTGGAGCTGTCCAACAGGTCTCAATTGTCCCGCAGAAGGAATCCTTGAAGGGGGCATCCCACACCTCCCAACGTGGGAAAACCTCAATGGCCCCGAGATTCCGCTCCCTTCATGAAGCGGCCGTCATGCACAGAAACTCCAACCTGAGCCAACGTCTGATCCTCGCCCTGACTTCAGATGCATGAGATATTGGTTCAGATCTGCAGGGGGTACCTGCCGTGCCCTCACCCTGAAACCCAAGTCTAGCTTGTCTTCTCAGACTTCCGTCCTCACACTCCTGGCCCCGAAGCCCTCAAGGTTGGCAATTCCGGACCCACAATGCAGCACTCTGCCTGCCCTCTAGGAAAAAAATTATTGCCTCATGAGCTGCCCAGGCACCTTAAATGAGGATAAACCTACACAGCACTCGACGTTACCCAAATTATATAGTCTAACCTGGGCACTAATGCACTGTCGAACACAACCTGAGCCCGGACCTCCTGACCAACACCCAGAAAGCTGACCGCACACTGAGCACATAAAAACCGCGATGGCCTTAGGTCATCATCTCTTCCCTACCTCCGTTTTCAGGCTTCAGAACCAAGACCTTATCTCCAATCACTGCCCAGGGGTGAGTGTGATGCAGAAATCAGAACTCCTCCTTACCCATGGCAAGAACCCTTGTGGTTGGCACGTTGTCCAACGTTCAGTGTAGGAGAAACCAGCATTCACCCTGAGGCCCCGCCCATTCTTTCGTGCGACGAGAGCATACATACGCATTGTGACCCTCAGCATGAGTCCTGTCCTCTAGTAAGTCCTCTCAGTGACTGGACCATTAGATGTCATAATGGGCTTGACATGTTTCTAGGCCCCAATTTTTAACCAGATTTCTGATTGTCCAGTCGCCCCTCCCTAGGGCTCTACTCTGGAATCCCTCATTTGGTGGGACATCTGAGGTTAAAAAAGAAAACAACAACAACAACAACAACAACAACAAAACAGACTTCTTCCAGCCCAAAGATTGACCCCAAGTCTTTGGACGGCACCAAACCACCAGAGGGTAAGACTCGTCCATTTCCCATGAAGTCACCCAGAAATTCCACGACCATGAGTGACACGATATCCAGAGACAAAAACTTGAGCAGGAGCCTCACAATCGCCCTTTTTTCAAATCCCGAAGAGTTCTCCTCATGGTCTGTAGGTCAGTCCTGCCATACCTATGACCCGAAACATAAGCCGAGTTTGTGTTTTCAGACAACTGTCCAAACAGCCCTGGCCTACACAACCTACAGGCTCAGGCCCCTGGAGCCAAACCTGAGGACTGTACTTGCCCTCTCCAAGGGAATTGTGTGTGCCCATTCCAATGGCCACAACCCTTCTAATAGGATAAACCTCCAAAATCCCTGATCCATCTCAATAGTGGTGGCTTCCCAGGAAAAACAGGGGCAATCTGAGCCCAACTGAGCACCTACCTGCACTCAGACCCATAGACAGATGTCTCCAGAGGTAAAAAAGGAAAGAACAGGCCCCTAGGCACTAATCAGATCCATTGCTTTGGTTTCCAGGCATCTCTCCTCAGAGGCCTGGATATCAAAACAGCATATAGCTGTTTCTTGACTCACCCATCAGAAAACATCTCATCTACACATGGGAAACTTGCACGTTGGAGCTGTGTCAAAGCCTCTGTTTAGGAGAACCCTTTAGGGCCCCTGTGCCACCGCTTCATACCAAGGTCTCCATAGACAGAAAAGCACATTAGGACCCAACCCCAGGGGTGTCCATTTCAACTCAGCGTCCTCGGTTGCTCCCCACAGATCCAGGAGATCTAACCTGTCTTGTTGCTAGGAGACAATTGGAATGCGAGGTGGGCTACCCAGCCATCCATCCTTAGAACCCTGCTCAGAATCATTGGCCTGGACCCAAACAACAGGTCTCAATTGTCCTGCAGAAGACTCTCTGCAGTTTGGAGCTTCTCACAACTCCCATCGTGGGAAAACCCCCATGGCCTCGTGATGCCCCCCCATTCATGAAGGGGCCATCAGGACAGAAACTCCAACCTGAGCGATCGTCTGATCCTCGCCCTGGCTTCAGATGCACGAGATCTCGATTCAGGTCTGTAGATTGTGCCTGCCATGGCCTCACCCAGAAACCTAAGCCTAGCTTGTGTTCTCAGACTTTCGTCGTCACACTACTGGCCCACAAGCCCTCCAGTTTGGCAATCCAGAACTACAATGCAGCACCCTGCCCGCCCTCCAGAAGAAAAACATTGTCCTCTGGGGCTACCCAGTAACCCCAAATGAGGATCAACCTGCACCGACCTTGGCTGTACCCCAAATACATAGGCTGACCAGGGCACTAATGCCCTTTCTGACACAGCCTGAGCCTAGACCCCCTGGCCCCTCCCAGACAGGTGGCCGCACACTGAGCACATCGAGCCGCCGTTGCCTTAGGTCGTCATCTTTTCCCAACCTCGGTTTTCAGGTTTCAGAACCTAGACCTTATCTCCAATCACTGCCCAGGGTTGAAGGTGATGCAGAAATCAGTACTCCTTCCCCATGGCAAGACACCTTGTGGTTGGCACGTTGTCCAACGTTCAGTGTAGTTGAAACCAGTGTGGCCCATGAGGCCCCGCCCATGCTCGCCGGCCACATTGGTCACAAACGCACATTGTGACCCTCAGGCTGAGCCCAGTCCTCAAGGAAGGCCACTCAGTGGCTGGATGAAGAGATAGCATATTGGGCTTGCCATGCCCCTAGGCCCCAATTTTTAACCATAGTTCGGGTTGTCCCTTCAGTCTTCCCCACGGCTTTGCTTTGGAATTCCTCTTTTGGTGGGACACCTGAGGTAACAAAACTGAAATGAGTCCTCCCATCCCACAGATTGACGAAAAGCAATTGGGAATCGGGCCAAATCCTCAGAGAGGAAGATTCGTCCATGGCCCATGAGGCCTCCCCGACATTCCACGGCCATCGCTGATACAAAATCCAGAGACAAAAGCCTGAGCAAGCGCCTCAGACTCGCACTTTCTTCATATCCTGAAGAGTTCCTCTCATGGATTGTAGATCGGGCCTGCCATACCTACGTCCCCAAACCTAAGCTGAGTTTGTGTTTTCAGACTTCTGTCCTCAAAGTCTTGGGCCACACACCCTCCAGGCTGGGCCCCTGGAGACACACATTAGGACCGTGCCTACCAATCCATGGGAATTCTGCCCATTCCATGGTCCAAAATCATACAAATTAGGAGAAACCTCCAAAGTCCCTGAGGCCATCCCAATAGTGTAGGTCGCCCGGAACAAACCAGCGCTGTCTGACACCAGCTGATAATCGACCTCCACTCATACCATAGATGGATGTCCCCAGAGAAGAAGATTGAACCAGACAGGACCCTAGGCCATTATAGGATCCATTGCTTAGGGTTACAGGCATGTGTCCTCAAAAGCCTGATTCCAATACGAGCATAGGTGTTTTCCGGAGGCACCCATCAGAACTCATCTCGTCTCCACAAGGAAACCTGTGCATGGGAGCCATGTCCAAAGCTTAGGAGAGTACTTCAGGGTCCCGGTGCCACTGCCCTATTCCAAGGCCGTCATGGACACAAATACACATTAGGACCCATCCTCAGGAAAGTCCATTTCAAATCAGCCACCCCGGTTGCTCCGGCAGAGCCATCAGATCTAAACTGTCTTGTTGCTAGGAGACAATTGGAATGCGAGGCGGGCTTCCCAGGCATCCATCCGCGAACGGTGCTCTGGAGTCATTCCATATGTGATGTCCTGGAGCTGTCCAACAGGTCTCAATTGTCCCGCAGAAGGAATCCTTGAAGGGGGCATCCCACACCTCCCAACGTCGGAAAACCTCAATGGCCCCGAGATTCCGCTCCCTTCATGAAGCGGCCGTCATGCACAGAAACTCCAACCTGAGCCAACGTCTGATCCTCGCCCTGACTTCAGATGCATGAGATATTGGTTCAGATCTGCAGGGGGTACCTGCCGTGCCCTCACCCTGAAACCCAAGTCTAGCTTGTCTTCTCAGACTTCCGTCCTCACACTCCTGGCCCCGAAGCCCTCAAGGTTGGCAATTCCGGACCCACAATGCAGCACTCTGCCTGCCCTCTAGGAAAAAAATTATTGCCTCATGAGCTGCCCAGGCACCTTAAATGAGGATAAACCTACACAGCACTCGACGTTACCCAAATTATATAGTCTAACCTGGGCACTAATGCACTGTCGAACACAACCTGAGCCCGGACCTCCTGACCAACACCCAGAAAGCTGACCGCACACTGAGCACATAAAAACCGCGATGGCCTTAGGTCATCATCTCTTCCCTACCTCCGTTTTCAGGCTTCAGAACCAAGACCTTATCTCCAATCACTGCCCAGGGGTGAGTGTGATGCAGAAATCAGAACTCCTCCTTACCCATGGCAAGAACCCTTGTGGTTGGCACGTTGTCCAACGTTCAGTGTAGGAGAAACCAGCATTCACCCTGAGGCCCCGCCCATTCTTTCGTGCGACGAGGGCATACATACGCATTGTGACCCTCAGCATGAGTCCTGTCCTCTAGTAAGTCCTCTCAGTGACTGGACCATTAGATGTCATAATGGGCTTGACATGTTCCTAGGCCCCAATTTTTAACCAGATTTCTGATTGTCCAGTCGCCCCTCCCTAGGGCTCTACTCTGGAATCCCTCATTTGGTGGGACATCTGAGGTTAAAAAAGAAAACAACAACAACAACAACAACAACAACAAAACAGACTTCTTCCAGCCCAAAGATTGACCCCAAGTCTTTGGACGGCACCAAACCACCAGAGGGTAAGACTCGTCCATTTCCCATGAAGTCACCCAGAAATTCCACGACCATGAGTGACACGATATCCAGAGACAAAAACTTGAGCAGGAGCCTCACAATCGCCCTTTTTTCAAATCCCGAAGAGTTCTCCTCATGGTCTGTAGGTCAGTCCTGCCATACCTATGACCCGAAACATAAGCCGAGTTTGTGTTTTCAGACAACTGTCCAAACAGCCCTGGCCTACACAACCTACAGGCTCAGGCCCCTGGAGCCAAACCTGAGGACTGTACTTGCCCTCTCCAAGGGAATTGTGTGTGCCCATTCCAATGGCCACAACCCTTCTAATAGGATAAACCTCCAAAATCCCTGATCCATCTCAATAGTGGTGGCTTCCCAGGAAAAACAGGGGCAATCTGAGCCCAACTGAGCACCTACCTGCACTCAGACCCATAGACAGATGTCTCCAGAGGTAAAAAAGGAAAGAACAGGCCCCTAGGCACTAATCAGATCCATTGCTTTGGTTTCCAGGCATCTCTCCTCAGAGGCCTGGATATCAAAACAGCATATAGCTGTTTCTTGACTCACCCATCAGAAAACATCTCATCTACACATGGGAAACTTGCACGTTGGAGCTGTGTCAAAGCCTCTGTTTAGGAGAACCCTTTAGGGCCCCTGTGCCACCGCTTCATACCAAGGTCTCCATAGACAGAAAAGCACATTAGGACCCAACCCCAGGGGTGTCCATTTCAACTCAGCGTCCTCGGTTGCTCCCCACAGATCCAGGAGATCTAACCTGTCTTGTTGCTAGGAGACAATTGGAATGCGAGGTGGGCTACCCAGCCATCCATCCTTAGAACCCTGCTCAGAATCATTGGCCTGGACCCAAACAACAGGTCTCAATTGTCCTGCAGAAGACTCTCTGCAGTTTGGAACTTCTCACAACTCCCATCGTGGGAAAACCCCCATGGCCTCGTGATGCCCCCCCATTCATGAAGGGGCCATCAGGACAGAAACTCCAACCTGAGCGATCGTCTGATCCTCGCCCTGGCTTCAGATGCACGAGATCTCGATTCAGGTCTGTAGATTGTGCCTGCCATGGCCTCACCCAGAAACCTAAGCCTAGCTTGTGTTCTCAGACTTTCGTCGTCACACTACTGGCCCACAAGCCCTCCAGTTTGGCAATCCAGAACTACAATGCAGCACCCTGCCCGCCCTCCAGAAGAAAAACATTGTCCTCTGGGGCTACCCAGTAACCCCAAATGAGGATCAACCTGCACCGACCTTGGCTGTACCCCAAATACATAGGCTGACCAGGGCACTAATGCCCTTTCTGACACAGCCTGAGCCTAGACCCCCTGGCCCCTCCCAGACAGGTGGCCGCACACTGAGCACATCGAGCCGCCGTTGCCTTAGGTCGTCATCTTTTCCCAACCTCGGTTTTCAGGTTTCAGAACCTAGACCTTATCTCCAATCACTGCCCAGGGTTGAAGGTGATGCAGAAATCAGTACTCCTTCCCCATGGCAAAAACCTTGTGGTTGGCACGTTGTCCAACGTTCAGTGTAGTTGAAACCAGTGTGGCCCATGAGGCCCCGCCCATGCTCGCCGGCCACATTGGTCACAAACGCACATTGTGACCCTCAGGCTGAGCCCAGTCCTCAAGGAAGGCCACTCAGTGGCTGGATGAAGAGATAGCATATTGGGCTTGCCATGCCCCTAGGCCCCAATTTTTAACCATAGTTCGGGTTGTCCCTTCAGTCTTCCCCACGGCTTTGCTTTGGAATTCCTCTTTTGGTGGGACACCTGAGGTAACAAAACTGAAATGAGTCCTCCCATCCCACAGATTGACGAAAAGCAATTGGGAATCGGGCCAAATCCTCAGAGAGGAAGATTCGTCCATGGCCCATGAGGCCTCCCCGACATTCCACGGCCATCGCTGATACAAAATCCAGAGACAAAAGCCTGAGCAAGCGCCTCAGACTCGCACTTTCTTCATATCCTGAAGAGTTCCTCTCATGGATTGTAGATCGGGCCTGCCATACCTACGTCCCCAAACCTAAGCTGAGTTTGTGTTTTCAGACTTCTGTCCTCAAAGTCTTGGGCCACACACCCTCCAGGCTGGGCCCCTGGAGACACACATTAGGACCGTGCCTACCAATCCATGGGAATTCTGCCCATTCCATGGTCCAAAATCATACAAATTAGGAGAAACCTCCAAAGTCCCTGAGGCCATCCCAATAGTGTAGGTCGCCCGGAACAAACCAGCGCTGTCTGACACCAGCTGATAATCGACCTCCACTCATACCATAGATGGATGTCCCCAGAGAAGAAGATTGAACCAGACAGGACCCTAGGCCATTATAGGATCCATTGCTTAGGGTTACAGGCATGTGTCCTCAAAAGCCTGATTCCAATACGAGCATAGGTGTTTTCCGGAGGCACCCATCAGAACTCATCTCGTCTCCACAAGGAAACCTGTGCATGGGAGCCATGTCCAAAGCTTAGGAGAGTACTTCAGGGTCCCGGTGCCACTGCCCTATTCCAAGGCCGTCATGGACACAAATACACATTAGGACCCATCCTCAGGAAAGTCCATTTCAAATCAGCCACCCCGGTTGCTCCGGCAGAGCCATCAGATCTAAACTGTCTTGTTGCTAGGAGACAATTGGAATGCGAGGCGGGCTTCCCAGGCATCCATCCGCGAACGGTGCTCTGGAGTCATTCCATATGTGATGTCCTGGAGCTGTCCAACAGGTCTCAATTGTCCCGCAGAAGGAATCCTTGAAGGGGGCATCCCACACCTCCCAACGTGGGAAAACCTCAATGGCCCCGAGATTCCGCTCCCTTCATGAAGCGGCCGTCATGCACAGAAACTCCAACCTGAGCCAACGTCTGATCCTCGCCCTGACTTCAGATGCATGAGATATTGGTTCAGATCTGCAGGGGGTACCTGCCGTGCCCTCACCCTGAAACCCAAGTCTAGCTTGTCTTCTCAGACTTCCGTCCTCACACTCCTGGCCCCGAAGCCCTCAAGGTTGGCAATTCCGGACCCACAATGCAGCACTCTGCCTGCCCTCTAGGAAAAAAATTATTGCCTCATGAGCTGCCCAGGCACCTTAAATGAGGATAAACCTACACAGCACTCGACGTTACCCAAATTATATAGTCTAACCTGGGCACTAATGCACTGTCGAACACAACCTGAGCCCGGACCTCCTGACCAACACCCAGAAAGCTGACCGCACACTGAGCACATAAAAACCGCGATGGCCTTAGGTCATCATCTCTTCCCTACCTCCGTTTTCAGGCTTCAGAACCAAGACCTTATCTCCAATCACTGCCCAGGGGTGAGTGTGATGCAGAAATCAGAACTCCTCCTTACCCATGGCAAGAACCCTTGTGGTTGGCACGTTGTCCAACGTTCAGTGTAGGAGAAACCAGCATTCACCCTGAGGCCCCGCCCATTCTTTCGTGCGACGAGGGCATACATACGCATTGTGACCCTCAGCATGAGTCCTGTCCTCTAGTAAGTCCTCTCAGTGACTGGACCATTAGATGTCATAATGGGCTTGACATGTTCCTAGGCCCCAATTTTTAACCAGATTTCTGATTGTCCAGTCGCCCCTCCCCAGGGCTCTACTCTGGAATCCCTCATTTGGTGGGACATCTGAGGTTAAAAAAGAAAACAACAACAACAACAACAACAACAACAACAAAACAGACTTCTTCCAGCCCAAAGATTGACCCCAAGTCTTTGGACGGCACCAAACCACCAGAGAGTAAGACTCGTCCATTTCCCATGAAGTCACCCAGAAATTCCACGACCATGAGTGACACGATATCCAGAGACAAAAACTTGAGCAGGAGCCTCACAATCGCCCTTTTTTCAAATCCCGAAGAGTTCTCCTCATGGTCTGTAGGTCAGTCCTGCCATACCTATGACCCGAAACATAAGCCGAGTTTGTGTTTTCAGACAACTGTCCAAACAGCCCTGGCCTACACAACCTACAGGCTCAGGCCCCTGGAGCCAAACCTGAGGACTGTACTTGCCCTCTCCAAGGGAATTGTGTGTGCCCATTCCAATGGCCACAACCCTTCTAATAGGATAAACCTCCAAAATCCCTGATCCATCTCAATAGTGGTGGCTTCCCAGGAAAAACAGGGGCAATCTGAGCCCAACTGAGCACCTACCTGCACTCAGACCCATAGACAGATGTCTCCAGAGATAAAAAAGGAAAGAACAGGCCCCTAGGCACTAATCAGATCCATTGCTTTGGTTTCCAGGCATCTCTCCTCAGAGGCCTGGATATCAAAACAGCATATAGCTGTTTCTTGACTCACCCATCAGAAAACATCTCATCTACACATGGGAAACTTGCACGTTGGAGCTGTGTCAAAGCCTCTGTTTAGGAGAACCCTTTAGGGCCCCAGTGCCACCGCTTCATACCAAGGTCTCCATAGACACAAAAGCACATTAGGACCCATCCCCAGGGGTGTCCAATTCAACTCAGCGTCCTCGGTTGCTCCCCACAGATCCAGGAGAACTAACCTGTCTTGTTGCTAGGAGACAATTGGAATGCGAGGTGGGCTACCCAGCCATCCATCCTTAGAACCCTGCTCAGAATCATTGGCCTGGACCCAAACAACAGGTCTCAATTGTCCTGGAGAAGACTCTCTGCAGTTTGGAGCTTCTCACAACTCCCATCGTGGGAAAAACCCCATGGCCTCGTGATGCCCCCCCCATTCATGAAGGGGCCATCAGCACAGAAACTCCAACCTGAGCGATCGTCTGATCCTCGCCCTGACTTCAGATGCACGAGATCTCGATTCAGGTCTGTAGATTGTGCCTGCCATGGCCTCACCCAGAAACCTAAGCCTAGCTTGTGTTCTCAGACTTTGGTCGTCAGACTACTGGCCCACAAGCCCTCCAGTTTGGCAATCCAGAACTACAATGCAGCACCCTGCCCGCCCTCCAGAAGAAAAACATTGTCCTCTGGGGCTACCCAGTAACCCCAAATGAGGATCAACCTGCACCGACCTTGGCTGTACCCCAAATACATAGGCTGACCAGGGCACTAATGCCCTTTCTGACACAGCCTGAGCCTAGACCCCCTGGCCCCTCCCAGACAGGTGGCCGCACACTGAGCACATCGAGCCGCCGTTGCCTTAGGTCGTCATCTTTTCCCAACCTCGGTTTTCAGGTTTCAGAACCTAGACCTTATCTCCAATCACTGCCCAGGTTTGAAGGTGATGCAGAAATCAGAACTCCTTCCCCATGGCAAGAAACCTTGTGGTTGGCATGTTGTCCAACGTTCAGTGTAGTTGAAACCAGTGTGGCCCATGAGGCCCCGCCCATGCTCGCCGGCCACATTGGTCACAAACGCACATTGTGACCCTCAGGCTGAGCCCAGTCCTCAAGGAAGGCCACTCAGTGGCTGGATGAAGAGATAGCATATTGGGCTTGCCATGCCCCTAGGCCCCAATTTTTAACCATAGTTCGGGTTGTCCCTTCAGTCTTCCCCACGGCTTTGCTTTGGAATTCCTCTTTTGGTGGGACACCTGAGGTAACAAAACTGAAATGAGTCCTCCCATCCCACAGATTGACGAAAAGCAATTGGGAATCGGGCCAAATCCTCAGAGAGGAAGATTCGTCCATGGCCCATGAGGCCTCCCCGACATTCCACGGCCATCGCTGATACAAAATCCAGAGACAAAAGCCTGAGCAAGCGCCTCAGACTCGCACTTTCTTCATATCCTGAAGAGTTCCTCTCATGGATTGTAGATCGGGCCTGCCATACCTACGTCCCCAAACCTAAGCTGAGTTTGTGTTTTCAGACTTCTGTCCTCAAAGTCTTGGGCCACACACCCTCCAGGCTGGGCACCTGGAGACACACATTAGGACCGTGCCTACCAATCCATGGGAATTCTGCCCATTCCATGGTCCAAAATCATACAAATTAGGAGAAACCTCCAAAGTCCCTGAGGCCATCCCAATAGTGTAGGTCGCCCGGAACAAACCAGGGCTGTCTGACACCAGCTGATAATCGACCTCCACTCATACCATAGATGGATGTCCCCAGAGAAGAAGATTGAACCAGACAGGACCCTAGGCCATTATAGGATCCATTGCTTAGGGTTACAGGCATGTGTCCTCAAAAGCCTGATTCCAATATGAGCATAGGTGTTTTCCTGAGGCACCCATCAAAACTCATCTCGTCTCCACAAGGAAACCTGTGCATGGGAGCCATGTCCAAAGCTTAGGAGAGTACTTCAGGGTCCTGGTGCCACTGCCCCATTCCAAGGCCGTCATGGACACAAATACACATTAGGACCCATCCTCAGGAAAGTCCATTTCAAATCAGCCACCCCGGTTGCTCCGGCAGAGCCATCAGATCTAAACTGTCTTGTTGCTAGGAGACAATTGGAATGCGAGGCGGGCTTCCCAGGCATCCATCCGCGAACGGTGCTCTGGAGTCATTCCATATGGGATGTCCTGGAGCTGTCCAACAGGTCTCAATTGTCCCGCAGAAGGAATCCTTGAAGGGGGCATCCCACACCTCCCAACGTGGGAAAACCTCAATGGCCCCGAGATTCCGCTCCCTTCATGAAGCGGCCGTCATGCACAGAAACTCCAACCTGAGCCAACGTCTGATCCTCGCCCTGACTTCAGATGCATGAGATATTGGTTCAGATCTGCAGGGGGTACCTGCCGTGCCCTCACCCTGAAACCCAAGTCTAGCTTGTCTTCTCAGACTTCCGTCCTCACACTCCTGGCCCCGAAGCCCTCAAGGTTGGCAATTCCGGACCCACAATGCAGCACTCTGCCTGCCCTCTAGGAAAAAAATTATTGCCTCATGAGCTGCCCAGGCACCTTAAATGAGGATAAACCTACACAGCACTCGACGTTACCCAAATTATATAGTCTAACCTGGGCACTAATGCACTGTCGAACACAACCTGAGCCCGGACCTCCTGACCAACACCCAGAAAGCTGACCGCACACTGAGCACATAAAACCCGCCATGGCCTTAGGTCATCATCTCTTCCCTACCTCCGTTTTCAGGCTTCAGAACCAAGACCTTATCTCCAATCACTGCCCAGGGGTGAGTGTGATGCAGAAATCAGAACTCCTCCTTACCCATGGCAAGAACCCTTGTGGTTGGCACGTTGTCCAACGTTCAGTGTAGGAGAAACCAGCATTCACCCTGAGGCCCCGCCCATTCTTTCGTGCGACGAGGGCATACATACGCATTGTGACCCTCAGCATGAGTCCTGTCCTCTAGTAAGTCCTCTCAGTGACTTGACCATTAGATGTCATAATGGGCTTGACATGTTCCTAGGCCCCAATTTTTAACCAGATTTCTGATTGTCCAGTCGCCCCTCCCCAGGGCTCTACTCTGGAATCCCTCATTTGGTGGGACATCTGAGGTTAAAAAAGAAAACAACAACAACAAAACAGACTTCTTCCAGCCCAAAGATTGACCCCAAGTCTTTGGACGGCACCAAACCACCAGAGAGTAAGACTCGTCCATTTCCCATGAAGTCACCCAGAAATTCCACAACCATGAGTGACACGATATCCAGAGACAAAAACTTGAGCAGGAGCCTCACAATCGCCCTTTTTTCAAATCCCGAAGAGTTCTCCTCATGGTCTGTAGGTCAGTCCTGCCATACCTATGACCCGAAACATGGGCCGAGTTTGTGTTTTCAGACAACTGTCCAAACAGCCCTGGCCTACACAACCTACAGGCTCAGGCCCCTGGAGCCAAACCTGAGGACTGTACTTGCCCTCTCCAAGGGAATTGTGTGTGCCCATTCCAATGGCCACAACCCTTCTAATAGGATAAACCTCCAAAATCCCTGATCCATCTCAATAGTGGTGGCTTCCCAGGAAAAACAGGGGCAATCTGAGCCCAACTGAGCACCTACCTGCACTCAGACCCATAGACAGATGTCTCCAGAGGTAAAAAAGGAAAGAACAGGCCCCTAGGCACTAATCAGATCCATTGCTTTGGTTTCCAGGCATCTCTCCTCAGAGGCCTGGATATCAAAACAGCATATAGCTGTTTCTTGACTCACCCATCAGAAAACATCTCATCTACACATGGGAAACTTGCACGTTGGAGCTGTGTCAAAGCCTCTGTTTAGGAGAACCCTTTAGGGCCCCAGTGCCACCGCTTCATACCAAGGTCTCCATAGACACAAAAGCACATTAGGACCCATCCCCAGGGGTGTCCATTTCAACTCAGCGTCCTCGGTTGCTCCCCACAGATCCAGGAGATCTAACCTGTCTTGTTGCTAGGAGACAATTGGAATGCGAGGTGGGCTACCCAGCCATCCATCCTTAGAACCCTGCTCAGAATCATTGGCCTGGACCCAAACAACAGGTCTCAATTGTCCTGCAGAAGACTCTCTGCAGTTTGGAGCTTCTCACAACTCCCATCGTGGGAAAACCCCCATGGCCTCGTGATGCCCCCCCCATTCATGAAGGGGCCATCAGGACAGAAACTCCAACCTGAGCGATCGTCTGATCCTCGCCCTGGCTTCAGATGCACGAGATCTCGATTCAGGTCTGTAGATTGTGCCTGCCATGGCCTCACCCAGAAACCTAAGCCTAGCTTCTGTTCTCAGACTTTGGTCGTCAGACTACTGGCCCACAAGCCCTCTAGTTTGGCAATCCAGAACTACAATGCAGCACCCTGCCCGCCCTCCAGAAGAAAAACATTGTCCTCTGGGGCTACCCAGTAACCCCAAATGAGGATCAACCTGCACCGACCTTGGCTGTACCCCAAATACATAGGCTGACCAGGGCACTAATGCCCTTTCTGACACAGCCTGAGCCTAGACCCCCTGGCCCCTCCCAGACAGCTGGCCGCACACTGAGCACATCGAGCCGCCGTGGCCTTAGGTCGTCATCTTTTCCCAACCTCGGTTTTCAGGTTTCAGAACCTAGACCTTATCTCCAATCACTGCCCAGGGTTGAAGGTGATGCAGAAATCAGAACTCCTTCCCCATGGCAAGAAACCTTGTGGTTGGCATGTTGTCCAACGTTCAGTGTAGTTGAAACCAGTGTGGCCCATGAGGCCCCGCCCATGCTCGCCGGCCACATTGGTCACAAACGCACATTGTGACCCTCAGGCTGAGCCCAGTCCTCAAGTAAGGCCACTCAGTGGCTGGATGAAGAGATAGCATATTGGGCTTGCCATGCCCCTAGGCCCCAATTTTTAACCATAGTTCGGGTTGTCCCTTCAGTCTTCCCCACGGCTTTGCTTTGGAATTCCTCTTTTGGTGGGACACCTGAGGTAACAAAACTGAAATGAGTCCTCCCATCCCACAGATTGACGAAAAGCAATTGGGAATCGGGCCAAATCCTCAGAGAGGAAGATTCGTCCATGGCCCATGAGGCCTCCCCGACATTCCACGGCCATCGCTGATACAAAATCCAGAGACAAAAGCCTGAGCAAGCGCCTCAGACTCGCACTTTCTTCATATCCTGAAGAGTTCTTCTCATGGATTGTAGATCGGGCCTGCCATAACTACGTCCCCAAACCTAAGCTGAGTTTGTGTTTTCAGACTTCTGTCCTCAAAGTCTTGGGCCACACACCCTCCGGGCTGGGCCCCTGGAGACACACATTAGGACCGTGCCTACCAATCCATGGGAATTCTGCCCATTCCATGGTCCAAAATCATACAAATTAGGAGAAACCTCCAAAGTCCCTGAGGCCATCCCAATAGTGTAGGTCACCCGGAACAAACCAGGGCTGTCTGACACCAGCTGATAATCGACCTCCACTCATACCATAGATGGATGTCCCCAGAGAAGAGGATTGAACCAGACAGAACCCTAGGCCATTATAGGATCCATTGCTTAGGGTTACAGGCATGTGTCCTCAAAAGCCTGATTCCAATACGAGCATAGGTGTTTTCCTGAGGCACCCATCAGAACTCATCTCGTCTCCACAAGGAAACCTGTGCATGGGAGCCATGTCCAAAGCTTAGGAGAGTACTTCAGGGTCCCGGTGCCACTGCCCCATTCCAAGGCCCTCATGGACACAAAAACACATTAGGACCCATCCTCAGGAAAGTCCATTTCAAATCAGCCACCCCGGTTGCTCCGGCAGAGCCATCAGATCTAAACTGTCTTGTTGCTAGGAGACAATTGGAATGCGAGGCGGGCTTCCCAGGCATCCATCCGCGAACGGTGCTCTGGAGTCATTCCATATGGGATGTCCTGGAGCTGTCCAACAGGTCTCAATTGTCCCGCAGAAGGAATCCTTGAAGGGGGCATCCCACACCTCCCAACGTGGGAAAACCTCAATGGCCCCGAGATTCCGCTCCCTTCATGAAGCGGCCGTCATGCACAGAAACTCCAACCTGAGCCAACGTCTGATCCTCGCCCTGACTTCAGATGCATGGGATATTGGTTCAGATCTGCAGGGGGTACCTGCCGTGCCCTCACCCTGAAACCCAAGTCTAGCTTGTCTTCTCAGACTTCCGTCCTCACACTCCTGGCCCCGAAGCCCTCAAGGTTGGCAATTCCGGACCCACAATGCAGCACTCTGCCTGCCCTCTAGGAAAAAAATTATTGCCTCATGAGCTGCCCAGGCACCTTAAATGAGGATAAACCTACACAGCACTCGACGTTACCCAAATTATATAGTCTAACCTGGGCACTAATGCACTGTCGAACACAACCTGAGCCCGGACCTCCTGACCAACACCCAGAAAGCTGACTGCACACTGAGCACATAAAACCCGCCATGGCCTTAGGTCATCATCTCTTCCCTACCTCCGTTTTCAGGCTTCAGAACCAAGACCTTATCTCCAATCACTGCCCAGGGGTGAGTGTGATGCAGAAATCAGAACTCCTCCTTACCCATGGCAAGAACCCTTGTGGTTGGCACGTTGTCCAACGTTCAGTGTAGGAGAAACCAGCATTCACCCTGAGGCCCCGCCCATTCTTTCATGCGACGAGGGCATACATACGCATTGTGACCCTCAGCATGAGTCCTGTCCTCTAGTAAGTCCTCTCAGTGACTGGACCATTAGATGTCATAATGGGCTTGACATGTTCCTAGGCCCCAATTTTTAACCAGATTTCTGATTGTCCAGTCGCCCCTCCCCAGGGCTCTACTCTGGAATCCCTCATTTGGTGGGACATCTGAGGTTAAAAAGAAAACAACAACAACAACAACAACAACAACAAAACAGACTTCTTCCAGCCCAAAGATTGACCCCAAGTCTTTGGACGGCACCAAACCACCAGAGAGTAAGACTCGTCCATTTCCCATGAAGTCACCCAGAAATTCCACGACCATGAGTGACACGATATCCAGAGACAAAACCTTGAGCAGGAGCCTCACAATCGCCCTTTTTTCAAATCCCGAAGAGTTCTCCTCATGGTCTGTAGGTCAGTCCTGCCATACCTATGACCCGAAACATAAGCCGAGTTTGTGTTTTCAGACAACTGTCCAAACAGCCCTGGCCTACACAACCTACAGGCTCAGGCCCCTGGAGCCAAACCTGAGGACTGTACTTGCCCTCTCCAAGGGAATTGTGTGTGCCCATTCCAATGGCCACAACCCTTCTAATAGGATAAACCTCCAAAATCCCTGATCCATCTCAATAGTGGTGGCTTCCCAGGAAAAACAGGGGCAATCTGAGCCCAACTGAGCACCTACCTGCACTCAGACCCATAGACAGATGTCTCCAGAGGTAAAAAAGGAAAGAACAGGCCCCTAGGCACTAATCAGATCCATTGCTTTGGTTTCCAGGCATCTCTCCTCAGAGGCCTGGATATCAAAACAGCATATAGCTGTTTCTTGACTCACCCATCAGAAAACATCTCATCTACACATGGGAAACTTGCACGTTGGAGCTGTGTCAAAGCCTCTGTTTAGGAGAACCCTTTAGGGCCCCAGTGCCACCGCTTCATACCAAGGTCTCCATAGACACAAAAGCACATTAGGACCCATCCCCAGGGGTGTCCATTTCAACTCAGCGTCCTCGGTTGCTCCCCACAGATCCAGGAGATCTAACCTGTCTTGTTGCTAGGAGACAATTGGAATGCGAGGTGGGCTACCCAGCCATCCATCCTTAGAACCCTGCTCAGAATCATTGGCCTGGACCCAAACAACAGGTCTCAATTGTCCTGCAGTAGACTCTCTGCAGTTTGGAGCTTCTCACAACTCCCATCGTGGGAAAACCCCCATGGCCTCGTGATGCCCCCCCCATTCATGAAGGGGCCATCAGGACAGAAACTCCAACCTGAGCGATCCTTTGATCCTCGCCCTGGCTTCAGATGCACGAGATCTCGATTCAGGTCTGTAGATTGTGCCTGCCATGGCCTCACCCAGAAACCTAAGCCTAGCTTGTGTTCTCAGACTTTGGTCGTCAGACTACTGGTCCACAAGCCCTCCAGTTTGGCAATCCAGAACTACAATGCAGCACCCTGCCCGCCCTCCAGAAGAAAAACATTGTCCTCTGGGGCTACCCAGTAACCCCAAATGAGGATCAACCTGCACCGACCTTGGCTGTACCCCAAATACATAGGCTGACCAGGGCACTAATGCCCTTTCTGACACAGCCTGAGCCTAGACCCCCTGGCCCCTCCCAGACAGCTGGCCGCACACTGAGCACATCGAGCCGCCATGGCCTTAGGTCGTCATCTTTTCCCAACCTCGGTTTTCAGGTTTCAGAACCTAGACCTTATCTCCAATCACTGCCCAGGGTTGAAGGTGATGCAGAAATCAGAACTCCTTCCCCATGGCAAGAAACCTTGTGGTTGGCATGTTGTCCAACGTTCAGTGTAGTTGAAACCAGTGTGGCCCATGAGGCCCCGCCCATGCTCGCCGGCCACATTGGTCACAAACGCACATTGTGACCCTCAGGCTGAGCCCAGTCCTCAAGTAAGGCCACTCAGTGGCTGGATGAAGAGATAGCATATTGGGCTTGCCATGCCCTTAGGCCCCAATTTTTAACCATAGTTCGGGTTGTCCCTTCAGTCTTCCCCACGGCTTTGCTTTGGAATTCCTCTTTTGGTGGGACACCTGAGGTAACAAAACTGAAATGAGTCCTCCCATCCCACAGATTGACGAAAAGCAATTGGGAATCGGGCCAAATCCTCAGAGAGGAAGATTCGTCCATGGCCCATGAGGCCTCCCCGACATTCCACGGCCATCGCTGATAAAAAATCCAGAGACAAAAGCCTGAGCAAGCGCCTCAGACTCGCACTTTCTTCATATCCTGAAGAGTTCTTCTCATGGATTGTAGATCGGGCCTGCCATACCTACGTCCCCAAACCTAAGCTGAGTTTGTGTTTTCAGACTTCTGTCCTCAAAGTCTTGGGCCACACACCCTCCAGGCTGGGCCCCTGGAGACACACATTAGGACCGTGCCTACCAATCCATGGGAATTCTGCCCATTCCATGGTCCAAAATCATACAAATTAGGAGAAACCTCCAAAGTCCCTGAGGCCATCCCAATAGTGTAGGTCGCCCGGAACAAACCAGGGCTGTCTGACACCAGCTGATAATCGACCTCCACTCATACCATAGATGGATGTCCCCAGAGAAGAGGATTGAACCAGACAGGACCCTAGGCCATTATAGGATCCATTGCTTAGGGTTACAGGCATGTGTCCTCAAAAGCCTGATTCCAATACGAGCATAGGTGTTTTCCTGAGGCACCCATCAGAACTCATCTCGTCTCCACAAGGAAACCTGTGCATGGGAGCCATGTCCAAAGCTTAGGAGAGTACTTCAGGGTCCCGGTGCCACTGCCCCATTCCAAGGCCCTCATGGACACAAAAACACATTAGGACCCATCCTCAGGAAAGTCCATTTCAAATCAGCCACCCCGGTTGCTCCGGCAGAGCCATCAGATCTAAACTGTCTTGTTGCTAGGAGACAATTGGAATGCGAGGCGGGCTTCCCAGGCATCCATCCGCGAACGGTGCTCTGGAGTCATTCCATATGGGATGTCCTGGAGCTGTCCAACAGGTCTCAATTGTCCCGCAGAAGGAATCCTTGAAGGGGGCATCCCACACCTCCCAACGTGGGAAAACCTCAATGGCCCCGAGATTCCGCTCCCTTCATGAAGCGGCCATCATGCACAGAAACTCCAACCTGAGCCAACGTCTGATCCTCGCCCTGACTTCAGATGCATGAGATATTGGTTCAGATCTGCAGGGGGTACCTGCCGTGCCCTCACCCTGAAACCCAAGTCTAGCTTGTCTTCTCAGACTTCCGTCCTCACACTCCTGGCCCCGAAGCCCTCAAGGTTGGCAATTCCGGACCCACAATGCAGCACTCTGCCTGCCCTCTAGGAAAAAAATTATTGCCTCATGAGCTGCCCAGGCACCTTAAATGAGGATAAACCTACACAGCACTCGACGTTACCCAAATTATATAGTCTAACCTGGGCACTAATGCACTGTCGAACACAACCTGAGCCCGGACCTCCTGACCAACACCCAGAAAGCTGACCGCACACTGAGCACATAAAACCCGCCATGGCCTTAGGTCATCATCTCTTCCCTACCTCCGTTTTCAGGCTTCAGAACCAAGACCTTATCTCCAATCACTGCCCAGGGGTGAGTGTGATGCAGAAATCAGAACTCCTCCTTACCCATGGCAAGAACCCTTGTGGTTGGCATGTTGTCCAACGTTCAGTGTAGGAGAAACCAGCATTCACCCTGAGGCCCCGCCCATTCTTTCGTGCGACGAGGGCATACATACGCATTGTGACCCTCAGCATGAGTCCTGTCCTCTAGTAAGTCCTCTCAGTGACTGGACCATTAGATGTCATAATGGGCTTGACATGTTCCTAGGCCCCAATTTTTAACCAGATTTCTGATTGTCCAGTCGCCCCTCCCCAGGGCTCTACTCTGGAATCCCTCATTTGGTGGGACATCTGAGGTTAAAAAAGAAAACAACAACAACAACAACAACAACAACAACAAAACAGACTTCTTCCAGCCCAAAGATTGACCCCAAGTCTTTGGACGGCACCAAACCACCAGAGAGTAAGACTCGTCCATTTCCCATGAAGTCACCCAGAAATTCCACGACCATGAGTGACACGATATCCAGAGACAAAAACTTGAGCAGGAGCCTCACAATCGCCCTTTTTTCAAATCCTGAAGAGTTCTCCTCATGGTCTGTAGGTCAGTCCTGCCATACCTATGACCCGAAACATAAGCCGAGTTTGTGTTTTCAGACAAATGTCCAAACAGCCCTGGCCTACACAACCTACAGGCTCAGGCCCCTGGAGCCAAACCTGAGGACTGTACTTGCCCTCTCCAAGGGAATTGTGTGTGCCCATTCCAATGGCCACAATCCTTCTAATAGGATAAACCTCCAAAATCCCTGATCCATCTCAATAGTGGTGGCTTCCCAGGAAAAACAGGGGCAATCTGAGCCCAACTGAGCACCTACCTGCACTCAGACCCATAGACAGATGTCTCCAGAGGTAAAAAAGGAAAGAACAGGCCCCTAGGCACTAATCAGATCCATTGCTTTGGTTTCCAGGCATCTCTCTTCAGAGGCCTGGATTTCAAAACAGCATATAGCTGTTTCTTGACTCACCCATCAGAAAACATCTCATCTACACATGGGAAACTTGCACGTTGGAGCTGTGTCAAAGCCTCTGTTTAGGAGAACCCTTTAGGGCCCCAGTGCCACCGCTTCATACCAAGGTCTCCATAGACACAAAAGCACATTAGGACCCATCCCCAGGGGTGTCCATTTCAACTCAGCGTCCTCGGTTGCTCCCCACAGATCCAGGAGATCTAACCTGTCTTGTTGCTAGGAGACAATTGGAATGCGAGGTGGGCTACCCAGCCATCCATCCTTAGAACCCTGCTCAGAATCATTGGCCTGGACCCAAACAACAGGTCTCAATTGTCCTGCAGAAGACTCTCTGCAGTTTGGAGCTTCTCACAACTCCCATCGTGGGAAAACCCCCATGGCCTCGTGATGCCCCCCCATTCATGAAGGGGCCATCAGGGACAGAAACTCCAACCTGAGCGATCGTCTGATCCTCGCCCTGGCTTCAGATGCACGAGATCTCGATTCAGGTCTGTAGATTGTGCCTGCCATGGCCTCACCCAGAAACCTAAGCCTAGCTTGTGTTCTCAGACTTTGGTCGTCAGACTACTGGCCCACAAGCCCTCCAGTTTGGCAATCCAGAACTACAATGCAGCACCCTGCCCGCCCTCCAGAAGAAAAACATTGTCCTCTGGGGCTACCCAGTAACCCCAAATGAGGATCAACCTGCACCGACCTTGGCTGTACCCCAAATACATAGGCTGACCAGGGCACTAATGCCCTTTCTGACACAGCCTGAGCCTAGATCCCCAGGCCCCTCCCAGACAGCTGGCCGCACACTGAGCACATCTAGCCGCCATGGCTTTAGGTCATCATCTTTTCCCAACCTCGGTTTTCAGGTTTCAGAACCTAGACCTTATCTCCAATCACTGCCCAGGGTTGAAGGTGATGCAGAAATCAGAACTCCTTCCCCATGGCAAGAAACCTTGTGGTTGGCATGTTGTCCAACGTTCAGTGTAGTTGAAACCAGTGTGGCCCATGAGGCCCCGCCCATGCTCGCCGGCCACATTGGTCACAAACGCACATTGTGACCCTCAGGCTGAGCCCAGTCCTCAAGTAAGGCCACTCAGTGGCTGGATGAAGAGATAGCATATTGGGCTTGCCATGCCCCTAGGCCCCAATTTTTAACCATAGTTCGGGTTGTCCCTTCAGTCTTCCCCACGGCTTTGCTTTGGAATTCCTCTTTTGGTGGGACACCTGAGGTAACAAAACTGAAATGAGTCCTCCCATCCCACAGATTGACGAAAAGCAATTGGGAATCGGGCCAAATCCTCAGAGAGGAAGATTCGTCCATGGCCCATGAGGCCTCCCCGACATTCCACGGCCATCGCTGATACAAAATCCAGAGACAAAAGCCTGAGCAAGCGCCTCAGACTCGCACTTTCTTCATATCCTGAAGAGTTCTTCTCATGGATTGTAGATCGGGCCTGCCATACCTACGTCCCCAAACCTAAGCTGAGTTTGTGTTTTCAGACTTCTGTCCTCAAAGTCTTGGGCCACACACCCTCCAGGCTGGGCCCCTGGAGACACACATTAGGACCGTGCCTACCAATCCATGGGAATTCTGCCCATTCCATGGTCCAAAATCATACAAATTAGGAGAAACCTCCAAAGTCCCTGAGGCCATCCCAATAGTGTAGGTCGCCCGGAACAAACCAGGGCTGTCTGACACCAGCTGATAATCGACCTCCACTCATACCATAGATGGATGTCCCCAGAGAAGAGGATTGAACCAGACAGGACCCTAGGCCATTATAGGATCCATTGCTTAGGGTTACAGGCATGTGTCCTCAAAAGCCTGATTCCAATACGAGCATAGGTGTTTTCCTGAGGCACCCATCAGAACTCATCTTGTCTCCACAAGGAAACCTGTGCATGGGAGCCATGTCCAAAGCTTAGGAGAGTACTTCAGGGTCCCGGTGCCACTGCCCCATTCCAAGGCCCTCATGGACACAAAAACACATTAGGACCCATCCTCAGGAAAGTCCATTTCAAATCAGCCACCCCGGTTGCTCCGGCAGAGCCATCAGATCTAAACTGTCTTGTTGCTAGGAGACAATTGGAATGCGAGGCGGGCTTCCCAGGCATCCATCCGCGAACGGTGCTCTGGAGTCATTCCATATGGGATGTCCTGGAGCTGTCCAACAGGTCTCAATTGTCCCGCAGAAGGAATCCTTGAAGGGGGCATCCCACACCTCCCAACGTAGGAAAACCTCAAAGGCCCCGAGATTCCGCTCCCTTCATGAAGCGGCCGTCATGCACAGAAACTCCAACCTGAGCCAACGTCTGATCCTCGCCCTGACTTCAGATGCATGAGATATTGGTTCAGATCTGCAGGGGGTACCTGCGTGCCCTCACCCTGAAACCCAAGTCTAGCTTGTCTTCTCAGACTTCCGTCCTCACACTCCTGGCCCCGAAGCCCTCAAGGTTGGCAATTCCGGACCCACAATGCAGCACTCTGCCTGCCCTCTAGGAAAAAAATTATTGCCTCATGAGCTGCCCAGGCACCTTAAATGAGGATAAACCTACACAGCACTCGACGTTACCCAAATTATATAGTCTAACCTGGGCACTAATGCACTGTCGAACACAACCTGAGCCCGGACCTCCTGACCAACACCCAGAAAGCTGACCGCACACTGAGCACATAAAACCCGCCATGGCCTTAGGTCATCATCTCTTCCCTACCTCCGTTTTCAGGCTTCAGAACCAAGACCTTATCTCCAATCACTGCCCAGGGGTGAGTGTGATGCAGAAATCAGAACTCCTCCTTACCCATGGCAAGAACCCTTGTGGTTGGCACGTTGTCCAACGTTCAGTGTAGGAGAAACAAGCATTCACCCTGAGGCCCCGCCCATTCTTTCCTGCGACGAGGGCATACATACGCATTGTGACCCTCAGCATGAGTCCTGTCCTCTAGTAAGTCCTCTCAGTGACTGGACCATTAGATGTCATAATGGGCTTGACATGTTCCTAGGCCCCAATTTTTAACCAGATTTCTGATTGTCCAGTCGCCCCTCCCCAGGGCTCTACTCTGGAATCCCTCATTTGGTGGGACATCTGAGGTTAAAAAAGAAAACAACAACAACAACAACAACAACAACAAAACAGACTTCTTCCAGCCCAAAGATTGACCCCAAGTCTTTGGACGGCACCAAACCACCAGAGAGTAAGACTCGTCCATTTCCCATGAAGTCACCCAGAAATTCCACGACCATGAGTGACACGATATCCAGAGACAAAAACTTGAGCAGGAGCCTCACAATCGCCCTTTTTTCAAATCCCGAAGAGTTCTCCTCATGGTCTGTAGGTCAGTCCTGCCATACCTATGACCCGAAACATAAGCCGAGTTTGTGTTTTCAGACAACTGTCCAACAGCCCTGGCCTACACAACCTACAGGCTCAGGCCCCTGGAGCCAAACCTGAGGACTGTACTTGCCCTCTCCAAGGGAATTGTGTGTGCCCATTCCAATGGCCACAACCCTTCTAATAGGATAAACCTCCAAAATCCCTGATCCATCTCAATAGTGGTGGCTTCCCAGGAAAAACAGGGGCAATCTGAGCCCAACTGAGCACCTACCTGCACTCAGACCCATAGACAGATGTCTCCAGAGGTAAAAAAGGAAAGAACAGGCCCCTAGGCACTAATCAGATCCATTGCTTTGGTTTCCAGGCATCTCTCCTCAGAGGCCTGGATATCAAAACAGCCTATAGCTGTTTCTTGACTCACCCATCAGAAAACATCTCATCTACACATGGGAAACTTGCACGTTGGAGCTGTGTCAAAGTCTCTGTTTAGGAGAACCCTTTAGGGCCCCAGTGCCACCGCTTCATACCAAGGTCTCCATAGACACAAAAGCACATTAGGACCCATCCCCAGGGGTGTCCATTTCAACTCAGCGTCCTCGGTTGCTCCCCACAGATCCAGGAGATCTAACCTGTCTTGTTGCTAGGAGACAATTGGAATGCGAGGTGGGCTACCCAGCCATCCATCCTTAGCACCCTGCTCAGAATCATTGGCCTGGACCCAAACAACAGGTCTCAATTGTCCTGCAGAAGACTCTCTGCAGTTTGGAGCTTCTCACAACTCCCATCGTGGGAAAACCCCCATGGCCTCGTGATGCCCCCCCATTCATGAAGGGGCCATCAGGGACAGAAACTCCAACCTGAGCGATCGTCTGATCCTCGCCCTGACTTCAGATGCACGAGATCTCGATTCAGGTCTGTAGATTGTGCCTGCCATGGCCTCACCCAGAAACCTAAGCCTAGCTTGTGTTCTCAGACTTTGGTCGTCACACTACTGGCCCACAAGCCCTCCAGTTTGGCAATCCAGAACTACAATGCAGCACCCTGCCCGCCCTCCAGAAGAAAAACATTGTCTTCTGGGGCTACCCAGTAACCCCAAATGAGGATCAACCTGCACCGACCTTGGCTGTACCCCAAATACATAGGCTGACCAGGGCACTAATGCCCTTTCTGACACAGCCTGAGCCTAGATCCCCAGGCCCCTCCCAGACAGCTGGCCGCACACTGAGCACATCGAGCCGCCGTGGCCTTAGGTCGTCATCTTTTCCCAACCTCGGTTTTCAGGTTTCAGAACCTAGACCTTATCTCCAATCACTGCCCAGGGTTGAAGGTGATGCAGAAATCAGAACTTCTTCCCCATGGCAAGAAACCTTGTGGTTGGCACGTTGTCCAACGTTCAGTGTAGTTGAAACCAGTGTGGCCCATGAGGCCCCGCCCATGCTCGCTGGCCACATTGGTCACAAACGCACATTGTGACCCTCAGGCTGAGCCCAGTCCTCAAGTAAGGCCACTCAGTGGCTGGATGAAGAGATAGCATATTGGGCTTGCCATGCCCCTAGGCCCCAATTTTTAACCATAGTTCGGGTTGTCCCTTCAGTCTTCCCCACGGCTTTGCTTTGGAATTCCTCTTTTGGTGGGACACCTGAGGTAACAAAACTGAAATGAGTCCTCCCATCCCACAGATTGACGAAAAGCAATTGGGAATCGGGCCAAATCCTCAGAGAGGAAGATTCGTCCATGGCCCATGAGGCCTCCCCGACATTCCACGGCCATCGCTGATACAAAATCCAGAGACAAAAGCCTGAGCAAGCGCCTCAGACTCGCTCTTTCTTCATATCCTGAAGAGTTCTTCTCATGGATTGTAGATCGGGCCTGCCATACCTACGTCCCCAAACCTAAGCTGAGTTTGTGTTTTCAGACTTCTGTCCTCAAAGTCTTGGGCCACACACCCTCCAGGCTGGGCCCCTGGAGACACACATTAGGACCGTGCCTACCAATCCATGGGAATTCTGCCCATTCCATGGTCCAAAATCATACAAATTAGGAGAAACCTCCAAAGTCCCTGAGGCCATCCCAATAGTGTAGGTCGCCCGGAACAAACCAGGGCTGTCTGACACCAGCTGATAATCGACCTCCACTCATACCATAGATGGATGTCCCCAGAGAAGAGGATTGAACCAGACAGGACCCTAGGCCATTATAGGATCCATTGCTTAGGGTTACAGGCATGTGTCCTCAAAAGCCTGATTCCAATACGAGCATAGGTGTTTTCCTGAGGCACCCATCAGAACTCATCTCGTCTCCACAAGGAAACCTGTGCATGGGAGCCATGTCCAAAGCTTAGGAGAGTACTTCAGGGTCCCGGTGCCACTGCCCCTTCCAAGGCCCTCATGGACACAAAAACACATTAGGACCCATCCTCAGGAAAGTCCATTTCAAATCAGCCACCCCGGTTGCTCCGGCAGAGCCATCAGATCTAAACTGTCTTGTTGCTAGGAGACAATTGGAATGCGAGGCGGGCTTCCCAGGCATCCATCCGCGAACGGTGCTCTGGAGTCATTCCATATGGGATGTCCTGGAGCTGTCCAACAGGTCTCAATTGTCCCGCAGAAGGAATCCTTGAAGGGGGCATCCCACACCTCCCAACGTGGGAAAACCTCAATGGCCCCGAGATTCCGCTCCCTTCATGAAGCGGCCGTCATGCACAGAAACTCCAACCTGAGCCAACGTCTGATCCTCGCCCTGACTTCAGATGCATGAGATATTGGTTCAGATCTGCAGGGGGTACCTGCCGTGCCCTCACCCTGAAACCCAAGTCTAGCTTGTCTTCTCAGACTTCCGTCCTCACACTCCTGGCCCCGAAGCCCTCAAGGTTGGCAATTCCGGACCCACAATGCAGCACTCTGCCTGCCCTCTAGGAAAAAAATTATTGCCTCATGAGCTGCCCAGGCACCTTAAATGAGGATAAACCTACACAGCACTCGACGTTACCCAAATTATATAGTCTAACCTGGGCACTAATGCACTGTCGAACACAACCTGAGCCCGGACCTCCTGACCAACACCCAGAAAGCTGACCGCACACTGAGCACATAAAACCCGCCATGGCCTTAGGTCATCATCTCTTCCCTACCTCCGTTTTCAGGCTTCAGAACCAAGACCTTATCTCCAATCACTGCCCAGGGGTGAGTGTGATGCAGAAATCAGAACTCCTCCTTACCCATGGCAAGAACCCTTGTGGTTGGCACGTTGTCCAACGTTCAGTGTAGGAGAAACCAGCATTCACCCTGAGGCCCCGCCCATTCTTTCGTGCGACGAGGGCATACATACGCATTGTGACCCTCAGCATGAGTCCTGTCCTCTAGTAAGTCCTCTCAGTGACTGGACCATTAGATGTCATAATGGGCTTGACATGTTCCTAGGCCCCAATTTTTAACCAGATTTCTGATTGTCCAGTCGCCCCTCCCCAGGGCTCTACTCTGGAATCCCTCATTTGGTGGGACATCTGAGGTTAAAAAAGAAAACAACAACAACAACAACAACAACAACAACAACAACAAAACAGACTTCTTCCAGCCCAAAGATTGACCCCAAGTCTTTGGACGGCACCAAACCACCAGAGAGTAAGACTCGTCCATTTCCCATGAAGTCACCCAGAAATTCCACGACCATGAGTGACACGATATCCAGAGACAAAAACTTGAGCAGGAGCCTCACAATCGCCCTTTTTTCAAATCCCGAAGAGTTCTCCTCATGGTCTGTAGGTCAGTCCTGCCATACCTATGACCCGAAACATAAGCCGAGTTTGTGTTTTCAGACAACTGTCCAACAGCCCTGGCCTACACAACCTACAGGCTCAGGCCCCTGGAGCCAAACCTGAGGACTGTACTTGCCCTCTCCAAGGGAATTGTGTGTGCCCATTCCAATGGCCACAACCCTTCTAATAGGATAAACCTCCAAAATCCCTGATCCATCTCAATAGTGGTGGCTTCCCAGGAAAAACAGGGGCAATCTGAGCCCAACTGAGCACCTACCTGCACTCAGACCCATAGACAGATGTCTCCAGAGGTAAAAAAGGAAAGAACAGGCCCCTAGGCACTAATCAGATCCATTGCTTTGGTTTCCAGGCATCTCTCCTCAGAGGCCTGGATATCAAAACAGCCTATAGCTGTTTCTTGACTCACCCATCAGAAAACATCTCATCTACACATGGGAAACTTGCACGTTGCAGCTGTGTCAAAGTCTCTGTTTAGGAGAACCCTTTAGGGCCCCAGTGCCACCGCTTCATACCAAGGTCTCCATAGACACAAAAGCACATTAGGACCCATCCCCAGGGGTGTCCATTTCAACTCAGCGTCCTCGGTTGCTCCCCACAGATCCAGGAGATCTAACCTGTCTTGTTGCTAGGAGACAATTGGAATGCGAGGTGGGCTACCCAGCCATCCATCCTTAGCACCCTGCTCAGAATCATTGGCCTGGACCCAAACAACAGGTCTCAATTGTCCTGCAGAAGACTCTCTGCAGTTTGGAGCTTCTCACAACTCCCATCGTGGGAAAACCCCCATGGCCTCGTGATGCCCCCCCATTCATGAAGGGGCCATCAGGGACAGAAACTCCAACCTGAGCGATCGTCTGATCCTCGCCCTGACTTCAGATGCACGAGATCTCGATTCAGGTCTGTAGATTGTGCCTGCCATGGCCTCACCCAGAAACCTAAGCCTAGCTTGTGTTCTCAGACTTTGGTCGTCACACTACTGGCCCACAAGCCCTCCAGTTTGGCAATCCAGAACTACAATGCAGCACCCTGCCCGCCCTCCAGAAGAAAAACATTGTCTTCTGGGGCTACCCAGTAACCCCAAATGAGGATCAACCTGCACCGACCTTGGCTGTACCCCAAATACATAGGCTGACCAGGGCACTAATGCCCTTTCTGACACAGCCTGAGCCTAGATCCCCAGGCCCCTCCCAGACAGCTGGCCGCACACTGAGCACATCGAGCCGCCGTGGCCTTAGGTCGTCATCTTTTCCCAACCTCGGTTTTCAGGTTTCAGAACCTAGACCTTATCTCCAATCACTGCCCAGGGTTGAAGGTGATGCAGAAATCAGAACTTCTTCCCCATGGCAAGAAACCTTGTGGTTGGCACGTTGTCCAACGTTCAGTGTAGTTGAAACCAGTGTGGCCCATGAGGCCCCGCCCATGCTCGCTGGCCACATTGGTCACAAACGCACATTGTGACCCTCAGGCTGAGCCCAGTCCTCAAGTAAGGCCACTCAGTGGCTGGATGAAGAGATAGCATATTGGGCTTGCCATGCCCCTAGGCCCCAATTTTTAACCATAGTTCGGGTTGTCCCTTCAGTCTTCCCCACGGCTTTGCTTTGGAATTCCTCTTTTGGTGGGACACCTGAGGTAACAAAACTGAAATGAGTCCTCCCATCCCACAGATTGACGAAAAGCAATTGGGAATCGGGCCAAATCCTCAGAGAGGAAGATTCGTCCATGGCCCATGAGGCCTCCCCGACATTCCACGGCCATCGCTGATACAAAATCCAGAGACAAAAGCCTGAGCAAGCGCCTCAGACTCGCTCTTTCTTCATATCCTGAAGAGTTCTTCTCATGGATTGTAGATCGGGCCTGCCATACCTACGTCCCCAAACCTAAGCTGAGTTTGTGTTTTCAGACTTCTGTCCTCAAAGTCTTGGGCCACACACCCTCCAGGCTGGGCCCCTGGAGACACACATTAGGACCGTGCCTACCAATCCATGGGAATTCTGCCCATTCCATGGTCCAAAATCATACAAATTAGGAGAAACCTCCAAAGTCCCTGAGGCCATCCCAATAGTGTAGGTCGCCCGGAACAAACCAGGGCTGTCTGACACCAGCTGATAATCGACCTCCACTCATACCATAGATGGATGTCCCCAGAGAAGAGGATTGAACCAGACAGGACCCTAGGCCATTATAGGATCCATTGCTTAGGGTTACAGGCATGTGTCCTCAAAAGCCTGATTCCAATACGAGCATAGGTGTTTTCCTGAGGCACCCATCAGAACTCATCTCGTCTCCACAAGGAAACCTGTGCATGGGAGCCATGTCCAAAGCTTAGGAGAGTACTTCAGGGTCCCGGTGCCACTGCCCCTTCCAAGGCCCTCATGGACACAAAAACACATTAGGACCCATCCTCAGGAAAGTCCATTTCAAATCAGCCACCCCGGTTGCTCCGGCAGAGCCATCAGATCTAAACTGTCTTGTTGCTAGGAGACAATTGGAATGCGAGGCGGGCTTCCCAGGCATCCATCCGCGAACGGTGCTCTGGAGTCATTCCATATGGGATGTCCTGGAGCTGTCCAACAGGTCTCAATTGTCCCGCAGAAGGAATCCTTGAAGGGGGCATCCCACACCTCCCAACGTGGGAAAACCTCAATGGCCCCGAGATTCCGCTCCCTTCATGAAGCGGCCGTCATGCACAGAAACTCCAACCTGAGCCAACGTCTGATCCTCGCCCTGACTTCAGATGCATGAGATATTGGTTCAGATCTGCAGGGGGTACCTGCCGTGCCCTCACCCTGAAACCCAAGTCTAGCTTGTCTTCTCAGACTTCCGTCCTCACACTCCTGGCCCCGAAGCCCTCAAGGTTGGCAATTCCGGACCCACAATGCAGCACTCTGCCTGCCCTCTAGGAAAAAAATTATTGCCTCATGAGCTGCCCAGGCACCTTAAATGAGGATAAACCTACACAGCACTCGACGTTACCCAAATTATATAGTCTAACCTGGGCACTAATGCACTGTCGAACACAACCTGAGCCCGGACCTCCTGACCAACACCCAGAAAGCTGACCGCACACTGAGCACATAAAACCCGCCATGGCCTTAGGTCATCATCTCTTCCCTACCTCCGTTTTCAGGCTTCAGAACCAAGACCTTATCTCCAATCACTGCCCAGGGGTGAGTGTGATGCAGAAATCAGAACTCCTCCTTACCCATGGCAAGAACCCTTGTGGTTGGCACGTTGTCCAACGTTCAGTGTAGGAGAAACCAGCATTCACCCTGAGGCCCCGCCCATTCTTTCGTGCGACGAGGGCATACATACGCATTGTGACCCTCAGCATGAGTCCTGTCCTCTAGTAAGTCCTCTCAGTGACTGGACCATTAGATGTCATAATGGGCTTGACATGTTCCTAGGCCCCAATTTTTAACCAGATTTCTGATTGTCCAGTCGCCCCTCCCCAGGGCTCTACTCTGGAATCCCTCATTTGGTGGGACATCTGAGGTTAAAAAAGAAAACAACAACAACAACAACAACAACAACAACAACAACAACAACAACAAAACAGACTTCTTCCAGCCCAAAGATTGACCCCAAGTCTTTGGACGGCACCAAACCACCAGAGAGTAAGACTCGTCCATTTCCCATGAAGTCACCCAGAAATTCCACGACCATGAGTGACACGATATCCAGAGACAAAAACTTGAGCAGGAGCCTCACAATCGCCCTTTTTTCAAATCCCGAAGAGTTCTCCTCATGGTCTGTAGGTCAGTCCTGCCATACCTATGACCCGAAACATAAGCCGAGTTTGTGTTTTCAGACAACTGTCCAACAGCCCTGGCCTACACAACCTACAGGCTCAGGCCCCTGGAGCCAAACCTGAGGACTGTACTTGCCCTCTCCAAGGGAATTGTGTGTGCCCATTCCAATGGCCACAACCCTTCTAATAGGATAAACCTCCAAAATCCCTGATCCATCTCAATAGTGGTGGCTTCCCAGGAAAAACAGGGGCAATCTGAGCCCAACTGAGCACCTACCTGCACTCAGACCCATAGACAGATGTCTCCAGAGGTAAAAAAGGAAAGAACAGGCCCCTAGGCACTAATCAGATCCATTGCTTTGGTTTCCAGGCATCTCTCCTCAGAGGCCTGGATATCAAAACAGCCTATAGCTGTTTCTTGACTCACCCATCAGAAAACATCTCATCTACACATGGGAAACTTGCACGTTGGAGCTGTGTCAAAGTCTCTGTTTAGGAGAACCCTTTAGGGCCCCAGTGCCACCGCTTCATACCAAGGTCTCCATAGACACAAAAGCACATTAGGACCCATCCCCAGGGGTGTCCATTTCAACTCAGCGTCCTCGGTTGCTCCCCACAGATCCAGGAGATCTAACCTGTCTTGTTGCTAGGAGACAATTGGAATGCGAGGTGGGCTACCCAGCCATCCATCCTTAGAACCCTGCTCAGAATCATTGGCCTGGACCCAAACAACAGGTCTCAATTGTCCTGCAGAAGACTCTCTGCAGTTTGGAGCTTCTCACAACTCCCATCGTGGGAAAACCCCCATGGCCTCGTGATGCCCCCCCATTCATGAAGGGGCCATCAGGGACAGAAACTCCAACCTGAGCGATCGTCTGATCCTCGCCCTGACTTCAGATGCACGAGATCTCGATTCAGGTCTGTAGATTGTGCCTGCCATGGCCTCACCCAGAAACCTAAGCCTAGCTTGTGTTCTCAGACTTTGGTCGTCACACTACTGGCCCACAAGCTCTCCAGTTTGGCAATCCAGAACTACAATGCAGCACCCTGCCCGCCCTCCAGAAGAAAAACATTGTCTTCTGGGGCTACCCAGTAACCCCAAATGAGGATCAACCTGCACCGACCTTGGCTGTACCCCAAATACATAGGCTGACCAGGGCACTAATGCCCTTTCTGACACAGCCTGAGCCTAGATCCCCAGGCCCCTCCCAGACAGCTGGCCGCACACTGAGCACATCGAGCCGCCGTGGCCTTAGGTCGTCATCTTTTCCCAACCTCGGTTTTCAGGTTTCAGAACCTAGACCTTATCTCCAATCACTGCCCAGGGTTGAAGGTGATGCAGAAATCAGAACTTCTTCCCCATGGCAAGAAACCTTGTGGTTGGCACGTTGTCCAACGTTCAGTGTAGTTGAAACCAGTGTGGCCCATGAGGCCCCGCCCATGCTCGCTGGCCACATTGGTCACAAACGCACATTGTGACCCTCAGGCTGAGCCCAGTCCTCAAGTAAGGCCACTCAGTGGCTGGATGAAGAGATAGCATATTGGGCTTGCCATGCCCCTAGGCCCCAATTTTTAACCATAGTTCGGGTTGTCCCTTCAGTCTTCCCCACGGCTTTGCTTTGGAATTCCTCTTTTGGTGGGACACCTGAGGTAACAAAACTGAAATGAGTCCTCCCATCCCACAGATTGACGAAAAGCAATTGGGAATCGGGCCAAATCCTCAGAGAGGAAGATTCGTCCATGGCCCATGAGGCCTCCCCGACATTCCACGGCCATCGCTGATACAAAATCCAGAGACAAAAGCCTGAGCAAGCGCCTCAGACTCGCTCTTTCTTCATATCCTGAAGAGTTCTTCTCATGGATTGTAGATCGGGCCTGCCATACCTACGTCCCCAAACCTAAGCTGAGTTTGTGTTTTCAGACTTCTGTCCTCAAAGTCTTGGGCCACACACCCTCCAGGCTGGGCCCCTGGAGACACACATTAGGACCGTGCCTACCAATCCATGGGAATTCTGCCCATTCCATGGTCCAAAATCATACAAATTAGGAGAAACCTCCAAAGTCCCTGAGGCCATCCCAATAGTGTAGGTCGCCCGGAACAAACCAGGGCTGTCTGACACCAGCTGATAATCGACCTCCACTCATACCATAGATGGATGTCCCCAGAGAAGAGGATTGAACCAGACAGGACCCTAGGCCATTATAGGATCCATTGCTTAGGGTTACAGGCATGTGTCCTCAAAAGCCTGATTCCAATACGAGCATAGGTGTTTTCCTGAGGCACCCATCAGAACTCATCTCGTCTCCACAAGGAAACCTGTGCATGGGAGCCATGTCCAAAGCTTAGGAGAGTACTTCAGGGTCCCGGTGCCACTGCCCCTTCCAAGGCCCTCATGGACACAAAAACACATTAGGACCCATCCTCAGGAAAGTCCATTTCAAATCAGCCACCCCGGTTGCTCCGGCAGAGCCATCAGATCTAAACTGTCTTGTTGCTAGGAGACAATTGGAATGCGAGGCGGGCTTCCCAGGCATCCATCCGCGAACGGTGCTCTGGAGTCATTCCATATGGGATGTCCTGGAGCTGTCCAACAGGTCTCAATTGTCCCGCAGAAGGAATCCTTGAAGGGGGCATCCCACACCTCCCAACGTGGGAAAACCTCAATGGCCCCGAGATTCCGCTCCCTTCATGAAGCGGCCGTCATGCACAGAAACTCCAACCTGAGCCAACGTCTGATCCTCGCCCTGACTTCAGATGCATGAGATATTGGTTCAGATCTGCAGGGGGTACCTGCCGTGCCCTCACCCTGAAACCCAAGTCTAGCTTGTCTTCTCAGACTTCCGTCCTCACACTCCTGGCCCCGAAGCCCTCAAGGTTGGCAATTCCGGACCCACAATGCAGCACTCTGCCTGCCCTCTAGGAAAAAAATTATTGCCTCATGAGCTGCCCAGGCACCTTAAATGAGGATAAACCTACACAGCACTCGACGTTACCCAAATTATATAGTCTAACCTGGGCACTAATGCACTGTCGAACACAACCTGAGCCCGGACCTCCTGACCAACACCCAGAAAGCTGACCGCACACTGAGCACATAAAACCCGCCATGGCCTTAGGTCATCATCTCTTCCCTACCTCCGTTTTCAGGCTTCAGAACCAAGACCTTATCTCCAATCACTGCCCAGGGGTGAGTGTGATGCAGAAATCAGAACTCCTCCTTACCCATGGCAAGAACCCTTGTGGTTGGCACGTTGTCCAACGTTCAGTGTAGGAGAAACCAGCATTCACCCTGAGGCCCCGCCCATTCTTTCGTGCGACGAGGGCATACATACGCATTGTGACCCTCAGCATGAGTCCTGTCCTCTAGTAAGTCCTCTCAGTGACTGGACCATTAGATGTCATAATGGGCTTGACATGTTCCTAGGCCCCAATTTTTAACCAGATTTCTGATTGTCCAGTCGCCCCTCCCCAGGGCTCTACTCTGGAATCCCTCATTTGGTGGGACATCTGAGGTTAAAAAAGAAAACAACAACAACAACAACAACAACAACAACAACAACAACAAAACAGACTTCTTCCAGCCCAAAGATTGACCCCAAGTCTTTGGACGGCACCAAACCACCAGAGAGTAAGACTCGTCCATTTCCCATGAAGTCACCCAGAAATTCCACGACCATGAGTGACACGATATCCAGAGACAAAAACTTGAGCAGGAGCCTCACAATCGCCCTTTTTTCAAATCCCGAAGAGTTCTCCTCATGGTCTGTAGGTCAGTCCTGCCATACCTATGACCCGAAACATAAGCCGAGTTTGTGTTTTCAGACAACTGTCCAACAGCCCTGGCCTACACAACCTACAGGCTCAGGCCCCTGGAGCCAAACCTGAGGACTGTACTTGCCCTCTCCAAGGGAATTGTGTGTGCCCATTCCAATGGCCACAACCCTTCTAATAGGATAAACCTCCAAAATCCCTGATCCATCTCAATAGTGGTGGCTTCCCAGGAAAAACAGGGGCAATCTGAGCCCAACTGAGCACCTACCTGCACTCAGACCCATAGACAGATGTCTCCAGAGGTAAAAAAGGAAAGAACAGGCCCCTAGGCACTAATCAGATCCATTGCTTTGGTTTCCAGGCATCTCTCCTCAGAGGCCTGGATATCAAAACAGCCTATAGCTGTTTCTTGACTCACCCATCAGAAAACATCTCATCTACACATGGGAAACTTGCACGTTGGAGCTGTGTCAAAGTCTCTGTTTAGGAGAACCCTTTAGGGCCCCAGTGCCACCGCTTCATACCAAGGTCTCCATAGACACAAAAGCACATTAGGACCCATCCCCAGGGGTGTCCATTTCAACTCAGCGTCCTCGGTTGCTCCCCACAGATCCAGGAGATCTAACCTGTCTTGTTGCTAGGAGACAATTGGAATGCGAGGTGGGCTACCCAGCCATCCATCCTTAGAACCCTGCTCAGAATCATTGGCCTGGACCCAAACAACAGGTCTCAATTGTCCTGCAGAAGACTCTCTGCAGTTTGGAGCTTCTCACAACTCCCATCGTGGGAAAACCCCCATGGCCTCGTGATGCCCCCCCATTCATGAAGGGGCCATCAGGGACAGAAACTCCAACCTGAGCGATCGTCTGATCCTCGCCCTGGCTTCAGATGCACGAGATCTCGATTCAGGTCTGTAGATTGTGCCTGCCATGGCCTCACCCAGAAACCTAAGCCTAGCTTCTGTTCTCAGACTTTGGTCGTCACACTACTGGCCCACAAGCCCTCCAGTTTGGCAATCCAGAACTACAATGCAGCACCCTGCCCGCCCTCCAGAAGAAAAACATTGTCTTCTGGGGCTACCCAGTAACCCCAAATGAGGATCAACCTGCACCGACCTTGGCTGTACCCCAAATACATAGGCTGACCAGGGCACTAATGCCCTTTCTGACACAGCCTGAGCCTAGATCCCCAGGCCCCTCCCAGACAGCTGGCCGCACACTGAGCACATCTAGCCGCCATGGCCTTAGGTCGTCATCTTTTCCCAACCTCGGTTTTCAGGTTTCAGAACCTAGACCTTATCTCCAATCACTGCCCAGGGTTGAAGGTGATGCAGAAATCAGAACTTCTTCCCCATGGCAAGAAACCTTGTGGTTGGCACGTTGTCCAACGTTCAGTGTAGTTGAAACCAGTGTGGCCCATGAGGCCCCGCCCATGCTCGCCGGCCACATTGGTCACAAACGCACATTGTGACCCTCAGGCTGAGCCCAGTCCTCAAGTAAGGCCACTCAGTGGCTGGATGAAGAGATAGCATATTGGGCTTGCCATGCCCCTAGGCCCCAATTTTTAACCATAGTTCGGGTTGTCCCTTCAGTCTTCCCCACGGCTTTGCTTTGGAATTCCTCTTTTGGTGGGACACCTGAGGTAACAAAACTGAAATGAGTCCTCCCATCCCACAGATTGACGAAAAGCAATTGGGAATCGGGCCAAATCCTCAGAGAGGAAGATTCGTCCATGGCCCATGAGGCCTCCCCGACATTCCACGGCCATCGCTGATACAAAATCCAGAGACAAAAGCCTGAGCAAGCGCCTCAGACTCGCTCTTTCTTCATATCCTGAAGAGTTCTTCTCATGGATTGTAGATCGGGCCTGCCATACCTACGTCCCCAAACCTAAGCTGAGTTTGTGTTTTCAGACTTCTGTCCTCAAAGTCTTGGGCCACACACCCTCCAGGCTGGGCCCCTGGAGACACACATTAGGACCGTGCCTACCAATCCATGGGAATTCTGCCCATTCCATGGTCCAAAATCATACAAATTAGGAGAAACCTCCAAAGTCCCTGAGGCCATCCCAATAGTGTAGGTCGCCCGGAACAAACCAGGGCTGTCTGACACCAGCTGATAATCGACCTCCACTCATACCATAGATGGATGTCCCCAGAGAAGAGGATTGAACCAGACAGGACCCTAGGCCATTATAGGATCCATTGCTTAGGGTTACAGGCATGTGTCCTCAAAAGCCTGATTCCAATACGAGCATAGGTGTTTTCCTGAGGCACCCATCAGAACTCATCTCGTCTCCACAAGGAAACCTGTGCATGGGAGCCATGTCCAAAGCTTAGGAGAGTACTTCAGGGTCCCGGTGCCACTGCCCCATTCCAAGGCCCTCATGGACACAAAAACACATTAGGACCCATCCTCAGGAAAGTCCATTTCAAATCAGCCACCCCGGTTGCTCCGGCAGAGCCATCAGATCTAAACTGTCTTGTTGCTAGGAGACAATTGGAATGCGAGGCGGGCTTCCCAGGCATCCATCCGCGAACGGTGCTCTGGAGTCATTCCATATGGGATGTCCTGGAGCTGTCCAACAGGTCTCAATTGTCCCGCAGAAGGAATCCTTGAAGGGGGCATCCCACACCTCCCAACGTGGGAAAACCTCAATGGCCCCGAGATTCCGCTCCCTTCATGAAGCGGCCGTCATGCACAGAAACTCCAACCTGAGCCAACGTCTGATCCTCGCCCTGACTTCAGATGCATGAGATATTGGTTCAGATCTGCAGGGGGTACCTGCCGTGCCCTCACCCTGAAACCCAAGTCTAGCTTGTCTTCTCAGACTTCCGTCCTCACACTCCTGGCCCCGAAGCCCTCAAGGTTGGCAATTCCGGACCCACAATGCAGCACTCTGCCTGCCCTCTAGGAAAAAAATTATTGCCTCATGAGCTGCCCAGGCACCTTAAATGAGGATAAACCTACACAGCACTCGACGTTACCCAAATTATATAGTCTAACCTGGGCACTAATGCACTGTCGAACACAACCTGAGCCCGGACCTCCTGACCAACACCCAGAAAGCTGACCGCACACTGAGCACATAAAACCCGCCATGGCCTTAGGTCATCATCTCTTCCCTACCTCCGTTTTCAGGCTTCAGAACCAAGACCTTATCTCCAATCACTGCCCAGGGGTGAGTGTGATGCAGAAATCAGAACTCCTCCTTACCCATGGCAAGAACCCTTGTGGTTGGCACGTTGTCCAACGTTCAGTGTAGGAGAAACCAGCATTCACCCTGAGGCCCCGCCCATTCTTTCGTGCGACGAGGGCATACATAAGCATTGTGACCCTCAGCATGAGTCCTGTCCTCTAGTAAGTCCTCTCAGTGACTGGACCATTAGATGTCATAATGGGCTTGACATGTTCCTAGGCCCCAATTTTTAACCAGATTTCTGATTGTCCAGTCGCCCCTCCCCAGGGCTCTACTCTGGAATCCCTCATTTGGTGGGACATCTGAGGTTAAAAAAGAAAACAACAACAACAACAACAACAACAACAACAACAACAAAACAGACTTCTTCCAGCCCAAAGATTGACCCCAAGTCTTTGGACGGCACCAAACCACCAGAGAGTAAGACTCGTCCATTTCCCATGAAGTCACCCAGAAATTCCACGACCATGAGTGACACGATATCCAGAGACAAAAACTTGAGCAGGAGCCTCACAATCGCCCTTTTTTCAAATCCCGAAGAGTTCTCCTCATGGTCTGTAGGTCAGTCCTGCCATACCTATGACCCGAAACATAAGCCGAGTTTGTGTTTTCAGACAACTGTCCAACAGCCCTGGCCTACACAACCTACAGGCTCAGGCCCCTGGAGCCAAACCTGAGGACTGTACTTGCCCTCTCCAAGGGAATTGTGTGTGCCCATTCCAATGGCCACAACCCTTCTAATAGGATAAACCTCCAAAATCCCTGATCCATCTCAATAGTGGTGGCTTCCCAGGAAAAACAGGGGCAATCTGAGCCCATCTGAGCACCTACCTGCACTCAGACCCATAGACAGATGTCTCCAGAGGTAAAAAAGGAAAGAACAGGCCCCTAGGCACTAATCAGATCCATTGCTTTGGTTTCCAGGCATCTCTCCTCAGAGGCCTGGATATCAAAACAGCCTATAGCTGTTTCTTGACTCACCCATCAGAAAACATCTCATCTACACATGGGAAACTTGCACGTTGGAGCTGTGTCAAAGTCTCTGTTTAGGAGAACCCTTTAGGGCCCCAGTGCCACCGCTTCATACCAAGGTCTCCATAGACACAAAAGCACATTAGGACCCATCCCCAGGGGTGTCCATTTCAACTCAGCGTCCTCGGTTGCTCCCCACAGATCCAGGAGATCTAACCTGTCTTGTTGCTAGGAGACAATTGGAATGCGAGGTGGGCTACCCAGCCATCCATCCTTAGAACCCTGCTCAGAATCATTGGCCTGGACCCAAACAACAGGTCTCAATTGTCCTGCAGAAGACTCTCTGCAGTTTGGAGCTTCTCACAACTCCCATCGTGGGAAAACCCCCATGGCCTCGTGATGCCCCCCCATTCATGAAGGGGCCATCAGGGACAGAAACTCCAACCTGAGCGATCGTCTGATCCTCGCCCTGGCTTCAGATGCACGAGATCTCGATTCAGGTCTGTAGATTGTGCCTGCCATGGCCTCACCCAGAAACCTAAGCCTAGCTTCTGTTCTCAGACTTTGGTCGTCACACTACTGGCCCACAAGCCCTCCAGTTTGGCAATCCAGAACTACAATGCAGCACCCTGCCCGCCCTCCAGAAGAAAAACATTGTCTTCTGGGGCTACCCAGTAACCCCAAATGAGGATCAACCTGCACCGACCTTGGCTGTACCCCAAATACATAGGCTGACCAGGGCACTAATGCCCTTTCTGACACAGCCTGAGCCTAGATCCCCAGGCCCCTCCCAGACAGCTGGCTGCACACTGAGCACATCTAGCCGCCATGGCCTTAGGTCGTCATCTTTTCCCAACCTCGGTTTTCAGGTTTCAGAACCTAGACCTTATCTCCAATCACTGCCCAGGGTTGAAGGTGATGCAGAAATCAGAACTTCTTCCCCATGGCAAGAAACCTTGTGGTTGGCACGTTGTCCAACGTTCAGTGTAGTTGAAACCAGTGTGGCCCATGAGGCCCCGCCCATGCTCGCCGGCCACATTGGTCACAAACGCACATTGTTACCCTCAGGCTGAGCCCAGTCCTCAAGTAAGGCCACTCAGTGGCTGGATGAAGAGATAGCATATTGGGCTTGCCATGCCCCTAGGCCCCAATTTTTAACCATAGTTCGGGTTGTCCCTTCAGTCTTCCCCACGGCTTTGCTTTGGAATTCCTCTTTTGGTGGGACACCTGAGGTAACAAAACTGAAATGAGTCCTCCCATCCCACAGATTGACGAAAAGCAATTGGGAATCGGGCCAAATCCTCAGAGAGGAAGATTCGTCCATGGCCCATGAGGCCTCCCCGACATTCCACGGCCATCGCTGATACAAAATCCAGAGACAAAAGCCTGAGCAAGCGCCTCAGACTCGCTCTTTCTTCATATCCTGAAGAGTTCTTCTCATGGATTGTAGATCGGGCCTGCCATACCTACGTCCCCAAACCTAAGCTGAGTTTGTGTTTTCAGACTTCTGTCCTCAAAGTCTTGGGCCACACACCCTCCAGGCTGGGCCCCTGGAGACACACATTAGGACCGTGCCTACCAATCCATGGGAATTCTGCCCATTCCATGGTCCAAAATCATACAAATTAGGAGAAACCTCCAAAGTCCCTGAGGCCATCCCAATAGTGTAGGTCGCCCGGAACAAACCAGGGCTGTCTGACACCAGCTGATAATCGACCTCCACTCATACCATAGATGGATGTCCCCAGAGAAGAGGATTGAACCAGACAGGACCCTAGGCCATTATAGGATCCATTGCTTAGGGTTACAGGCATGTGTCCTCAAAAGCCTGATTCCAATACGAGCATAGGTGTTTTCCTGAGGCACCCATCAGAACTCATCTCGTCTCCACAAGGAAACCTGTGCATGGGAGCCATGTCCAAAGCTTAGGAGAGTACTTCAGGGTCCCGGTGCCACTGCCCCATTCCAAGGCCCTCATGGACACAAAAACACATTAGGACCCATCCTCAGGAAAGTCCATTTCAAATCAGCCACCCCGGTTGCTCCGGCAGAGCCATCAGATCTAAACTGTCTTGTTGCTAGGAGACAATTGGAATGCGAGGCGGGCTTCCCAGGCATCCATCCGCGAACGGTGCTCTGGAGTCATTCCATATGGGATGTCCTGGAGCTGTCCAACAGGTCTCAATTGTCCCGCAGAAGGAATCCTTGAAGGGGGCATCCCACACCTCCCAACGTGGGAAAACCTCAATGGCCCCGAGATTCCGCTCCCTTCATGAAGCGGCCGTCATGCACAGAAACTCCAACCTGAGCCAACGTCTGATCCTCGCCCTGACTTCAGATGCATGAGATATTGGTTCAGATCTGCAGGGGGTACCTGCCGTGCCCTCACCCTGAAACCCAAGTCTAGCTTGTCTTCTCAGACTTCCGTCCTCACACTCCTGGCCCCGAAGCCCTCAAGGTTGGCAATTCCGGACCCACAATGCAGCACTCTGCCTGCCCTCTAGGAAAAAAATTATTGCCTCATGAGCTGCCCAGGCACCTTAAATGAGGATAAACCTACACAGCACTCGACGTTACCCAAATTATATAGTCTAACCTGGGCACTAATGCACTGTCGAACACAACCTGAGCCCGGACCTCCTGACCAACACCCAGAAAGCTGACCGCACACTGAGCACATAAAACCCGCCATGGCCTTAGGTCATCATCTCTTCCCTACCTCCGTTTTCAGGCTTCAGAACCAAGACCTTATCTCCAATCACTGCCCAGGGGTGAGTGTGATGCAGAAATCAGAACTCCTCCTTACCCATGGCAAGAACCCTTGTGGTTGGCACGTTGTCCAACGTTCAGTGTAGGAGAAACCAGCATTCACCCTGAGGCCCCGCCCATTCTTTCGTGCGACGAGGGCATACATATGCATTGTGACCCTCAGCATGAGTCCTGTCCTCTAGTAAGTCCTCTCAGTGACTGGACCATTAGATGTCATAATGGGCTTGACATGTTCCTAGGCCCCAATTTTTAACCAGATTTCTGATTGTCCAGTCGCCCCTCCCCAGGGCTCTACTCTGGAATCCCTCATTTGGTGGGACATCTGAGGTTAAAAAAGAAAACAACAACAACAACAACAACAACAACAACAACAAAACAGACTTCTTCCAGCCCAAAGATTGACCCCAAGTCTTTGGACGGCACCAAACCACCAGAGAGTAAGACTCGTCCATTTCCCATGAAGTCACCCAGAAATTCCACGACCATGAGTGACACGATATCCAGAGACAAAAACTTGAGCAGGAGCCTCACAATCGCCCTTTTTTCAAATCCCGAAGAGTTCTCCTCATGGTCTGTAGGTCAGTCCTGCCATACCTATGACCCGAAACATAAGCCGAGTTTGTGTTTTCAGACAACTGTCCAAACAGCCCTGGCCTACACAACCTACAGGCTCAGGCCCCTGGAGCCAAACCTGAGGACTGTACTTGCCCTCTCCAAGGGAATTGTGTGTGCCCATTCCAATGGCCACAACCCTTCTAATAGGATAAACCTCCAAAATCCCTGATCCATCTCAATAGTGGTGGCTTCCCAGGAAAAACAGGGGCAATCTGAGCCCAACTGAGCACCTACCTGCACTCAGACCCATAGACAGATGTCTCCAGAGGTAAAAAAGGAAAGAACAGGCCCCTAGGCACTAATCAGATCCATTGCTTTGGTTTCCAGGCATCTCTCCTCAGAGGCCTGGATATCAAAACAGCCTATAGCTGTTTCTTGACTCACCCATCAGAAAACATCTCATCTACACATGGGAAACTTGCACGTTGGAGCTGTGTCAAAGCCTCTGTTTAGGAGAACCCTTTAGGGCCCCAGTGCCACCGCTTCATACCAAGGTCTCCATAGACACAAAAGCACATTAGGACCCATCCCCAGGGGTGTCCATTTCAACTCAGCGTCCTCGGTTGCTCCCCACAGATCCAGGAGATCTAACCTGTCTTGTTGCTAGGAGACAATTGGAATGCGAGGTGGGCTACCCAGCCATCCATCCTTAGAACCCTGCTCAGAATCATTGGCCTGGACCCAAACAACAGGTCTCAATTGTCCTGCAGAAGACTCTCTGCAGTTTGGAGCTTCTCACAACTCCCATCGTGGGAAAACCCCCATGGCCTCGTGATGCCCCCCCCATTCATGAAGGGGCCATCAGGACAGAAACTCCAACCTGAGCGATCGTCTGATCCTCGCCCTGACTTCAGATGCACGAGATCTCGATTCAGGTCTGTAGATTGTGCCTGCCATGGCCTCACCCAGAAACCTAAGCCTAGCTTGTGTTCTCAGACTTTGGTCGTCACACTACTGGCCCACAAGCCCTCCAGTTTGGCAATCCAGAACTACAATGCAGCACCCTGCCCGCCCTCCAGAAGAAAAACATTGTCCTCTGGGGCTACCCAGTAACCCCAAATGAGGATCAACCTGCACCGACCTTGGCTGTACCCCAAATACATAGGCTGACCAGGGCACTAATGCCCTTTCTGACACAGCCTGAGCCTAGACCCCCTGGCCCCTCCCAGACAGCTGGCCGCACACTGAGCACATCGAGCCGCCGTGGCCTTAGGTCGTCATCTTTTCCCAACCTCGGTTTTCAGGTTTCAGAACCTAGACCTTATCTCCAATCACTGCCCAGGGTTGAAGGTGATGCAGAAATCAGAACTCCTTCCCCATGGCAAGAAACCTTGTGGTTGGCATGTTTTCCAACATTCAGTGTAGTTGAAACCAGTGTGGCCCATGAGGCCCCGCCCATGCTCGCCGGCCACATTGGTCACAAACGCACATTGTGACCCTCAGGCTGAGCCCAGTCCTCAAGTAAGGCCACTCAGTGGCTGGATGAAGAGATAGCATATTGGGCTTGCCATGCCCCTAGGCCCCAATTTTTAACCATAGTTCGGGTTGTCCCTTCAGTTTTCCCACGGCTTTGCTTTGGAATTCCTCTTTTGGTGGGACACCTGAGGTAACAAAACTGAAATGAGTCCTCCCATCCCACAGATTGATGAAAAGCAATTGGGAATCGGGCCAAATCCTCAGAGAGGAAGATTCGTCCATGGCCCATGAGGCCTCCCCGACATTCCACGGCCATCGCTGATACAAAATCCAGAGACAAAAGCCTGAGCAAGCGCCTCAGACTCGCTCTTTCTTCATATCCTGAAGAGTTCTTCTCATGGATTGTAGATCGGGCCTGCCATACCTACGTCCCCAAACCTAAGCTGAGTTTGTGTTTTCAGACTTCTGTCCTCAAAGTCTTGGGCCACACACCCTCCAGGCTGGGCCCCTGGAGACACACATTAGGACCGTGCCTACCAATCCATGGGAATTCTGCCCATTCCATGGTCCAAAATCATACAAATTAGGAGAAACCTCCAAAGTCCCTGAGGCCATCCCAATAGTGTAGGTCGCCCGGAACAAACCAGGGCTGTCTGACACCAGCTGATAATCGACCTCCACTCATACCATAGATGGATGTCCCCAGAGAAGAAGATTGAACCAGACAGGACCCTAGGCCATTATAGGATCCATTGCTTAGGGTTACAGGCATGTGTCCTCAAAAGCCTGATTCCAATACGAGCATAGGTGTTTTCCTGAGGCACCCATCAGAACTCATCTCGTCTCCACAAGGAAACCTGTGCATGGGAGCCATGTCCAAAGCTTAGGAGAGTACTTCAGGGTCCCGGTGCCACTGCCCCATTCCAAGGCCCTCATGGACACAAAAACACATTAGGACCCATCCTCAGGAAAGTCCATTTCAAATCAGCCACCCCGGTTGCTCCGGCAGAGCCATCAGATCTAAACTGTCTTGTTGCTAGGAGACAATTGGAATGCGAGGCGGGCTTCCCAGGCATCCATCCGCGAACGGTGCTCTGGAGTCATTCCATATGGGATGTCCTGGAGCTGTCCAACAGGTCTCAATTGTCCCGCAGAAGGAATCCTTGAAGGGGGCATCCCACACCTCCCAACGTGGGAAAACCTCAATGGCCCCGAGATTCCGCTCCCTTCATGAAGCGGCCGTCATGCACAGAAACTCCAACCTGAGCCAACGTCTGATCCTCGCCCTGACTTCAGATGCATGAGATATTGGTTCAGATCTGCAGGGGGTACCTGCCGTGCCCTCACCCTGAAACCCAAGTCTAGCTTGTCTTCTCAGACTTCCGTCCTCACACTCCTGGCCCCGAAGCCCTCAAGGTTGGCAATTCCGGACCCACAATGCAGCACTCTGCCTGCCCTCTAGGAAAAAAATTATTGCCTCATGAGCTGCCCAGGCACCTTAAATGAGGATAAACCTACACAGCACTCGACGTTACCCAAATTATATAGTCTAACCTGGGCACTAATGCACTGTCGAACACAACCTGAGCCCGGACCTCCTGACCAACACCCAGAAAGCTGACCGCACACTGAGCACATAAAACCCGCCATGGCCTTAGGTCATCATCTCTTCCCTACCTCCGTTTTCAGGCTTCAGAACCAAGACCTTATCTCCAATCACTGCCCAGGGGTGAGTGTGATGCAGAAATCAGAACTCCTCCTTACCCATGGCAAGAACCCTTGTGGTTGGCACGTTGTCCAACGTTCAGTGTAGGAGAAACCAGCATTCACCCTGAGGCCCCGCCCATTCTTTCGTGCGACGAGGGCATACATACGCATTGTGACCCTCAGCATGAGTCCTGTCCTCTAGTAAGTCCTCTCAGTGACTGGACCATTAGATGTCATAATGGGCTTGACATGTTCCTAGGCCCCAATTTTTAACCAGATTTCTGATTGTCCAGTCGCCCCTCCCCAGGGCTCTACTCTGGAATCCCTCATTTGGTGGGACATCTGAGGTTAAAAAGAAAACAACAACAACAACAACAACAACAACAACAACAACAACAAAACAGACTTCTTCCAGCCCAAAGACTGACCCCAAGTCTTTGGACGGCACCAAACCACCAGAGAGTAAGACTCGTCAATTTCCCATGAAGTCACCCAGAAATTCCACGACCATGAGTGACACGATATCCAGAGACAAAAACTTGAGCAGGAGCCTCACAATCGCCCTTTTTTCAAATCCCGAAGAGTTCTCCTCATGGTCTGTAGGTCAGTCCTGCCATACCTATGACCCGAAACATAAGCCGAGTTTGTGTTTTCAGACAACTGTCCAAACAGCCCTGGCCTACACAACCTACAGGCTCAGGCCCCTGGAGCCAAACCTGAGGACTGTACTTGCCCTCTCCAAGGGAATTGTGTGTGCCCATTCCAATGGCCACAACCCTTCTAATAGGATAAACCTCCAAAATCCCTGATCCATCTCAATAGTGGTGGCTTCCCAGGAAAAACAGGGGCAATCTGAGCCCAACTGAGCACCTACCTGCACTCAGACCCATAGACAGATGTCTCCAGAGGTAAAAAAGGAAAGAACAGGCCCCTAGGCACTAATCAGATCCATTGCTTTGGTTTCCAGGCATCTCTCCTCAGAGGCCTGGATATCAAAACAGCCTATAGCTGTTTCTTGACTCACCCATCAGAAAACATCTCATCTACACATGGGAAACTTGCACGTTGGAGCTGTGTCAAAGCCTCTGTTTAGGAGAACCCTTTAGGGCCCCAGTGCCACCGCTTCATACCAAGGTCTCCATAGACACAAAAGCACATTAGGACCCATCCCCAGGGGTGTCCATTTCAACTCAGCGTCCTCGGTTGCTCCCCACAGATCCAGGAGATCTAACCTGTCTTGTTGCTAGGAGACAATTGGAATGCGAGGTGGGCTACCCAGCCATCCATCCTTAGAACCCTGCTCAGAATCATTGGCCTGGACCCAAACAACAGGTCTCAATTGTCCTGCAGAAGACTCTCTGCAGTTTGGAGCTTCTCACAACTCCCATCGTGGGAAAACCCCCATGGCCTCGTGATGCCCCCCCCATTCATGAAGGGGCCATCAGGACAGAAACTCCAACCTGAGCGATCGTCTGATCCTCGCCCTGACTTCAGATGCACGAGATCTCGATTCAGGTCTGTAGATTGTGCCTGCCATGGCCTCACCCAGAAACCTAAGCCTAGCTTGTGTTCTCAGACTTTGGTCGTCAGACTACTGGCCCACAAGCCCTCCAGTTTGGCAATCCAGAACTACAATGCAGCACCCTGCCCGCCCTCCAGAAGAAAAAAATTGTCCTCTGGGGCTACCCAGTAACCCCAAATGAGGATCAACCTGCACCGACCTTGGCTGTACCCCAAATACATAGGCTGACCAGGGCACTAATGCCCTTTCTGACACAGCCTGAGCCTAGACCCCCTGGCCCCTCCCAGACAGCTGGCCGCACACTGAGCACATCGAGCCGCCGTGGCCTTAGGTCGTCATCTTTTCCCAACCTCGGTTTTCAGGTTTCAGAACCTAGACCTTATCTCCAATCACTGCCCAGGGTTGAAGGTGATGCAGAAATCAGAACTCCTTCGCCATGGCAAGAAACCTTGTGGTTGGCATGTTGTCCAACGTTCAGTGTAGTTGAAACCAGTGTGGCCCATGAGGCCCCGCCCATGCTCGCCGGCCACATTGGTCACAAACGCACATTGTGACCCTCAGGCTGAGCCCAGTCCTCAAGTAAGGCCACTCAGTGGCTGGATGAAGAGATAGCATATTGGGCTTGCCATGCCCCTAGGCCCCAATTTTTAACCATAGTTCGGGTTGTCCCTTCAGTTTTCCCACGGCTTTGCTTTGGAATTCCTCTTTTGGTGGGACACCTGAGGTAACAAAACTGAAATGAGTCCTCCCATCCCACAGATTGATGAAAAGCAATTGGGAATCGGGCCAAATCCTCAGAGAGGAAGATTCGTCCATGGCCCATGAGGCCTCCCCGACATTCCATGGCCATCGCTGATACAAAATCCAGAGACAAAAGCCTGAGCAAGCGCCTCAGACTCGCACTTTCTTCATATCCTGAAGAGTTCTTCTCATGGATTGTAGATCGGGCCTGCCATACCTACGTCCCCAAACCTAAGCTGAGTTTGTGTTTTCAGACTTCTGTCCTCAAAGTCTTGGGCCACACACCCTCCAGGCTGGGCCCCTGGAGACACACATTAGGACCGTGCCTACCAATCCATGGGAATTCTGCCCATTCCATGGTCCAAAATCATACAAATTAGGAGAAACCTCCAAAGTCCCTGAGGCCATCCCAATAGTGTAGGTCGCCCGGAACAAACCAGGGCTGTCTGACACCAGCTGATAATCGACCTCCACTCATACCATAGATGGATGTCCCCAGAGAAGAAGATTGAACCAGACAGGACCCTAGGCCATTATAGGATCCATTGCTTAGGGTTACAGGCATGTGTCCTCAAAAGCCTGATTCCAATACGAGCATAGGTGTTTTCCTGAGGCACCCATCAGAACTCATCTCGTCTCCACAAGGAAACCTGTGCATGGGAGCCATGTCCAAAGCTTAGGAGAGTACTTCAGGGTCCCGGTGCCACTGCCCCATTCCAAGGCCCTCATGGACACAAAAACACATTAGGACCCATCCTCAGGAAAGTCCATTTCAAATCAGCCACCCCGGTTGCTCCGGCAGAGCCATCAGATCTAAACTGTCTTGTTGCTAGGAGACAATTGGAATGCGAGGCGGGCTTCCCAGGCATCCATCCGCGAACGGTGCTCTGGAGTCATTCCATATGGGATGTCCTGGAGCTGTCCAACAGGTCTCAATTGTCCCGCAGAAGGAATCCTTGAAGGGGGCATCCCACACCTCCCAACGTGGGAAAACCTCAATGGCCCCGAGATTCCGCTCCCTTCATGAAGCGGCCGTCATGCACAGAAACTCCAACCTGAGCCAACGTCTGATCCTCGCCCTGACTTCAGATGCATGAGATATTGGTTCAGATCTGCAGGGGGTACCTGCCGTGCCCTCACCCTGAAACCCAAGTCTAGCTTGTCTTCTCAGACTTCCGTCCTCACACTCCTGGCCCCGAAGCCCTCAAGGTTGGCAATTCCGGACCCACAATGCAGCACTCTGCCTGCCCTCTAGGAAAAAAATTATTGCCTCATGAGCTGCCCAGGCACCTTAAATGAGGATAAACCTACACAGCACTCGACGTTACCCAAATTATATAGTCTAACCTGGGCACTAATGCACTGTCGAACACAACCTGAGCCCGGACCTCCTGACCAACACCCAGAAAGCTGACTGCACACTGAGCACATAAAACCCGCCATGGCCTTAGGTCATCATCTCTTCCCTACCTCCGTTTTCAGGCTTCAGAACCAAGACCTTATCTCCAATCACTGCCCAGGGGTGAGTGTGATGCAGAAATCAGAACTCCTCCTTACCCATGGCAAGAACCCTTGTGGTTGGCACGTTGTCCAACGTTCAGTGTAGGAGAAACCAGCATTCACCCTGAGGCCCCGCCCATTCTTTCGTGCGACGAGGGCATACATACGCATTGTGACCCTCAGCATGAGTCCTGTCCTCTAGTAAGTCCTCTCAGTGACTGGACCATTAGATGTCATAATGGGCTTGACATGTTCCTAGGCCCCAATTTTTAACCAGATTTCTGATTGTCCAGTCGCCCCTCCCCAGGGCTCTACTCTGGAATCCCTCATTTGGTGGGACATCTGAGGTTAAAAAAGAAAACAACAACAACAACAACAACAACAACAACAACAACAAAACAGACTTCTTCCAGCCCAAAGATTGACCCCAAGTCTTTGGACGGCACCAAACCACCAGAGAGTAAGACTCGTCCATTTCCCATGAAGTCACCCAGAAATTCCACGACCATGAGTGACACGATATCCAGAGACAAAAACTTGAGCAGGAGCCTCACACTCGCCCTTTTTTCAAATCCCGAAGAGTTCTCCTCATGGTCTGTAGGTCAGTCCTGCCATACCTATGACCCGAAACATAAGCCGAGTTTGTGTTTTCAGACAACTGTCCAAACAGCCCTGGCCTACACAACCTACAGGCTCAGGCCCCTGGAGCCAAACCTGAGGACTGTACTTGCCCTCTCCAAGGGAATTGTGTGTGCCCATTCCAATGGCCACAACCCTTCTAATAGGATAAACCTCCAAAATCCCTGATCCATCTCAATAGTGGTGGCTTCCCAGGAAAAACAGGGGCAATCTGAGCCCAACTGAGCACCTACCTGCACTCAGACCCATAGACAGATGTCTCCAGAGGTAAAAAAGGAAAGAACAGGCCCCTAGGCACTAATCAGATCCATTGCTTTGGTTTCCAGGCATCTCTCCTCAGAGGCCTGGATATCAAAACAGCCTATAGCTGTTTCTTGACTCACCCATCAGAAAACATCTCATCTACACATGGGAAACTTGCACGTTGGAGCTGTGTCAAAGCCTCTGTTTAGGAGAACCCTTTAGGGCCCCAGTGCCACCGCTTCATACCAAGGTCTCCATAGACACAAAAGCACATTAGGACCCATCCCCAGGGGTGTCCATTTCAACTCAGCGTCCTCGGTTGCTCCCCACAGATCCAGGAGATCTAACCTGTCTTGTTGCTAGGAGACAATTGGAATGCGAGGTGGGCTACCCAGCCATCCATCCTTAGAACCCTGCTCAGAATCATTGGCCTGGACCCAAACAACAGGTCTCAATTGTCCTGCAGAAGACTCTCTGCAGTTTGGAGCTTCTCACAACTCCCATCGTGGGAAAACCCCCATGGCCTCGTGATGCCCCCCCCATTCATGAAGGGGCCATCAGGACAGAAACTCCAACCTGAGCGATCGTCTGATCCTCGCCCTGACTTCAGATGCACGAGATCTCGATTCAGGTCTGTAGATTGTGCCTGCCATGGCCTCACCCAGAAACCTAAGCCTAGCTTGTGTTCTCAGACTTTGGTCGTCAGACTACTGGCCCACAAGCCCTCCAGTTTGGCAATCCAGAACTACAATGCAGCACCCTGCCCGCCCTCCAGAAGAAAAAAATTGTCCTCTGGGGCTACCCAGTAACCCCAAATGAGGATCAACCTGCACCGAACTTGGCTGTACCCCAAATACATAGGCTGACCAGGGCACTAATGCCCTTTCTGACACAGCCTGAGCCTAGACCCCCTGGCCCCTCCCAGACAGCTGGCCGCACACTGAGCACATCGAGCCGCCGTGGCCTTAGGTCGTCATCTTTTCCCAACCTCGGTTTTCAGGTTTCAGAACCTAGACCTTATCTCCAATCACTGCCCAGGGTTGAAGGTGATGCAGAAATCAGAACTCCTTCGCCATGGCAAGAAACCTTGTGGTTGGCATGTTGTCCAACGTTCAGTGTAGTTGAAACCAGTGTGGCCCATGAGGCCCCGCCCATGCTCGCCGGCCACATTGGTCACAAACGCACATTGTGACCCTCAGGCTGAGCCCAGTCCTCAAGTAAGGCCACTCAGTGGCTGGATGAAGAGATAGCATATTGGGCTTGCCATGCCCCTAGGCCCCAATTTTAAACCATAGTTCGGGTTGTCCCTTCAGTTTTCCCACGGCTTTGCTTTGGAATTCCTCTTTTGGTGGGACACCTGAGGTAACAAAACTGAAATGAATCCTCCCATCCCACAGATTGATGAAAAGCAATTGGGAATCGGGCCAAATCCTCAGAGAGGAAGATTCGTCCATGGCCCATGAGGCCTCCCCGACATTCCACGGCCATCGCTGATACAAAATCCAGAGACAAAAGCCTGAGCAAGCGCCTCAGACTCGCACTTTCTTCATATCCTGAAGAGTTCTTCTCATGGATTGTAGATCGGGCCTGCCATACCTACGTCCCCAAACCTAAGCTGAGTTTGTGTTTTCAGACTTCTGTCCTCAAAGTCTTGGGCCACACACCCTCCAGGCTGGGCCCCTGGAGACACACATTAGGACCGTGCCTACCAATCCATGGGAATTCTGCCCATTCCATGGTCCAAAATCATACAAATTAGGAGAAACCTCCAAAGTCCCTGAGGCCATCCCAATAGTGTAGGTCGCCCGGAACAAACCAGGGCTGTCTGACACCAGCTGATAATCGACCTCCACTCATACCATAGATGGATGTCCCCAGAGAAGAGGATTGAACCAGACAGGACCCTAGGCCATTATAGGATCCATTGCTTAGGGTTACAGGCATGTGTCCTCAAAAGCCTGATTCCAATACGAGCATAGGTGTTTTCCTGAGGCACCCATCAGAACTCATCTCGTCTCCACAAGGAAACCTGTGCATGGGAGCCATGTCCAAAGCTTAGGAGAGTACTTCAGGGTCCCGGTGCCACTGCCCCATTCCAAGGCCCTCATGGACACAAAAACACATTAGGACCCATCCTCAGGAAAGTCCATTTCAAATCAGCCACCCCGGTTGCTCCGGCAGAGCCATCAGATCTAAACTGTCTTGTTGCTAGGAGACAATTGGAATGCGAGGCGGGCTTCCCAGGCATCCATCCGCGAACGGTGCTCTGGAGTCATTCCATATGGGATGTCCTGGAGCTGTCCAACACGTCTCAATTGTCCCGCAGAAGGAATCCTTGAAGGGGGCATCCCACACCTCCCAACGTGGGAAAACCTCAATGGCCCCGAGATTCCGCTCCCTTCATGAAGCGGCCGTCATGCACAGAAACTCCAACCTGAGCCAACGTCTGATCCTCGCCCTGACTTCAGATGCATGAGATATTGGTTCAGATCTGCAGGGGGTACCTGCCGTGCCCTCACCCTGAAACCCAAGTCTAGCTTGTCTTCTCAGACTTCCGTCCTCACACTCCTGGCCCCGAAGCCCTCAAGGTTGGCAATTCCGGACCCACAATGCAGCACTCTGCCTGCCCTCTAGGAAAAAAATTATTGCCTCATGAGCTGCCCAGGCACCTTAAATGAGGATAAACCTACACAGCACTCGACGTTACCCAAATTATATAGTCTAACCTGGGCACTAATGCACTGTCGAACACAACCTGAGCCCGGACCTCCTGACCAACACCCAGAAAGCTGACCGCACACTGAGCACATAAAACCCGCCATGGCCTTAGGTCATCATCTCTTCCCTACCTCCGTTTTCAGGCTTCAGAACCAAGACCTTATCTCCAATCACTGCCCAGGGGTGAGTGTGATGCAGAAATCAGAACTCCTCCTTACCCATGGCAAGAACCCTTGTGGTTGGCACGTTGTCCAACGTTCAGTGTAGGAGAAACCAGCATTCACCCAGAGGCCCCGCCCATTCTTTCGTGCGACGAGGGCATACATACGCATTGTGACCCTCAGCATGAGTCCTGTCCTCTAGTAAGTCCTCTCATTGACTGGACCATTAGATGTCATAATGGGCTTGACATGTTCCTAGGCCCCAATTTTTAACCAGATTTCTGATTGTCCAGTCGCCCCTCCCCAGGGCTCTACTCTGGAATCCCTCATTTGGTGGGACATCTGAGGTTAAAAAGAAAACAACAACAACAACAACAACAACAACAACAACAAAACAGACTTCTTCCAGCCCAAAGATTGACCCCAAGTCTTTGGACGGCACCAAACCACCAGAGAGTAAGACTCGTCCATTTCCCATGAAGTCACCCAGAAATTCCACGACCATGAGTGACACGATATCCAGAGACAAAAACTTGAGCAGGAGCCTCACAATCGCCCTTTTTTCAAATCCCGAAGAGTTCTCCTCATGGTCTGTAGGTCAGTCCTGCCATACCTATGACCCGAAACATAAGCCGAGTTTGTGTTTTCAGACAACTGTCCAAACAGCCCTGGCCTACACAACCTACAGGCTCGGGCCCCTGGAGCCAAACCTGAGGACTGTACTTGCCCTCTCCAAGGGAATTGTGTGTGCCCATTCCAATGGCCACAACCCTTCTAATAGGATAAACCTCCAAAATCCCTGATCCATCTCAATAGTGGTGGCTTCCCAGGAAAAACAGGGGCAATCTGAGCCCAACTGAGCACCTACCTGCACTCAGACCCATAGACAGATGTCTCCAGAGGTAAAAAAGGAAAGAACAGGCCCCTAGGCACTAATCAGATCCATTGCTTTGGTTTCCAGGCATCTCTCCTCAGAGGCCTGGATATCAAAACAGCATATAGCTGTTTCTTGACTCACCCATCAGAAAACATCTCATCTACACATGGGAAACTTGCACGTTGGAGCTGTGTCAAAGCCTCTGTTTAGGAGAACCCTTTAGGGCCCCAGTGCCACCGCTTCATACCAAGGTCTCCATAGACACAAAAGCACATTAGGACCCATCCCCAGGGGTGTCCATTTCAACTCAGCGTTCTCGGTTGCTCCCCACAGATCCAGGAGATCTAACCTGTCTTGTTGCTAGGAGACAATTGGAATGCGAGGTGGGCTACCCAGCCATCCATCCTTAGAACCCTGCTCAGAATCATTGGCCTGGACCCAAACAACAGGTCTCAATTGTCCTGCAGAAGACTCTCTGCAGTTTGGAGCTTCTCACAACTCCCATCGTGGGAAAACCCCCATGGCCTCGTGATGCCCCCCCCATTCATGAAGGGGCCATCAGGACAGAAACTCCAACCTGAGCGATCGTCTGATCCTCGCCCTGACTTCAGATGCACGAGATCTCGATTCAGGTCTGTAGATTGTGCCTGCCATGGCCTCACCCAGAAACCTAAGCCTAGCTTGTGTTCTCAGACTTTGGTCGTCAGACTACTGGCCCACAAGCCCTCCAGTTTGGCAATCCAGAACTACAATGCAACACCCTGCCCGCCCTCCAGGAGAAAAACATTGTCCTCTGGGGCTACCCAGTAACCCCAAATGAGGATCAACCTGCACCGAACTTGGCTGTACCCCAAATACATAGGCTGACCAGGGCACTAATACCCTTTCTGACACAGCCTGAGCCTAGACCCCCTGGCCCCTCCCAGACAGCTGGCCGCACACTGAGCACATCGAGCCGCCGTGGCCTTAGGTCGTCATCTTTTCCCAACCTCGGTTTTCAGGTTTCAGAACCTAGACCTTATCTCCAATCACTGCCCAGGGTTGAAGGTGATGCAGAAATCAGAACTCCTTCCCCATGGCAAGAAACCTTGTGGTTGGCATGTTGTCCAACGTTCAGTGTAGTTGAAACCAGTGTGGCCCATGAGGCCCCGCCCATGCTCGCCGGCCACATTGGTCACAAACGCACATTGTGACCCTCAGGCTGAGCCCAGTCCTCAAGTAAGGCCACTCAGTGGCTGGATGAAGAGATAGCATATTGGGCTTGCCATGCCCCTAGGCCCCAATTTTTAACCATAGTTCGGGTTGTCCCTTCAGTTTTCCCACGGCTTTGCTTTGGAATTCCTCTTTTGGTGGGACACCTGAGGTAACAAAACTGAAATGAGTCCTCCCATCCCACAGATTGATGAAAAGCAATTGGGAATCGGGCCAAATCCTCAGAGAGGAAGATTCGTCCATGGCCCATGAGGCCTCCCCGACATTCCACGGCCATCGCTGATACAAAATCCAGAGACAAAAGCCTGAGCAAGCGCCTCAGACTCGCACTTTCTTCATATCCTGAAGAGTTCTTCTCATGGATTGTAGATCGGGCCTGCCATACCTACGTCCCCAAACCTAAGCTGAGTTTGTGTTTTCAGACTTCTGTCCTCAAAGTCTTGGGCCACACACCCTCCAGGCTGGGCCCCTGGAGACACACATTAGGACCGTGCCTACCAATCCATGGGAATTCTGCCCATTCCATGGTCCAAAATCATACAAATTAGGAGAAACCTCCAAAGTCCCTGAGGCCATCCCAATAGTGTAGGTCGCCCGGAACAAACCAGGGCTGTCTGACACCAGCTGATAATCGACCTCCACTCATACCATAGATGGATGTCCCCAGAGAAGAGGATTGAACCAGACAGGACCCTAGGCCATTATAGGATCCATTGCTTAGGGTTACAGGCATGTGTCCTCAAAAGCCTGATTCCAATACGAGCATAGGTGTTTTCCTGAGGCACCCATCAGAACTCATCTCGTCTCCACAAGGAAACCTGTGCATGGGAGCCATGTCCAAAGCTTAGGAGAGTACTTCAGGGTCCCGGTGCCACTGCCCCATTCCAAGGCCCTCATGGACACAAAAACACATTAGGACCCATCCTCAGGAAAGTCCATTTCAAATCAGCCACCCCGGTTGCTCCGGCAGAGCCATCAGATCTAAACTGTCTTGTTGCTAGGAGACAATTGGAATGCGAGGCGGGCTTCCCAGGCATCCATCCGCGAACGGTGCTCTGGAGTCATTCCATATGGGATGTCCTGGAGCTGTCCAACAGGTCTCAATTGTCCCGCAGAAGGAATCCTTGAAGGGGGCATCCCACACCTCCCAACGTGGGAAAACCTCAATGGCCCCGAGATTCCGCTCCCTTCATGAAGCGGCCGTCATGCACAGAAACTCCAACCTGAGCCAACGTCTGATCCTCGCCCTGACTTCAGATGCATGAGATATTGGTTCAGATCTGCAGGGGGTACCTGCCGTGCCCTCACCCTGAAACCCAAGTCTAGCTTGTCTTCTCAGACTTCCGTCCTCACACTCCTGGCCCCGAAGCCCTCAAGGTTGGCAATTCCGGACCCACAATGCAGCACTCTGCCTGCCCTCTAGGAAAAAAATTATTGCCTCATGAGCTGCCCAGGCACCTTAAATGAGGATAAACCTACACAGCACTCGACGTTACCCAAATTATATAGTCTAACCTGGGCACTAATGCACTGTCGAACACAACCTGAGCCCGGACCTCCTGACCAACACCCAGAAAGCTGACCGCACACTGAGCACATAAAACCCGCCATGGCCTTAGGTCATCATCTCTTCCCTACCTCCGTTTTCAGGCTTCAGAACCAAGACCTTATCTCCAATCACTGCCCAGGGGTGAGTGTGATGCAGAAATCAGAACTCCTCCTTACCCATGGCAAGAACCCTTGTGGTTGGCACGTTGTCCAACGTTCAGTGTAGGAGAAACCAGCATTCACCCTGAGGCCCCGCCCATTCTTTCGTGCGACGAGGGCATACATACGCATTGTGACCCTCAGCATGAGTCCTGTCCTCTAGTAAGTCCTCTCAGTGACTGGACCATTAGATGTCATAATGGGCTTGACATGTTCCTAGGCCCCAATTTTTAACCAGATTTCTGATTGTCCAGTCGCCCCTCCCCAGGGCTCTACTCTGGAATCCCTCATTTGGTGGGACATCTGAGGTTAAAAAAGAAAACAACAACAACAACAACAACAACAACAACAACAACAACAAAACAGACTTCTTCCAGCCCAAAGATTGACCCCAAGTCTTTGGACGGCACCAAACCACCAGAGAGTAAGACTCGTCCATTTCCCATGAAGTCACCCAGAAATTCCACGACCATGAGTGACACGATATCCAGAGACAAAAACTAGAGCAGGAGCCTCACAATCGCCCTTTTTTCAAATCCCGAAGAGTTCTCCTCATGGTCTGTAGGTCAGTCCTGCCATACCTATGACCCGAAACATAAGCCGAGTTTGTGTTTTCAGGCAACTGTCCAAACAGTCCTGGCCTACACAACCTACAGGCTCAGGCCCCTGGAGCCAAACCTGAGGACTGTACTTGCCCTCTCCAAGGGAATTGTGTGTGCCCATTCCAATGGCCACAACCCTTCTAATAGGATAAACCTCCAAAATCCCTGATCCATCTCAATAGTGGTGGCTTCCCAGGAAAAACAGGGGCAATCTGAGCCCAACTGAGCACCTACCTGCACTCAGACCCATAGACAGATGTCTCCAGAGGTAAAAAAGGAAAGAACAGGCCCCTAGGCACTAATCAGATCCATTGCTTTGGTTTCCAGGCATCTCTCCTCAGAGGCCTGGATATCAAAACAGCATATAGCTGTTTCTTGACTCACCCATCAGAAAACATCTCATCTACACATGGGAAACTTGCACGTTGGAGCTGTGTCAAAGCCTCTGTTTAGGAGAACCCTTTAGGGCCCCAGTGCCACCGCTTCATACCAAGGTCTCCATAGACACAAAAGCACATTAGGACCCATCCCCAGGGGTGTCCATTTCAACTCAGCGTTCTCGGTTGCTCCCCACAGATCCAGGAGATCTAACCTGTCTTGTTGCTAGGAGACAATTGGAATGCGAGGTGGGCTACCCAGCCATCCATCCTTAGAACCCTGCTCAGAATCATTGGCCTGGACCCAAACAACAGGTCTCAATTGTCCTGCAGAAGACTCTCTGCAGTTTGGAGCTTCTCACAACTCCCATCGTGGGAAAACCCCCATGGCCTCGTGATGCCCCCCCCATTCATGAAGGGGCCATCAGGACAGAAACTCCAACCTGAGCGATCGTCTGATCCTCGCCCTGACTTCAGATGCACGAGTTCTCGATTCAGGTCTGTAGATTGTGCCTGCCATGGCCTCACCCAGAAACCTAAGCCTAGCTTGTGTTCTCAGACTTTGGTCGTCAGACTACTGGCCCACAAGCCCTCCAGTTTGGCAATCCAGAACTACAATGCAGCACCCTGCCCGCCCTCCAGAAGAAAAAAATTGTCCTCTGGGGCTACCCAGTAACCCCAAATGAGGATCAACCTGCACCGAACTTGGCTGTACCCCAAATACATAGGCTGACCAGGGCACTAATGCCCTTTCTGACACAGCCTGAGCCTAGACCCCCTGGCCCCTCCCAGACAGCTGGCCGCACACTGAGCACATCGAGCCGCCGTGGCCTTAGGTCGTCATCTTTTCCCAACCTCGGTTTTCAGGTTTCAGAACCTAGACCTTATCTCCAATCACTGCCCAGGGTTGAAGGTGATGCAGAAATCAGAACTCCTTCCCCATGGCAAGAAACCTTGTGGTTGGCATGTTGTCCAACGTTCAGTGTAGTTGAAACCAGTGTGGCCCATGAGGCCCCGCCCATGCTCGCCAGCCACATTGGTCACAAACGCACATTGTGACCCTCAGGCTGAGCCCAGTCCTCAAGTAAGGCCACTCAGTGGCTGGATGAAGAGATAGCATATTGGGCTTGCCATGCCCCTAGGCCCCAATTTTAAACCATAGTTCGGGTTGTCCCTTCAGTTTTCCCTCGGCTTTGCTTTGGAATTCCTCTTTTGGTGGGACACCTGAGGTAACAAAACTGAAATGAATCCTCCCATCCCACAGATTGATGAAAAGCAATTGGGAATCGGGCCAAATCCTCAGAGAGGAAGATTCGTCCATGGCCCATGAGGCCTCCCCGACATTCCACGGCCATCGCTGATACAAAATCCAGAGACAAAAGCCTGAGCAAGCGCCTCAGACTCGCACTTTCTTCATATCCTGAAGAGTTCTTCTCATGGATTGTAGATCGGGCCTGCCATACCTACGTCCCCAAACCTAAGCTGAGTTTGTGTTTTCAGACTTCTGTCCTCAAAGTCTTGGGCCACACACCCTCCCGGCTGGGCCCCTGGAGACACACATTAGGACCGTGCCTACCAATCCATGGGAATTCTGCCCATTCCATGGTCCAAAATCATACAAATTAGGAGAAACCTCCAAAGTCCCTGAGGCCATCCCAATAGTGTAGGTCGCCCGGAACAAACCAGGGCTGTCTGACACCAGCTGATAATCGACCTCCACTCATACCATAGATGGATGTCCCCAGAGAAGAAGATTGAACCAGACAGGACCCTAGGCCATTATAGGATCCATTGCTTAGGGTTACAGGCATGTGTCCTCAAAAGCCTGATTCCAATACGAGCATAGGTGTTTTCCTGAGGCACCCATCAGAACTCATCTCGTCTCCACAAAGAAACCTGTGCATGGGAGCCATGTCCAAAGCTTAGGAGAGTACTTCAGGGTCCCGGTGCTACTGCCCCATTCCAAGGCCCTCATGGACACAAAAACACATTAGGACCCATCCTCAGGAAAGTCCATTTCAAATCAGCCACCCCGGTTGCTCCGGCAGAGCCATCAGATCTAAACTGTCTTGTTGCTAGGAGACAATTGGAATGCGAGGCGGGCTTCCCAGGCATCCATCCGCGAACGGTGCTCTGGAGTCATTCCATATGGGATGTCCTGGAGCTGTCCAACACGTCTCAATTGTCCCGCAGAAGGAATCCTTGAAGGGGGCATCCCACACCTCCCAACGTGGGAAAACCTCAATGGCCCCGAGATTCCGCTCCCTTCATGAAGCGGCCGTCATGCACAGAAACTCCAACCTGAGCCAACGTCTGATCCTCGCCCTGACTTCAGATGCATGAGATATTGGTTCAGATCTGCAGGGGGTACCTGCCGTGCCCTCACCCTGAAACCCAAGTCTAGCTTGTCTTCTCAGACTTCCGTCCTCACACTCCTGGCCCCGAAGCCCTCAAGGTTGGCAATTCCGGACCCACAATGCAGCACTCTGCCTGCCCTCTAGGAAAAAAATTATTGCCTCATGAGCTGCCCAGGCACCTTAAATGAGGATAAACCTACACAGCACTCGACGTTACCCAAATTATATAGTCTAACCTGGGCACTAATGCACTGTCGAACACAACCTGAGCCCGGACCTCCTGACCAACACCCAGAAAGCTGACCGCACACTGAGCACATAAAACCCGCCATGGCCTTAGGTCATCATCTCTTCCCTACCTCCGTTTTCAGGCTTCAGAACCAAGACCTTATCTCCAATCACTGCCCAGGGGTGAGTGTGATGCAGAAATCAGAACTCCTCCTTACCCATGGCAAGAACCCTTGTGGTTGGCACGTTGTCCAACGTTCAGTGTAGGAGAAACCAGCATTCACCCTGAGGCCCCGCCCATTCTTTCGTGCGACGAGGGCATACATACGCATTGTGACCCTCAGCATGAGTCCTGTCCTCTAGTAAGTCCTCTCATTGACTGGACCATTAGATGTCATAATGGGCTTGACATGTTCCTAGGCCCCAATTTTTAACCAGATTTCTGATTGTCCAGTCGCCCCTCCCCAGGGCTCTACTCTGGAATCCCTCATTTGGTGGGACATCTGAGGTTAAAAAAGAAAACAACAACAACAACAACAACAACAACAACAAAACAGACTTCTTCCAGCCCAAAGATTGACCCCAAGTCTTTGGACGGCACCAAACCACCAGAGAGTAAGACTCGTCCATTTCCCATGAAGTCACCCAGAAATTCCACGACCATGAGTGACACGATATCCAGAGACAAAAACTTGAGCAGGAGCCTCACAATCGCCCTTTTTTCAAATCCCGAAGAGTTCTCCTCATGGTCTGTAGGTCAGTCCTGCCATACCTATGACCCGAAACATAAGCCGAGTTTGTGTTTTCAGACAACTGTCCAAACAGCCCTGGCCTACACAACCTACAGGCTCAGGCCCCTGGAGCCAAACCTGAGGACTGTACTTGCCCTCTCCAAGGGAATTGTGTGTGCCCATTCCAATGGCCACAACCCTTCTAATAGGATAAACCTCCAAAATCCCTGATCCATCTCAATAGTGGTGGCTTCCCAGGAAAAACAGGGGCAATCTGAGCCCAACTGAGCACCTACCTGCACTCAGACCCATAGACAGATGTCTCCAGAGGTAAAAAAGGAAAGAACAGGCCCCTAGGCACTAATCAGATCCATTGCTTTGGTTTCCAGGCATCTCTCCTCAGAGGCCTGGATATCAAAACAGCATATAGCTGTTTCTTGACTCACCCATCAGAAAACATCTCATCTACACATGGGAAACTTGCACGTTGGAGCTGTGTCAAAGCCTCTGTTTAGGAGAACCCTTTAGGGCCCCAGTGCCACCGCTTCATACCAAGGTCTCCATAGACACAAAAGCACATTAGGACCCATCCCCAGGGGTGTCCATTTCAACTCAGCGTCCTCGGTTGCTCCCCACAGATCCAGGAGATCTAACCTGTCTTGTTGCTAGGAGACAATTGGAATGCGAGGTGGGCTACCCAGCCATCCATCCTTAGAACCCTGCTCAGAATCATTGGCCTGGACCCAAACAACAGGTCTCAATTGTCCTGCAGAAGACTCTCTGCAGTTTGGAGCTTCTCACAACTCCCATCGTGGGAAAACCCCCATGGCCTCGTGATGCCCCCCCATTCATGAAGGGGCCATCAGGACAGAAACTCCAACCTGAGCGATCGTCTGATCCTCGCCCTGACTTCAGATGCACGAGATCTCGATTCAGGTCTGTAGATTGTGCCTGCCATGGCCTCACCCAGAAACCTAAGCCTAGCTTGTGTTCTCAGACTTTGGTCGTCACACTACTGGCCCACAAGCCCTCCAGTTTGGCAATCCAGAACTACAATGCAACACCCTGCCCGCCCTCCAGGAGAAAAACATTGTCCTCTGGGGCTACCCAGTAACCCCAAATGAGGATCAACCTGCACCGACCTTGGCTGTACCCCAAATACATAGGCTGACCAGGGCACTAATGCCCTTTCTGACACAGCCTGAGCCTAGACCCCCTGGCCCCTCCCAGACAGCTGGCCGCACACTGAGTACATCGAGCCGCCGTGGCCTTAGGTCGTCATCTTTTCCCAACCTCGGTTTTCAGGTTTCAGAACCTAGACCTTATCTCCAATCACTGCCCAGGGTTGAAGGTGATGCAGAAATCAGAACTTCTTCCCCATGGCAAGAAACCTTGTGGTTGGCATGTTGTCCAACGTTCAGTGTAGTTGAAACCAGTGTGGCCCATGAGGCCCCACCCATGCTCGCCGGCCACATTGGTCACAAACGCACATTGTGACCCTCAGGCTGAGCCCAGTCCTCAAGTAAGGCCACTCAGTGGCTGGATGAAGAGATAGCATATTGGGCTTGCCATGCCCCTAGGCCCCAATTTTTAACCATAGTTCGGGTTGACCCTTCAGTCTTCCCCACGGCTTTGCTTTGGAATTCCTCTTTTGGTGGGACACCTGAGGTAACAGAACTGAAATGTGTCATCCCATCCCACAGATTGATGAAAAGCAATTGGGAATCGGGCCAAATCCTCAGAGAGGAAGATTCGTCCATGGCCCATGAGGCCTCCCCGACATTCCACGGCCATCGCTGATACAAAATCCAGAGACAAAAGCCTGAGCAAGCGCCTCAGACTCGCACTTTCTTCATATCCTGAAGAGTTATTCTCATGGTTTGTAGATCGGGCCTGCCATACCTACGTCCCCAAACCTAAGCTGAGTTTGTGTTTTCAGACTTCTGTCTTCAAAGTCTTGGGCCACACACCCTCCAGGCTGGGCCCCTGGAGACACACATTAGGACTGTGCCTGCCAATCCATGGGAATTCTGCCCATTCCATGGTCCAAAGTCATACAAATTAGGAGAAACCTCCAAAGTCCCTGAGGCCATCCCAATAGTGTAGGTCGCCCGGAACAAACAAGGGCTGTCTGACACCAGCTGATAATCGTCCTCCACTCATACCATAGATGGATGTCCCCAGAGAAGAAGATTGAACCAGACAGGACCCTAGGCCATAATAGGATCCATTGCTTTGGGTTACAGGCATGTGTCCTCAAAAGCCTGATTCCAATACGAGCATAGGGGTTTTCCTGAGGCACCATTCAGAACTCATCTCGTCTCCACAAGGAAACCTGTGCATGGGAGCCATGTCCAAAGCTTAGGAGAGTACTTCAGGGTCCTGGTGCCACTGCCACATTCCAAGGCCCTCATGGACACAAAAACACATTAGGACCCATCCTCAGGAAAGTCCATTTCAATTCAGCCACCCCGGTTGCTCCGGCAGAGCCATCAGATCTAAACTGTCTTGTTGCTAGGAGACAATTGGAATGCGAGGCGGGCTTCCCAGGCATCCATCCGCAAATGGTGCTCTGGAGTCATTCCATATGGGATGTCCTGGAGCTGTCCAACACGTCTCAATTGTCCCGCAGAAGGAATCCTTGAAGGGGGCATCCCACAACTCCCAACGTGGGAAAAACTCAATGGCCCCGAGATTCCGCTCCCTTCATGAAGCAGCAGTCATGCACAGATACTCCAACCTGAGCCAACGTCTGATCCTCGCCTGACTTCAGATTCATGAGATATTGGTTCAGATCTGCAGGGGGTACCTGCCGTGCCCTCACCCTGAAACCCAAGTCTAGCTTGTCTTCTCACACTTCCGTCCTCACACTCCTGGTCCCGAAGCCCTCAAGGTTGGCAATTCCGGACCCACAATGCAGCACTCTGCCTGCCCTCTAGGAAAAAAATTATTGCCTCATGAGCTGCCCAGGCACCTTAAATGAGGATAAACCTACACAGCACTCGACGTTACCCAAATTATATAGTCTAACCTGGGCACTAATGCACTGTCGAACACAACCTGAACCCGGACCTCCTGACCAACACCCAGAAAGCTGAACGCACTCTGAGCACATAAAACCCGCCATGGCCTTAGGTCATCTTCTCTACCCTACCTCCGTTTTCAGGCTTCAGACCCGAGACCTTATCTCCAATCACTGCCCAGGGGTGAGTGTGATGCAGAAATCAGAACTCCTCCTTACCCATGGCAAGAACCCTTGTGGTTGGCACGTTGTCCAACGTTCAGTGTAGGAGAAACCAGCATTCACCCTGAGGCCCCGCCCATTCTTTCGTGCGACGAGGGCATACATACGCATTGTGACCCTCAGCATGTTTCCTGTCCTCTAGTAAGTCCTCTCGGTGGCTGGACAATTAGATGTCATAATGGGCTTGACATGTCCCTAGGCCCCAATTTTTAACCAGATTTCTGATTGTCCAGTCGCCCCTCCCCAGGGCTCTACTCTGGAATCCCTCATTTGGTGGGACACCTGAGATTAAAAAAGAAAACAACAACAACAACAAAAAAAAAAAAACCGGACTTCTTCCAGCCCACAGATTGACCCCAAACTCTTTGGACGGGGCCAAACCACCAGATAGTAAGACTCGTCCATTTCCCATGAAGTCACCCAGAAATTCCACGACCATGAGTGACACGATATACAGAGACAAAAACGTGAGCAGGAGCCTCACACTCGCCCTTTTTTCAATTCCCGAAGACTTCTCCTCATGGTCTGTAGGTCAGCCTTGCCATACCTATGACCCGAAACATAAGCCGAGTTTGTGTTTTCAGACAATTGTCCAAACAGCCCTGGCCTACACAACCTACAGGCTCAGGCCCCTGGAGCCAAACCTGAGACTGTACTTGCCCTCTCCAAGGGAATTGTGTGTGCCCATTCCAATGGCCACAACCCTTCTAATAGGATAAACCTCCAAAATCCCTGATCCATCTCAATAGTGGTGGCTTCCCAGGAAAAACAGGGGCAATCTGAGCCCAACTGAGCACCTACCTACACTCAGGCCCATAGACAGATGTCTCCTGAGGTAAAAAAGGAAAGAACAGGCCCCTAGGCACTAATCAGATCCATTGCTTTGGTTTCCAGGCATCTCTCCTCAGAGGCCTGGATATCAAAACAGCATATAGCTGTTTCTTGACTCACACATCAGAAAACATCTCATCTACACATGGGAAACTTGCACGTTGGAGCTGTGTCAAAGCCTCTGTTTAGGAGAACCCTTTAGGGCCCCAGTGCCACCGCTTCATACCAAGGTCTCCATAGACACAAAAGCACATTAGGACCCATCCCCAGGGGTGTCCATTTCAACTCAGCGTCCTCGGTTGCTCCCCACAGATCCAGGAGATCTAACCTGTCTTGTTGCTAGGAGACAATTGGAATGCGAGGTGGGCTACCCAGCCATCCATCCTTAGAACCCTGCTCAGAATCATTGGCCTGGACCCAAACAACAGGTCTCAATTGTCCTGCAGAAGACTCTCTGCAGTTTGGAGCTTCTCACAACTCCCATCGTGGGAAAACCCCCATGGCCTCGTGATGCCCCCCCATTCATGAAGGGGCCATCAGGACAGAAACTCCAACCTGAGCGATCGTCTGATCCTCGCCCTGACTTCAGATGCACGAGATCTCGATTCAGGTCTGTAGATTGTGCCTGCCATGGCCTCACCCAGAAACCTAAGCCTAGCTTGTGTTCTCAGACTTTGGTCGTCAGACTACTGGCCCACAAGCCCTCCATTTTGGCAATCCAGAACTACAATGCAGCACCCTGCCCGCCCTCCAGGAGAAAAACATTGTCCTCTGGGGCTACCCAGTAACCCCAAATGAGGATCAACCTGCACCGACCTTGGCTGTACCCCAAATACTTAGGCTGACCAGGGCACTAATGCCCTTTCTGACACAGCCTGAGCCTAGACCCCCAGGCCCCTCCCAGACAGCTGGCCGCACACTGAGCACATCGAGCCGCCGTGGCCTTAGGTCGTCATCTTTTCCCAACCTCGGTTTTCAGGTTTCAGAACCTAGACCTTATCTCCAATCACTGCCCAGGGTTGAAGGTGATGCAGAAATCAGAACTTCTTCCCCATGGCAAGAAACCTTGTGGTTGGCATGTTTTCCAACGTTCAGTGTAGTTGAAACCAGTGTGGCCCATGAGGCCCCGCCCATGCTCGCCGGCCACTTTGGTCACAAACGCACATTGTGACCCTCAGGCTGAGCCCAGTCCTCAAGTAAGGCCACTCAGTGGCTGGATGAAGAGATAGCATATTGGGCTTGCCATGCCCCTAGGCCCCAATTTTTAACCATAGTTCGGGTTGTCCCTTCAGTCTTCCCCACGGCTTTGCTTTGGAATTCCTCTTTTGGTGGGACACCTGAGGTAACAGAACTGAAATGTGTCATCCCATCCCACAGATTGAGGAAAAGCAATTGGGAATCGGGCCAAATCCTCAGAGAGGAAGATTTGTCCATGGCCCATGAGGCCTCCCAGACATTCCACGGCCATCGCTGATACAAAATCCAGAGACAAAAGCCTGAGCAAGCGCCTCAGACTCGCACTTTCTTCATATCCTGAAGAGTTATTCTCATGGTTTGTAGATCGGGCCTGCCATACCTACGTCCCCAAACCTAAGCTGAGTTTGTGTTTTCAGACTTCTGTCTTCAAAGTCTTGGGCCACACACCCTCCAGGCTGGGCCCCTGGAGACACACATTAGGACTGTGCCTACCAATCCATGGGAATTCTGCCCATTCCATGGTCCAAAGTCATACAAATTAGGAGAAACCTCCAAAGTCCCTGAGGCCATCCCAATAGTGTAGGTCGCCCGGAACAAACAAGGGCTGTCTGACACCAGCTGATAATCGACCTCCACTCATACCATAGATGGATGTCCCCAGAGAAGAAGATTGAACCAGACAGGACCCTAGGCCATAATAGGATCCATTGCTTTGGGTTACAGGCATGTGTCCTCAAAAGCCTGGATTCCAATACGAGCATAGGGGTTTTCCTGAGGCACCCATCAGAACTCATCTCGTCTCCACCAGGAAACCTGTGCATGGGAGCCATGTCCAAAGCTTAGGAGAGTACTTCAGGGTCCCGGTGCCACTGCCCCATTCCAAGGCCCTCATGGACACAAAAACACATTAGGACCCATCCTCAGGAAAGTCCATTTCAACTCAGCCACCCCGGTTGCTCCGGCAGAGCCATCAGATCTAACTGTCTTGTTGCTAGGAGACAATTGGAATGCGAGGCGGGCTTCCCAGGCATCCATCCGCAAATGGTGCTCTGGAGTCATTCCATATGGGATGTCCTGGAGCTGTCCAACAGGTCTCAATTGTCCCGCAGAAGGAATCCTTGAAGGGGGCATCCCACAACTCCCAACGTGGGAAAACCTCAATGGCCCCGAGATTCCGCTCCCTTCATGAAGCAGCCGTCATGCACAGATACTCCAACCTGAGCCAACGTCTGATCCTCGCCCTGACTTCAGATGCATGAGATATTGGTTCAGATCTGCAGGGGGTACCTGCCGTGCCCTCACCCTGAAACCCAAGTCTAGCTTGTCTTCTCAGACTTCCGTCCTCACACTCCTGGCCCCGAAGCCCTCAAGGTTGGCAATTCCGGACCCACAATGCAGCACTCTGCCTGCCCTCTAGGAAAAAAATTATTGCCTCATGAGCTGCCCAGGCACCTTAAATGAGGATAAACCTACACAGCACTCGACGTTACCCAAATTATATAGTCTAACCTGGGCACTAATGCACTGTCGAACACAACCTGAGCCCGGACCTCCTGACCAACACCCAGAAAGCTGAACGCACTCTGAGCACATAAAACCCGCCATGGCCTTAGGTCATCATCTCTTCCCTACCTCCGTTTTCAGGCTTAAGAACCGAGACCTTATCTCCAATCACTGCCCAGGGGTGAGTGTGATGCAGAAATCAGAACTCCTCCTTACCCATGGCAAGAACCCTTGTGGTTGGCACGTTGTCCAACGTTCAGTGTAGGAGAAACCATCATTCACCCTGAGGCCCCGCCCATTCTTGCGTGCGACGAGGGCATACATACGCATTTTGACCCTCAGCATGTTTCCTGTCCTCTAGTAAGTCCTCTCGGTGGTTGGACCATTAGATGTCATAATGGGCTTGACATGTCCCTAGGCCCCAATTTTTAACCAGATTTCTCATTGTACAGTCGCCCCTCCCCAGGGCTCTACTCTGGAATCCTTCATTTGGTGGGACACCTGAGGTTAAAAAAGAAAACAACAACAACAACAACAACAACAAAAAAACGGACTTCTCCAGCCCACAGATTGACCCCAAACTCTTTGGACGGGGCCAAACCACCAGAGAGTAAGACTCGTCCATTTCCCATGAAGTCACCCAGAAATTCCACGACCATGAGTGACACGATATACAGAGACAAAAACGTGAGCAGGAGCCTCACACTCGCCCTTTTTTCAAATCCCGAAGACTTCTCCTCATGGTCTGTAGGTCAGTCCTGCCATACCTATGACCCGAAACATAAGCCGAGTTTGTGTTTTCAGACAATTGTCCAAACAGCCCTGGCCTACACAACCTACAGGCTCAGGCCCCTGGAGCCAAACCTGAGGACTGTACTTGCCCTCTCCAAGGGAATTGTGTGTGCCCATTCCAATGGCCACAACACTTCTAATAGGATAAACCACCAAAGTCCCTGATCCATCTCAATAGTGGTGGCTTCCCAGGAAAAACAGGGGCAATCTGAGCACAATTGAGCACCTACCTGCACTCAGACCCATAGACAGATGTCTCCAGAGGTAAAAAAGGAAAGAACAGGCCCCTAGGCACTAATCAGATCCATTGCTTTGGTTTCCAGGCATCTCTCCTCTGAGGCCTGGATATCAAAACAGCATATAGCTGTTTCTTGACTCACCCATCAGAAAACATCTCATCTACACATGGGAAACTTGCACGTTGGAGCTGTGTCAAAGCCTCTGTTTAGGAGAACCCTTTAGGGCCCCAGTGCCACCGCTTCATTCCAAGGTCTCCATAGACACAAAAGCACATTAGGACCCATCCCCAGGGGTGTCCATTGCTCCCCACAGATCCAGGAGATCTAATCTGTCTTGTTGCTAGGAGACAATTGGAATGCGAGGTGGGCTACCCAGCCATCCATCCTTAGAACCCTGCTCAGAATCATTGGCCTGGACCAAAACAACAGGTCTCAATTGTCCTGCAGAAGACTCTGCAGTTTGGAGCTTCTCACAACTCCCAACATGGGAAAACCCCCATGGCCTCGTGATGCCCCCCCATTCATGAAGGGGCCATCAGGACAGAAACTCCAACCTGAGCGATCGTCTGATCCTCGCCCTGACTTCAGATGCACGAGATCTCGATTCAGGTCTGTAGATTGTGCCTGCCATGGCCTCACCCAGAAACCTAAGCCTAGCTTGTGTTCTCAGACTTTGGTCGTCAGACTACTGGCCCACAAGCCCTCCAGTTTGGCAATCCAGACCTACAATGCAGCACCCTGCCCGCCCTCCAGAAGAAAAACATTGTCCTCTGGGGCTACCCAGTAACCCCAAATGAGGATCAACCTGCACCGACCTTGGCAGTACCCCAAATACATAGGCTGACCAGGGAACTAATGCCCTTTCTGACACAGGCTGAGCCTGGACCCCCTGGCCCCTCCCAGACAGCTGGCCGCACACTGAGCACATCGAGCCGCCGTGGCCTTAGGTCGTCATCTTTTCCCAACCTCGGTTTTCAGGTTTCAGAACCTAGACCTTATCTCCAATCACTGCCCAGGGTTGAAGGTGATGCAGAAATCAGAACTCCTTCGCCATGGCAAGAAACCTTGTGGTTGGCATGTTGTCCAACGTTCAGTGTAGTTGAAACCAGTGTGGCCCATGAGGCCCCGCCCATGCTCGCCGGCCACATTGGTCACAAACGCACATTGTGACCCTCAGGCTGAGCCCAGTCCTCAAGTAAGGCCACTCAGTGGCTGGATGAAGAGATAGCATATTGGGCTTGCCATGCCCCTAGGCCCCAATTTTTAACCATAGTTCGGGTTGTCCCTTCAGTCTTCCCCACGGCTTTGCTTTGGAATTCCTCTTTTGGTGGGACACCTGAGGTAACAAAACTGAAATGAGTCCTCCCATCCCACAGTTTGACGAAAAGCAATAGGGAATCGGGCCAAATCCTCAGAGAGGAAGATTTGTCCATGGCCCATGAGGCCTCCCCGACATTCCACGGCCATCGCTGATACAAAATCCAGAGACAAAATCCTGAGCAAGCGCCTCAGACTCGCACTTTCTTCATATCCTGAAGAGTTATTCTCATGGTTTGTAGATCGGGCCTGCCATACCTACGTCCCCAAACCTAAGCTGAGTTTGTGTTTTCAGACTTCTGTCCTCAAAGTCTTGGGCCACACACCCTCCAGGCTGGGCCCCTGGAGACACACATTAGGACTGTGCCTACCAATCCATGGGAATTCTGCCCATTCCATGGTCCAAAATCATAAAATTTGGAGAAGCCTCCAAAGTCCCTGAGGCCATCCCAATAGTGTAGGTCGCCCGGAACAAACAAGGGCTGTCTGACACCAGCTGATAATCGACTTCCACTCATACCATAGATGGATGTCCCCAGAGAAGAAGATTGAACCAGACAGGACCCTAGGCCATAATAGGATCCATTGCTTTGGGTTACAGGCATGTGTCCTCAAAAGCCTGATTCCAATACGAGCATAGGGGTTTTAGTGAGGCACCCATCAGAACTCATCTCGTCTCCACAAGGAAACCTGTGCATGGGAGCCATGTTCAAAGCTTAGGAGAGTACTTCAGGGTCCCGGTGCCACTGCCCCATTTCAAGGCCCTCATGGACACAAAAACACATTAGGACCCATCCTCAGGAAAGTCCTTTTCAACTCAGCCACCCCAGTTGCTCCGGCAGAGCCATCAGATCTAAACTGTCTTGTTGCTAGGAGACAATTGGAATGCGAGGCGGGCTTCCCAGGCATCCATCCGCGACCAGTGCTCTGGAGTCATTCCATATGGGATGTCCTGGAGCTGTCCAACAGGTCTCAATTGTCCCGCAGAAGGAATCCTTGAAGGGTGCATCCCACAACACCCAACGTGGGAAAACCTCAATGGCCTCGAGATCCCGCTCCCTTCATGAAGCGGCCGTCATGCACTGAAACTCCAACCTGAGCCAACGTCTGATCCTCGCCCTGACTTCAGATGCATGAGATATTGGTTCAGATCTGCAAGGGGTACCTGCCGTGCCCTCACCCTGAAACCCAAGTCTAGCTTGTCTTCTCAGACTTCCGTCCTCACACTCCTGGCCCCGAAGCCCTCAAGGTTGGCAATTCCAGACCCACAATGCAGCACTCTGCCTGCCCTCTAGGAAAAAAATTATTGCCTCATGAGCTGCCCAGGCAACTTAAATGAGGATAAACCTACACAGCACTCGACGTTACCCAAATTATATAGTCTAACCTGGGCACTAATGCACTGTCGAACACAACCTGAGCCCAGACCTCCTGACCAACACCCAGAAAGCTGACCGCACACTGAGCACATAAAACCCGCCATGGCCTTAGGTCATCATCTCTTCCCTACCTCCGTTTTCAGGCATCAGAACCGAGACCTTATCTCCAATCACTGCCCAGGGGTGAGTGTGATGCAGAAATCAGAACTCCTCCTTACCCATGGCAAGAACCCTTGTGGTTGGCACGTTGTCCAACGTTCAGTGTAGGAGAAACCAGCATTCACCCTGAGGCCCCGCCCATTCTTGAGTGCGACGAGAGCATAAACACGCATTGTGACCTCAGCGTGAGTCCTGTCCTCTAGTAAGTCCTCTCAGTGGCTGGACCATTAGATGTCATAATGGGCTTGACATGTCCCTAGGCCCCAATTTTTAACCAGATTTCTCATTGTACAGTCGCCCCTCCCCAGGGCACTACTCTGGAATCCCTCATTTGGTGGGACACCTGAGGTTAAAAAAGAAAACAACAACAACAACAACAACAAAAAACGGACTTCTTCCAGCCCACAGATTGACCCCAAACTCTTTGGACGGGGCCAAACCACCAGAGAGTAAGACTCGTCCATTTCCCATGAAGTCACCCAGAAATTCCACGACCATGAGTGACACGATATCCAGAGACAAAAACGTGAGCAGGAGCCTCACACTCGCCCTTTTTTCAAATCCCGAAGACTTCTCCTCATGGACTGTAGGTCAGTCCTGCCATACCTATGACCCGAAACATAAGCCGAGTTTGTGTTTTCAGACAACTGTCCAAACAGCCCTGGCCTACACAACCTACAGGCTCAGGCCCCTGGAGTCAAACCTGAGGACTGTACTTGCCCTCCCCAAGGGAATTGTGTGTGCCCATTCCAATGGCCACAACCCTTCTAATAGGATAAACCTCCAAAATCCCTGATCCATCTCAATAGTGGTGGCTTCACAGGAAAAACAGGAGCAATCTGAGCCCAACGGAGCACCTTCCTGCACTCAGACCCATAGACAGATGTCTCCAGAGGTAAAAAAGGAAAGAACAGGCCCCTAGGCACTAATCAGATCCATTGCTTTGGTTTCCAGGCATCTCTCCTCAGAGGCCTGGATATCCAAACAGCATATAGCTGTTTCTTGACTCACCCATCAGAAAACATCTCATCTACACATGGGAACCTTGCACGTTGGAGCTGTGTCAATGCCTCTGTTTAGGAGAACCCTTTAGGGCCCCAGTGCCACCGCTTCATTACAAGGTCTCCATAGACAGAAGTGCACATTAGGACCCATCCCCAGGGGTGTCCATTTCAACTAAGCGTCCTCGGTTGCTCCCCACAGATCCAGGAGATCTAACCTGTCTTGTTGCTAGGAGACAATTGGAATGCGAGGTGGGCTACCCAGCCATCCATCAATAGAACCCTGCTCAGAATCATTGGCCTGGAGCCAAACAACAGGTCCTAATTGTCCTGCAGAAGCCTCTCTGCAGTTTGGATCTTCTCACAACTCCCATCGTGGGAAAACCCCCATGGCCTCGTGATGCCCCCCATTCATGAAGGGGCCATCAGGGACAGAAACTCCAACCTGAGCGATCGTCTGATCCTCGCCCTGACTTCAGATGCACGAGATCTCGATTCAGGTCTGTAGATTGTGCCTGCCATGGCCTCACCCAGAAACCTAAGCCTAGCTTGTGTTCTCAGACTTTGGTCGTCAGACTACTGGCCCACAAGCCCTCCAGTTTGGCAATCCAGAACTACAATGCAGCACCCTGCCCGCCCTCCAGAAGAAAAACATTGTCCTCTGGGGCTACCCAGTAACCCCAAATGAGGATCACCCTGCACCGACCTTGGCTGTACCCCATATACATAGGCTGACCAGGGCACTAATGCCCTTTCTGACACAGGCTGAGCCTGGACCCCCTGGCCCCTCCCAGACAGCTGGCCGCACACTGAGCACATCGAGCCGCCGTGGCCTTAGGTAGTCATCTTTTCCCAACCTCGGTTTTCAGGTTTCAGAACCTAGACCTTATCTCCAATCACTGCCCAGGGTTGAAGGTGATGCAGAAATCAGAACTCCTTCCCCATGGCAAGAAACCTTGTGGTTGGCATGTTGTCCAACGTTCAGTGTAGTTGAAACCAGTGTGGCCCATGAGGCCCCGCCCATGCTCGCCGGCCACATTGGTCACAAACGCACATTGTGACCCTCAGGCTGAGCCCAGTCCTCAAGTAAGGCCACTCAGTGGCTGGATGAAGAGATAGCATATTGGGCTTGCCATGCCCCTAGGCCCCAATTTTAAACCATAGTTCGGGTTGTCCCTGCAGTCTTCCCCAAGGCTTTGCTTTGGAATTCCTCTTTTGGTGGGACACCTGAGGTAACAAAACTGAAATGAGTCCTCCCATCCCACAGATTGACGAAAAGCAATTGGGAATCGGGCCAAATCCTCAGAGAGGAAGATTCGTCCATGGCCCATGAGGCCTCCCCGACATTCCACGGCCATCGCTGATACAAAATCCAGAGACAAAAGCCTGAGCAAGCGCCTCAGACTCGCACTTTCTTCATATCCTGAAGAGTTCTTCTCATGGTTTGTAGATCGGGCCTGCCATACCTACGTCCCCAAACCTAAGCTGAGTTTGTGTTTTCAGACTTCTGTCCTCAAAGTCTTGGGCCACACACCCTCCAGGCTGGGCCCTTGGAGACACACATTAGGACTGTGCCTACCAATCCATGGGAATTCTGCCCATTCCATTTTCCAAAATCATACAAATTAGGAGAAACCTCCAAAGTCCCTGAGGCCATCCCAATAGTATAGGTCGCCCGGAACAAACAAGGGCTGTCTGACACCAGCTGATAATCGACCTCCACTCATACCATAGATGGATGTCCCCAGAGAAGAAGATTGAACCAGACAGGACCCTAGCCATAATAGGATCCATTGCTTTGGGTTACAGGCATGTGTCCTCAAAAGCCTGATTCCAATATGAGCATAGGGGTTTTCCTGAGGCACCCATCAGAAATCATCTCGTCTCCACAAGGAAACCCGTGCATGGGAGCCATGTCCAAAGCTTAGGAGAGTACTTCAGGGTCCCGGTGCCACTGTCCCATTCCAAGGCCCTCATGGACACAAAAACACATTAGGACCCATCCTCAGGAAAGTCCATTTCAACTCAGCCACCCCGGTTGCTCCGGCAGAGCCATCAGATCTAAACTGTCTTGTTGCTAGGAGACAATTGGAATGCGAGGAGGGCTTCCCAGGCATCCATCCGCGAACGGTGCTCTGGAGTCATTCCATATGGGATGTCCTGGAGCTGTCCAACAGGTCTCAATTGTCCCGCAGAAGGAATCCTTGAAGGGGGCATCCCACAACTCCCAACGTGGGAAAACCTCAATGGCCTCGAGATTCCGCTCCCTTCATGAAGCGGCCGTCATGCACAGAAACTCCAACCTGAGCCAACGTCTGATCCTCGCCCTGACTTCAGATGCATGAGATATTGGTTCAGATCTGCAGGGGGTACCTGCCGTGCCCTCACCCTGAAACCCAAGTCTATCTTGTCTTCTCAGACTACTCTCCTCACACTCCTGGCCCCGAAGCCCTAAAGCTTGGCAATTCCAGACCCACAATGCAGCACTCTGCCTGCCCTCTAGGAAAAAAATTATTGCCTCATGAGCTGCCCAGGCACCTTAAATGAGGATAAACCTACACAGCACTCGACGTTACCCAAATTATATAGTCTAACCTGGGCACTAATGCACTGTCGAACACAACCTGAGCCCAGACCTCCTGACCAACACCCAGAAAGCTGACCGCACACTGAGCACATAAAACCCGCCATGGCCTTAGGTCATCATCTCTTCCCTACCTCCGTTTTCAGGCTTCAGAACCGAGACCTTATCTCCAATCACTGCCCAGGGGTGAGTGTGATGCAGAAATCAGAACTCCTCCTTACCCATGGCAAGAACCCTTGTGGTTGGCACGTTGTCCAACGTTCAGTGTAGGAGAAACCAGCATTCACCCTGAGGCCCCGCCCATTCTTGCATGCTACGAGGGCATACATACGCATTGTGACTCTCAGCATGAGTCCTGTCCTCTAGGAGTCCTCTCAGTGGCTGGACCATTAGATGTCATAATGGGCTTGACATGTCCCTAGGCCCCAATTTTTAACCAGATTTCTGATTGTCCAGTCGCCCCTCCCCAGGGCTCTACTCTGGAATCCCTCATTTGGTGGGACACCTGAGGTTAAAAAAGAAAACAACAACAACAACAACAACAACAAAAAACGGACTTCTTCCAGCCCACAGATTGACCCCAAACTCTTTGGACGGGGCCAAACCACCAGAGAGTAAGACTCGTCCATTTCCAGTGAAGTCACCCAGAAATTCCACGACCATGAGTGACACGATATCCAGAGACAAAAACGTGAGCAGGAGGCTCACACTCGCCCTTTTTTCAAATCCCGAAGAGTTCTCCTCATGGTCTGTAGGTCAGTCCTGCCATACCTATGACCCGAAACATAAGCCGAGTTTGTGTTTTCAGACAACTGTCCAAACAGCCCTGGCCTACACAACCTACAGGCTCAGGCCCCTGGAGCCAAACCTGAGGACTGTACCTGCCCTCTCCAAAGGAATTGTGTGTGCCCATTCCAATGGCCACAACACTTCTAATAGGATAAACCTCCAAAGTCCCTAATCCATCTCAATAGTGGTGGCTTCCCAGGAAAAACAGGGGCAATCTGAGCCCAACTGAGCACCTACCTGCACTCAGACCCATAGACAGATGTTTCCAGAGGTAAAAAAGGAAAGAACAGGCCCCTAGGCACTAATCAGATCCATTGCTTTGGTTTCCAGGCATCTCTCCTCAGAGGCCTGGATATCCAAACAGCATATAGCTGTTTCTTGACTCACCCATCAGAAAACATCTCATCTACACATGGGAAACTTGCACGTTGGAGCTGTGTCAAAGCCTCTGTTTAGGAGAACCCTTTAGGGCCCCAGTGCCACCGCTTCATTCCAAGGTCTCCATAGACACAAAAGCACATTAGGACCCATTCCCAGGGGTGTCCATTTCAACTAAGCGTCCTCGGTTGCTCCCCACAGATCCAGGAGATCTAACCTGTCTTGTTCCTAGGAGACATTTGGAATGCGAGGTGGGCTACCCAGCCATCCATCCTTAGAACCCTGCTCGGAATCGTTGGCCTGGAGCCAACCAACAGGTCTCAATTGTCCTGCAGAAGAATCTTTGCAGTTTGGAGCTTCTCACAACTCCCATCGTGGGAAAACCCCCATGACCTCGTGATCCAACCCCCTTCAAGAAAGGGCCATCAGGGCAGAAAGTCCAACCTGAGCGATCGTCTGATCCTTGCCCTGACTTCAGATGCACGAGATCTCGATTGAGGTCTGTAGATTGTGCCTGCCATATCCTCACCCAGAAACCTAGGCCTAGCTTGGGTTCTCAGACTCCGTCCTCAGACTACTGGCCCACAAGCCCTCCAGTTGGGCAATCCAGAACTACAATGCCGCACTCTGCCTGCCCTACAGAAGTAAAATATTGCCCTCAGGGCTACCCCGAAACAGCAAATGAGGATCAACCTGCACGCCATTCTGCTGTACCCCAAACATATAGGTTGACCTGGGCACTATTTCCCCTTCTGACCCAGCCTGAGCCTGGACCTCCTGGTCCCACCCAGACAGCTGGCCGCACACTGAGCACATCGGACCCGCCATGGCCTTAGGTCGTCATCTCTTCCCAACTGCGGTTTTCAGGCTCCAGAACCTAGACCTTATCTCCAAACACTGCCCAGGGTTGAGAATGATGCAGAAATCAGAACTCTTTCCTTATGGCAAGAAACCTTGTGGTTGGCATGTTGTCCAACGTTCAGTGTAGTTGAAACAAGCGTGGCCCATGAAGCCCAGCCCATGCTTGCGGGCCACATTGGTCACAAACACACATTGTGACCCTCAGCCTGAGCCCAGTCCTCAGGTAAGGCCTCTCAGGGCCTATATGAAGAGACTGCATATTGGGCTTGCCATGCCCCTAGGCCGCAATTTTTAACCATAGTTCGGGGTGTCCCTTCACTCTTCCCCAGGGCTCTGCTTTGGAATTCCTCTTTTGGTGGGACACCTGAGGTAACAAACCTGAAAGGAGTCCTCCCATCCCACAGATTGACGAAAAACAATTGGGATCGGGCCAAATCCACAGAGAGGAAGATTCGTCCATGGCCCATGAGACTTCCCCAACATTCCACGGCCATCGCTGAAACAAAATCCAGAGACCAAAGCCTGAGCAAGCGCCTCAGACTCGCTCTTTCTTCATATCCTGAAGAGTTCTTATCATGGTTTGTAGATCGGGCGTGCCATACCTACGTCCCCAAACTTAAGCTGAGTTTGTGTTTTCAGTCTTCTATCCTCAAAGTCCTGGGCCACACTCCCTCCAGGCTGGGGCCCCTGGAGCCACACATTAGGACTGCCCCCACCCAATCCATGGGAATTCTGCCCATTCCATTGTCAAAAATCGTACAAATTAGGAGAACCCTCCAAAGTCCCTGAGGCCATCCCAATAGTGTAGGTCGCCCGGGACAAAAAAGGGCGGTTGATACCGGCTGAGCATCTACCTCCACTCATCTACCTCCACTCATACCAAGAAGATTGAACCAGACAGGACCCGAGGCCATTATCGGATCCATTGCTTTGGTTTACAGGCATGTCTCCTCAAAAGCCTGGATTCCAATACCAGCAGAGGGGATTTCCTGAGGCACCCATCAGAACAAATCTCGTCTCCACAAGGAAACTTGTGCATGGGAGCTATGCCAAAGCTTAGGAGAATACTTCAGTGTCCCGGTGCCACCTCCCCATTCCAAGGCCCTCATGGACACAAACACACGTTAGGACCCATCCTCTGGAAAGTGCATTTCAACTCAGCCACCCCGGTTGCTCCCGCAGATCCATTATATCTAAACTGTCTTGTTGCTAGGAGACAATTGGAAGGCGAGGCGGACTTCCCAGGCATCAATCCTGGAACGGTGCTCTGGAGTCATTCCATATGGGATGTCCTGGAGCTGTCCAACAGGTCTCAATTGTCCCGCAGAAGGAATCCTTGAAGGGGGCATCCCTCATCTCCCAACGTGGAAAACCTCCATGGCCTCGAGATTCCGCTCTCTTCATGAAGGGGCCGTGATGCACAGAAACTCCAACCTGAGCCAACGTCGGATCCTCGCCCTGACTTCAGATGCATGAGATATTGGTTCAGATCTGCAGGTGGTACCTGCCGTGCCCTCACCCTGAATCCGAAGTCTAGCTTGTGTTCTCAGACTTCCGTCCTCACTCTCCTGGCACCGAAGCCCTCAAGTTTGGCAATTCCGGACCGACAATGAAGCACTCTGCCTGCCCTCTAGAAAAAATATATTGCCTAATGAGCAGCCCAGGCAGCTTAAATGAGGATAAACCTACACGGCACTCGAATGTACCCAAATTATATAGTCTAACCTGGGCATTAATGCACTGTCTGACACAACCTGAGCCCGGACCTGCTGACCAACACCCAGACAGCTGACCACACGCTGAGCACATCAGACCCGCCATGGCCTTAGGTCATCATCTCTTCCCTACCTCAGTTTTCAGGCTTCAGAACCTAGACCTTATCTCCAATCACTGCCCACGGGTGACTGTGATGCAGAAATCAGAACTCTTCCTGAATCATGGCAAGAAACCTTGTGGTTGGCATGTTGTCCAACGTTCAGTGTAGGAGAAACCAGCATTCACCCTGAGGCCACGCCCATTCTTGAGTGCGACGAGAGCATAAACACGCATTGTGACCTCAGCGTGAGTCCTGTCCTCTAGTAAGTCCTCTCAGTGGCTGGACCATTGGATGTCATAATGGGCTTGACATGTCCGTAGTCCCCTATTTTTAACCAGATTTCTGGTTGTCCAGTCGCCCCACCCCAGGGCTCTACTCTGGAATCCCTCATTTGGTGGGACATCTGAGGTTGAAAAACAAAATGAAACAAATCGACAACAACAAAAAAACGGACTTCTTCCATCCCCAGAATGACCCCAAACTCTTTGGACAGGACCGAACCCCCAGAGAGTAAGACTCGTCCATTTCCCATGAAGTCACCTGGCAATTTCACGACCATGAGTGACACGATATCCAGAGACAAAGACTTGAGCAAGAGCCTCACACTCGCCCTATTTTCATATCCCGAACTGTTCTCCTCATGGTCTGTAGATCAGTCCTGCCATACCTATGAACCAAAACATAAGCCGAGTTTGTGTTTTCAGACAACTGTCCAAACAGCTCTGGCCTACACACCCTACAGGCTCAGGGCCCTGGAGCCAAACCTGAGGACTGTACTTGCCCTCTCCAAAGGAATTGTATGTGCCCATTCCAATGGCCACAACCCTACTAATAGGATAACCTCCAAAGTCCCTGAGGCCATCCCAATAGTTGTGGCTTCCCAGGACAAACAGGGGCAATCTGAGCCCATCTGAGCACCTACCTGCACTCAGACCCGTAGACTGATGTCCCCAGAGGTAAAAAGGAACGAACAGGCCCCTAGGCACTAATCGGATCCATTGCTTTGGTTTCCAGGCATCTCTCCTCAGAGGCCTGGATTTCAATACCAGCATATGGCTGTTTCTTGACTCACCCATCAGAACAAATCTCATCTACACATGGGAAACATGCACGTTGGAGCTGTGTCAAAGCCTCTGTTTAGGAGAACCCTTCAGGGCCCCAGGACCACCGCTTCATTCCAAGGTCTCCATAGACACAAAAACATATTAGGACACATCCACAGGAGAGTCCATTTCAACTCAGCCTCCTCGGTTGCCCCCCACATCCAGCAGATCTAACCTGTCTTGTTGCTTGGAGACCATTGGAATGCGAGGTGGGCTACCCAGCCATCCATCCTTAGAACCCTGCTCGGAATCGTTGCCTGGAGCCAACCAACAGGTCTCAATTGTCCTGCAGAAGAATCTTTGCAGTTTGGAGCTTCTCACAACTCCCATCGTGGGAAAACCCCCATGTCCTCGTGATCCAACCCCCTTCAAGAAAGGGCCTCAGGGCAGAAAGTCCAATCTGAGCGATCGTCTGATCCTTGCCCTGACTTCAGATGCACGAGATCTCGATTGAGTTCTGTAGATTGTGCCTGCCATATCCTCACCCAGAAACCTAGGCCTAGCTTGGGTTCTCAGACTCCGTCTTCAGACTAGTGGCCCACAAGCCCTCCAGTTTGGCAATCCAGAACTACAATGCCGCACTCTGCCTGCCCTACAGAAGTAAAACATTGGCCTCAGGGCTACCCCGAAACCGCAAATGAGGATCAACCTGCACGCCATTCGGCTGTACCCCAAACATAGAGGCTGACCTGGGCACTATTTCCCTTTCTGACCCAGCCTGAGCCTGGACCTCCTGGTCCCACCCAGGCAGCTGGCCGCACACTGAGCACATCGGACCCGCCATGGCCTTAGGTCGTCATCTCTTCCCAACTGCGGTTTTCAGGCTCCAGAACCTAGACCTTATCTCCAAACACTGCCCAGGGTTGAGAATGATGCAGAAATCAGAACTCTTTCCTTATGGCAAGAAACCTTGTGGTTGGCATGTTGTCCAACGTTCAGTGTAGTTGAAACAAGCGTGGCCCATGAGGCCCAGCCCATGCTTGCGGGCCACATTGGTCACAAACACACATTGTGACCCTCAGCCTGAGCCCAGTCCTCAGGTAAGGCCTCTCAGGGCCTATATGAAGAGACAGCATATTGGGCTTGCTATGCCCCTAGGCCCCAATTTTTAACCATAGTTCGGGTTGTCCCTTCACTCTTCCCCAGGGCTCTGCTTTGGAATTCCTCTTTTGGTGGGACACCTGAGGTAACAAACCTGAAAGGAGTCCTCCCATCCCACAGATTGACGAAAAACAATTGGGATCGGGCCAAATCCACAGAGAGGAAGATTCGTCCATGGCCCATGAGACCTCCCCAACATTCCACGGCCATCGCTGAAACAAAAGTCAGAGACAAAAGCCTGGGCAAGCGCCTCAGACTCGCTCATTCTTCATATCCTGAAGAGTTCTTCTCAGGGTTTGTAGATCGGGCGTGCCATACCTACGTCCCCAAACTTAAGCTGAGTTTGTGTTTTCAGTCTTCTGTCCTCAAAGTCCTGGGCCACACTCCCTCCAGGCTGGGGCCCCTGGAGCCACACATTAGGACTGCCCCCACCCAATCCTAGGAATTCTGCCCATTCCATTGTCAAAAATCGTACAAATTAGGAGAACCCTCCAAAGTCCCTGAGGCCATCCCAATAGTGTAGGTCGCCCGGGACAAAAAAGGGCGGTTGATACCGGCTGAGCATCTACCTCCACTCATCTACCTCCACTCATACCAAGAAGATTGAACCAGACAGGACCCGAGGCCATTATCGGATCCATTGCTTTGGTTTACAGGCATGTCTCCTCAAAAGCCTGCATTCCAATACCAGCAGAGGGGATTCCCTGAGGCACCCATCAGAACAAATCTCGTCTCCACAAGGAAACTTGTGCATGGGAGCTAAGCCAAAGCTAAGGAGAATACTTCAGGGTCCCGGTGCCACCTCCCCATTCCAAGGCCCTCATGGACACAAACACACGTTAGGACCCATCCTCTGGAAAGTGCATTTCAACTCAGCCACCCCGGTAGCTCCCGCAGATCCATTAGATCTAAACTGTCTTGTTGCTAGGAGACAATTGGAAGGTGAGGCGGACTTCCCAGGCATCCATCCTCGAACGGTGCTCTGGAGTCATTCCATATGGGATGTCCTGGAGCTGTCCAACAGGTCTCAATTGTCCCGCAGAAGGATTCCTTGAAGGGGGCATCCCACATCTCCCAACGTGGAAAACCTCCATGGCCTCGAGATTCCGCTCTCTTCATGAAGGGGCCGTCATGCACAGAAACTCCAACCTGAGCCAACGTCGGATCTTCGCCCTGACTTCAGATGCATGAGATGTTGGTTCAGATCTGCAGGGGGTACCTGCCGTGCCCTCACCCTGAATCCGAAGACTAGCTTGTGTTCTCAGACTTCCGTCCTCACTCTCCTGGCCCCGAAGCCCTCAAGTTTGGCAATTCCGGACCGACAATGAAGCACTCTGCCATGTCCTCTAGAAAAAATATATTCCCTAATGAGCAGCCCAGGCAGCTAAATGAGGATAAACCTACACGGCACTCGAATGTACCCAAATTATATAGTCTAACCTGGGCTCTAATGCACTGTCTGACACAACCTGAGCCCGGACCTGCTGACCAACACCCAGACAGCTGACCGCACGCTAAGCACATCAGACCCGCCATGGCCTTAGGTCATCAACTCTTCCCTACCTCAGTTTTCAGGCTTCAGAACCTAGACCTTATCTCCAATCACTGCCCACGGGTGACTGTGATGCAGAAATCAGAACTCTTCCTGACCCATGGCAAGAAACCTTGTGGTTGGCATGTTGTCCAACGTTCAGTGTAGGAGAAACCAGCATTCACCCTGAGGCCCCGCCCATTCTTGAGTGCGACGAGAGCATAAACACGCATTGTGACCTCAGCGTGAGTCCTGTCCTCTAGTAAGTCCTCTTAGTGGCTGGACCATTAGATGTCATAATGGGCTTGACATGTCCCTAGTCCCCAATTTTTAACCAGATTTCTGGTTGTCCAGTCGCCCCACCCCAGGGCTCTACTCTGGAATCCCTCATTTGGTGGGACATCTGAGGTTGAAAAACAAAATGAAACAAATCGACAACAACAACAAAAATACGGACTTCTTCCATCCCCAGAATGACCCCAAACTCTTTGGACGGGACCGAACCCCCAGAGAGTAAGACTCGTCCATTTCCCATGAAGTCACCCGGCAATTTCACGACCATGAGTGACACGATATCCAGAGACAAAAACTTGAGCAAGAGCCTCACACTCGCCCTTTTTTCATATCCCGAAGTGTTCTCCTCATGGTCTGTAGATCAGTCCTGCCATACCTATGACCCAAAACATAAGCCGAGTTTGTGTTTTCAGACAACTGTCCAAACAGCTCTGGCCTACACACCCTACAGGCTCAGGGCCCTGGAGCCAAACCTGAGGACTGTACTTGCCCTCTCCAAGGGAATTGTATGTGCCCATTCCAATGGCCACAACCCTACTAATAGGATAACCTCCAAAGTCCCTGAGGCCATCCCAATAGTTGTGGCTTCCCAGGACAAACAGGGGCAATCTGAGCCCATATGAGCACCTACCTGCACTCAGTCCCGTAGACTGATGTCCCCAGAGGTAAAAAGGAACGAACAGGCCCCTAGGCACTAATCGGATCCATTGCTTTGGTTTCCAGGCATCTCTCCTCAGAGGCCTGGATTTCAATACCAGCATATGGCTGTTTCTTGACTCAACCATCAGAACAAATCTCATCTACACATGGGAAACATGCACGTTGGAGCTGTGTCAAAGCCTCTGTTTAGGAGAACCCTTCAGGGCCCCAGGGCCACCGCTTCATTCCAAGGTCTCCATAGACACAAAAACATATTAGGACACATCCACAGGAGAGTCCATTTCAACTCAGCCTCCTCGGTTGCCCCCCACATCCAGCAGATCTAACCTGTCTTGTTGCTTGGAGACCATTGGAATGCGAGGTGGGCTACCCAGCCATCCATCCTTAGAACCCTGCTCGGAATCGTTGGCCTGGAGCCAACCAACAGGTCTCAATTGTCCTGCAGAAGAATCTTTGCAGTTTGGAGCTTCTCACAACTCCCATCGTGGGAAAACCCCCATGACCTCGTGATCCAACCCCCTTCAAGAAAGGGCCATCAGGGCAGAAAGTCCAACCTGAGAGATCGTCTGATCCTTGCCCTGACTTCAGATGCACGAGATCTCGATTGAGGTCTGTAGATTGTGCCTGCCATATCCTCACCCAGAAACCTAGGCCTAGCTTGGGTTCTCAGACTCCGTCCACAGACTACTGGCCCACAAGCCCTCCAGTTGGGAAATCCAGAACTACAATGCCGCACTCTGCCTGCCCTACAGAAGTAAAACATTGCCCTCAGGGCTACCCCGAAACCGCAAATGAGGATCAACCTGCACGCCATTCGGCTGTACCCCAAACATATAGGCTGACCTGGGCACTATTTCCCCTTCTGACCCAGCCTGAGCCTGGACCTCCTGGTCCCACCCAGACAGCTGGCCGCACACTGAGCACATCGGACCCGCCATGGCCTTAGGTCGTCATCTCTTCCCAACTGCGGTTTTCAGGCACCAGAACCTAGACCTTATCTCCAACCACTGCCCAGGGTTGAAAATGATGCAGAAATCAGAACTCTTTCCCCATGGCAAGAAACCTTGTGCTTGGCATGTTGTCCAACGTTCAGTGTAGTTGAAACAAGCGTGGCCCATGAAGCCCAGCCCATGCTTGCGGGCCACATTGGTCACAAACACACATTGTGACCCTCAGCCTGAGCCCAGTCCTCAGGTCAGGCCTCTCAGGGCCTATATGAAGAGACAGCATATTGGGCTTGCCATGCCGCTAGGCCGCAATTTTTAACCATAGTTCGGGGTGTCCCTTCACTCATCCCCAGGGCTCTGCTTTGGAATTCCTCTTTTGGTGGGACACCTGAGGTAACAAACCTGAAAGGAGTCCTCCCATCCCACAGATTGACGAAAAACAATTGGGATCGGGCCAAATCCACAGAGAGGAAGATTCGTCCATGGCCCATGAGACTTCCCCAACATTCCACGGCCATCGCTGAAACAAAATCCAGAGACAAAAGCCTGAGCAAGCGCCTCAGACTCGCTCATTCTTCATATCCTGAAGAGTTCTTCTCATGGTTTGTAGATCGGGCGTGCCATACCTACGTCCCCAAACTTAAGCTGAGTTTGTGTTTTCAGTCTTCTAACCTCAAAGTCCTGGGCCACACTCCCTCCAGGCTGGGGCCCCTGGAGCCACACATTAGGACTGCCCCCACCCAATCCATGGGAATTCTGCCCATTCCATTGTCAAAAATCGTACAAATTAGGAGAACCCTCCAAAGTCCCTGAGGCCATCCCAATAGTGTAGGTCGCCCGGGACAAAAAAGGGCGGTTGATACCGGCTGAGCATCTACCTCCACTCATCTACCTCCACTCATACCAAGAAGATTGAACCAGACAGGACCCGAGGCCATTATCGGATCCATTGCTTTGGTTTACAGGCATGTCTCCTCAAAAGCCTGGATTCCAATACCAGCAGAGGGGATTTCCTGAGGCACCCATCAGAACAAATCTCGTCTCCAAAAGGAAACTTGTGCATGGGAGCTATGCCAAAGCTTAGGAGAATACTTCAGGGTCCCGGTGCCACCTCCCCATTCCAAGGCCCTCATGGACACAAACACACGTTAGGACCCATCCTCTGGAAAGTGCATTTCAACTCAGCCACCCCGGTTGCTCCCGCAGATCCATTAGATCTAAACTGTCTTGTTGCTAGGAGACAATTGGAAGGCGAGGCGGACTTCCCAGGCATCAATCCTGGAACGGTGCTCTGGAGTCATTCCATATGGGATGTCCTGGAGCTGTCCAACAGGTCTCAATTGTCCCGCAGAAGGAATCCTTGAATGGGGCATCCCACATCTCCCAACGTGGAAAACCTCCATGGCCTCGAGATTCCGCTCCCTTCATGAAGGGGCCGTCATGCACAGAAACTCCAACCTGAGCCAACGTCGGATCTTTGCCCTGACTTCAGATGCATGAGATATTGGTTCAGATCTGCAGGTGGTACCTGCCGTGCCCTCACCCTGAATCCGAAGTCTAGCTTGTGTTCTCAGACTTCCGTCCTCACTCTCCTGGCCCCGAAGCCCTCAAGTTTGGCAATTCCGGACCGACAATGAAGCACTCTGCCTGCCCTCTAGAAAAAATATATTGCCTAATGAGCAGCCCAGGCAGCTTAAATGAGGATAAACCTACACGGCACTCGAATGTACCCAAATTATATAGTCTAACCTGGGCACTAATGCACTGTCTGACACAACCTGAGCCCGGACCTGCTGACCAACACCCAGACAGCTGACCACACGCTGAGCACATCAGACCCGCCATGGCCTTAGGTCATCATCTCTTCCCTACCTCAGTTTTCAGGCTTCAGAACCTAGACCTTATCTCCAATCACTGCCCACGGGTGACTGTGATGCAGAAATCAGAACTCTTCCTGAATCATGGCAAGAAACCTTGTGGTTGGCATGTTGTCCAACGTTCAGTGTAGGAGAAACCAGCATTCACCCTGAGGCCACGCCCATTCTTGAGTGCGACGAGAGCATAAACACGCATTGTGACCTCAGCGTGAGTCCTGTCCTCTAGTAAGTCCTCTCAGTGGCTGGACCATTGGATGTCATAATGGGCTTGACATGTCCGTAGTCCCCTATTTTTAACCAGATTTCTGGTTGTCCAGTCGCCCCACCCCAGGGCTCTACTCTGGAATCCCTCATTTGGTGGGACATCTGAGGTTGAAAAACAAAATGAAACAAATCGACAACAACAAAAAAACGGACTTCTTCCATCCCCAGAATGACCCCAAACTCTTTGGACAGGACCGAACCCCCAGAGAGTAAGACTCGTCCATTTCCCATGAAGTCACCTGGCAATTTCACGACCATGAGTGACACGATATCCAGAGACAAAGACTTGAGCAAGAGCCTCACACTCTCCCTATTTTCATATCCCGAACTGTTCTCCTCATGGTCTGTAGATCAGTCCTGCCATACCTATGAACCAAAACATAAGCCGAGTTTGTGTTTTCAGACAACTGTCCAAACAGCTCTGGCCTACACACCCTACAGGCTCAGGGCCCTGGAGCCAAACCTGAGGACTGTACTTGCCCTCTCCAAGGGAATTGTATGTGCCCATTCCAATGGCCACAACCCTACTAACTGGATAACCTCCAAAGTCCCTGAGGCCATCCCAATAGTTGTGGCTTCCCAGGACAAACAGGGGCAATCTGAGCCCATCTGAGCACCTACCTGCACTCAGACCCGTAGACTGATGTCCCCAGAGGTAAAAAGGAACGAACAGGCCCCTAGGCACTAATCGGATCCATTGCTTTGGTTTCCAGGCATCTCTCCTCAGAGGCCTGGATTTCAATACCAGCATATGGCTGTTTCTTGACTCAACCATCAGAACAAATCTCATCTACACATGGGAAACATGCACGTTGGAGCTGTGTCAAAGCCTCTGTTTAGGAGAACCCTTCAGGGCCCCAGGACCACCGCTTCATTCCAAGGTCTCCATAGACACAAAAACATATTAGGACACATCCACAGGAGAGTCCATTTCAACTCAGCCTCCTCGGTTGCCCCCCACATCCAGCAGATCTAACCTGTCTTGTTGCTTGGAGACCATTGGAATGCGAGGTGGGCTACCCAGCCATCCATCCTTAGAACCCTGCTCGGAATCGTTGCCTGGAGCCAACCAACAGGTCTCAATTGTCCTGCAGAAGAATCTTTGCAGTTTGGAGCTTCTCACAACTCCCATCGTGGGAAAACCCCCATGTCCTCGTGATCCAACCCCCTTCAAGAAAGGGCCTCAGGGCAGAAAGTCCAATCTGAGCGATCGTCTGATCCTTGCCCTGACTTCAGATGCACGAGATCTCGATTGAGGTCTGTAGATTGTGCCTGCCATATCCTCACCCAGAAACCTAGGCCTAGCTTGGGTTCTCAGACTCCGTCTTCAGACTAGTGGCCCACAAGCCCTCCAGTTGGGCAATCCAGAACTACAATGCCGCACTCTGCCTGCCCTACAGAAGTAAAACATTGCCCTCAGGGCTACCCCGAAACCGCAAATGAGGATCAACCTGCACGCCATTCGGCTGTACCCCAAACATATAGGCTGACCTGGGCACTATTTCCCCTTCTGACCCAGCCTGAGCCTGGACCTCCTGGTCCCACCCAGACAGCTGGCCGCACACTGAGCACATCGGACCCGCCATGGCCTTAGGTCGTCATCTCTTCCCAACTGCGGTTTTCAGGCTCCAGAACCTAGACCTTATCTCCAAACACTGCCCAGGGTTGAGAATGATGCAGAAATCAGAACTCTTTCCTTATGGCAAGAAACCTTGTGGTTGGCATGTTGTCCAACGTTCAGTGTAGTTGAAACAAGCGTGGCCCATGAGGCCCAGCCCATGCTTGCGGGCCACATTGGTCACAAACACACATTGTGACCCTCAGCCTGAGCCCAGTCCTCAGGTAAGGCCTCTCAGGGCCTATATGAAGAGACAGCATATTGGGCTTGCTATGCCCCTAGGCCCCAATTTTTAACCATAGTTCGCGTTGTCCCTTCACTCTTCCCCAGGGCTCTGCTTTGGAATTCCTCTTTTGGTGGGACACCTGAGGTAACAAACCTGAAAGGAGTCCTCCCATCCCACAGATTGACGAAAAACAATTGGGATCGGGCCAAATCCACAGAGAGGAAGATTCGTCCATGGCCCATGAGACCTCCCCAACATTCCACGGCCATCGCTGAAACAAAAGTCAGAGACAAAAGCCTGAGCAAGCGCCTCAGACTCGCTCATTCTTCATATCCTGAAGAGTTCTTCTCATGGTTTGTAGATCGGGCGTGCCATACCTACGTCCCCAAACTTAAGCTGAGTTTGTGTTTTCAGTCTTCTGTCCTCAAAGTCCTGGGCCACACTCCCTCCAGGCTGGGGCCCCTGGAGCCACACATTAGGACTGCCCCCACCCAATCCATGGGAATTCTGCCCATTCCATTGTCAAAAATCGTACAAATTAGGAGAACCCTCCAAAGTCCCTGAGGCCATCCCAATAGTGTAGGTCGCCCGGGACAAAAAAGGGCGGTTGATACCGGCTGAGCATCTACCTCCACTCATCTACCTCCACTCATACCAAGAAGATTGAACCAGACAGGACCCGAGGCCATTATCGGATCCATTGCTTTGGTTTACAGGCATGTCTCCTCAAAAGCCTGCATTCCAATACCAGCAGAGGGGATTCCCTGAGGCACCCATCAGAACAAATCTCGTCTCCACAAGGAAACTTGTGCATGGGAGCTAAGCCAAAGCTAAGGAGAATACTTCAGGGTCCCGGTGCCACCTCCCCATTCCAAGGCCCTCATGGACACAAACACACGTTAGGACCCATCCTCTGGAAAGTGCATTTCAACTCAGCCACCCCGGTTGCTCGCGCAGATCCATTAGATCTAAACTGTCTTGTTGCTAGGAGACAATTGGAAGGCGAGGCGGACTTCCCAGGCATCCATCCTGGAACGGTGCTCTGGAGTCATTCCATATGGTACGTCCTGGAGCTGTCCAACAGGTCTCAATTGTCCCGCAGAAGGATTCCTTGAAGGGGGCATCCCACATCTCCCAACGTGGAAAACCTCCATGGCCTCGAGATTCCGCTCCCTTCATGAAGGGGCCGTCATGCACAGAAACTCCAACCTGAGCCAACGTCGGATCCTCGCCCTGACTTCAGATGCATGAGATATTGGTTCAGATCTGCAGGTGGTACCTGCCGTGCCCTCACCCTGAATCCGAAGTCTAGCTTGTGTTCTCAGACTTCCGTCCTCACTCTCCTGGCTTCGAAGCCCTCAAGTTTGGCAATTCCGGACCGACAATGAAGCACTCTGCCTGCCCTCTAGAAAAAATATATTGCCTAATGAGCAGCCCAGGCAGCTTAAATGAGGATAAACCTACACGGCACTCGAATGTACCCAAATTATATAGTCTAACCTGGGCACTAATGCACTGTCTGACACAACCTGAGCCCGGACCTGCTGACCAACACCCAGACAGCTGACCGCACGCTGAGCACATCAGACCCGCCATGGCCTTAGGTCATCATCTCTTCCCTACCTCAGTTTTCAGGCTTCAGAACCTAGACCTTATCTCCAATCACTGCCCACGGGTGACTGTGATGCAGAAATCAGAACTCTTCCTGAATCATGGCAAGAAACCTTGTGGTTGGCATGTTGTCCAACGTTCAGTGTAGGAGAAACCAGCATTCACCCTGAGGCCACGCCCATTCTTGAGTGCGACGAGAGCATAAACACGCATTGTGACCTCAGCGTGAGTCCTGTCCTCTAGTAAGTCCTCTCAGTGGCTGGACCATTGGATGTCATAATGGGCTTGACATGTCCGTAGTCCCCTATTTTTAACCAGATTTCTGGTTTTCCAGTCGCCCCACCCCAGGGCTCTACTCTGGAATCCCTCATTTGGTGGGACATCTGAGGTTGAAAAACAAAATGAAACAAATCGACAACAACAAAAAAACGGACTTCTTCCATCCCCAGAATGACCCCAAACTCTTTGGACGGGACCGAACCCCCAGATAGTAAGACTCGTCCATTTCCCATGAAGTCACCTGGCAATTTCACGACCATGAGTGACACGATATCCAGAGACAAAGACTTGAGCAAGAGCCTCACACTCGCCCTATTTTCATATCCCGAACTGTTCTCCTCATGGTCTGTAGATCAGTCCTGCCATACCTATGAACCAAAACATAAGCCGAGTTTGTGTTTTCAGACAACTGTCCAAACAGCTCTGGCCTACACACCCTACAGGCTCAGGGCCCTGGAGCCAAACCTGAGGACTGTACTTGCCCTCTCCAAGGGAATTGTATGTGCCCATTCCAATGGCCACAACCCTACTAACTGGATAACCTCCAAAGTCCCTGAGGCCATCCCAATAGTTGTGGCTTCCCAGGACAAACAGGGGCAATCTGAGCCCATCTGAGCACCTACCTGCACTCAGACCCGTAGACTGATGTCCCCAGAGGTAAAAAGGAACGAACAGGCCCCTAGGCACTAATCGGATCCATTGCTTTGGTTTCCAGGCATCTCTCCTCAGAGGCCTGGATTTCAATACCAGCATATGGCTGTTTCTTGACTCACCCATCAGAACAAATCTCATCTACACATGGGAAACATGCACGTTGGAGCTGTGTCAAAGCCTCTGTTTAGGAGAACCCTTCAGGGCCCCAGGACCACCGCTTCATTCCAAGGTCTCCATAGACACAAAAACATATTAGGACACATCCACAGGAGAGTCCATTTCAACTCAGCCTCCTCGGTTGCCCCCCACATCCAGCAGATCTAACCTGTCTTGTTGCTTGGAGACCATTGGAATGCGAGGTGGGCTACCCAGCCATCCATCCTTAGAACCCTGCTCGGAATCGTTGCCTGGAGCCAACCAACAGGTCTCAATTGTCCTGCAGAAGAATCTTTGCAGTTTGGAGCTTCTCACAACTCCCATCGTGGGAAAACCCCCATGTCCTCGTGATCCAACCCCCTTCAAGAAAGGGCCTCAGGGCAGAAAGTCCAATCTGAGCGATCGTCTGATCCTTGCCCTGACTTCAGATGCACGAGATCTCGATTGAGGTCTGTAGATTGTGCCTGCCATATCCTCACCCAGAAACCTAGGCCTAGCTTGGGTTCTCAGACTCCGTCTTCAGACTACTGGCCCACAAGCCCTCCAGTTGGGCAATCCAGAACTACAATGCCGCACTCTGCCTGCCCTACAGAAGTAAAACATTGCCCTCAGGGCTACCCCGAAACCGCAAATGAGGATCAACCTGCACGCCATTCGGCTGTACCCCAAACATATAGGCTGACCTGGGCACTATTTCCCCTTCTGACCCAGCCTGAGCCTGGACCTCCTGGTCCCACCCAGGCAGCTGGCCGCACACTGAGCACATCGGACCCGCCATGGCCTTAGGTCGTCATCTCTTCCCAACTGCGGTTTTCAGGCTCCAGAACCTAGACCTTATCTCCAAACACTGCCCAGGGTTGAGAATGATGCAGAAATCAGAACTCTTTCCTTATGGCAAGAAACCTTGTGGTTGGCATGTTGTCCAACGTTCAGTGTAGTTGAAACAAGCGTGGCCCATGAGGCCCAGCCCATGCTTGCGGGCCACATTGGTCACAAACACACATTGTGACCCTCAGCCTGAGCCCAGTCCTCAGGTAAGGCCTCTCAGGGCCTATATGAAGAGACAGCATATTGGGCTTGCTATGCCCCTAGACCCCAATTTTAACCATAGTTCGGGTTGTCCCCTCACTCTTCCCCAGGGCTCTGCTTTGGAATTCCTCTTTTGGTGGGACACCTGAGGTAACAAACCTGAAAGGAGTCCTCCCATCCCACAGATTGACGAAAAACAATTGGGATCGGGCCAAATCCACAGAGAGGAAGATTCGTCCATGGCCCATGAGACCTCCCCAACATTCCACGGCCATCGCTGAAACAAAAGTCAGAGACAAAAGCCTGAGCAAGCGCCTCAGACTCGCTCATTCTTCATATCCTGAAGAGTTCTTCTCATGGTTTGTAGATCGGGCGTGCCATACCTACGTCCCCAAACTTAAGCTGAGTTTGTGTTTTCAGTCTTCTGTCCTCAAAGTCCTGGGCCACACTCCCTCCAGGCTGGGGCCCCTGGAGCCACACATTAGGACTGCCCCCACCCAATCCATGGGAATTCTGCCCATTCCATTGTCAAAAATCGTACAAATTAGGAGAACCCTCCAAAGTCCCTGAGGCCATCCCAATAGTGTAGGTCGCCCGGGACAAAAAAGGGCGGTTGATACCGGCTGAGCATCTACCTCCACTCATCTACCTCCACTCATACCAAGAAGATTGAACCAGACAGGACCCGAGGCCATTATCGGATCCATTGCTTTGGTTTACAGGCATGTCTCCTCAAAAGCCTGCATTCCAATACCAGCAGAGGGGATTCCCTGAGGCACCCATCAGAACAAATCTCGTCTCCACAAGGAAACTTGTGCAAGGGAGCTAAGCCAAAGCTAAGGAGAATACTTCAGGGTCCCGGTGCCACCTCCCCATTCCAAGGCCCTCATGGACACAAACACACGTTAGGACCCATCCTCTGGAAAGTGCATTTCAACTCAGCCACCCCGGTTGCTCCCGCAGATCCATTAGATCTAAACTGTCTTGTTGCTAGGAGACAATTGGAAGGCGAGGCGGACTTCCCAGGCATCCATCCTCGAACGGTGCTCTGGAGTCATTCCATATGGGATGTCCTGGAGCTGTCCAACAGGTCTCAATTGTCCCGCAGAAGGATTCCTTGAAGGGGGCATCCCACATCTCCCAACGTGGAAAACCTCCATGGCCTCGAGATTCCGCTCCCTTCATGAAGGGGCCGTCATGCACAGAAACTCCAACCTGAGCCAACGTCGGATCCTCGCCCTGACTTCAGATGCATGAGATGTTGGTTCAGATCTGCAGGGGGTACCTGCCGTGCCCTCACCCTGAATCCGAAGACTAGCTTGTGTTCTCAGACTTCCGTCCTCACTCTCCTGGCCCCGAAGCCCTCAAGTTTGGCAATTCCGGACCGACAATGAAGCACTCTGCCATGTCCTCTAGAAAAAATATATTGCCTAATGAGCAGCCCAGGCAGCTAAATGAGGATAAACCTACACGGCACTCGAATGTACCCAAATTATATAGTCTAACCTGGGCACTAATGCACTGTCTGACACAACCTGAGCCCGGACCTGCTGACCTACACCCAGACAGCTGACCGCACGCTGAGCACATCAGACCCGCCATGGCCTTAGGTCATCATCTCTTCCCTACCTCAGTTTTCAGGCTTCAGAACCTAGACCTTATCTCCAATCACTGCCCACGGGTGACTGTGATGCAGAAATCAGAACTCTTCCTGAATCATGGCAAGAAACCTTGTGGTTGGCATGTTGTCCAAAGTTCAGTGTAGGAGAAACCAGCATTCACCCTGAGGCCACGCCCATTCTTGAGTGCGACGAGAGCATAAACACGCATTGTGACCTCAGCGTGAGTCCTGTCCTCTAGTAAGTCCTCTCAGTGGCTGGACCATTGGATGTCATAATGGGCTTGACATGTCCGTAGTCCCCTATTTTTAACCAGATTTCTGGTTGTCCAGTCGCCCCACCCCAGGGCTCTACTCTGGAATCCCTCATTTGGTGGGACATCTGAGGTTGAAAAACAAAATGAAACAAATCGACAACAACAAAAAAACGGACTTCTTCCATCCCCAGAATGACCGCAAACTCTTTGGACGGGACCGAACCCCCAGATAGTAAGACTCGTCCATTTCCCATGAAGTCACCCGGCAATTTCACGACCATGAGTGACACGATATCCAGAGACAAAGACTTGAGCAAGAGCCTCACACTCGCCCTATTTTCATATCCCGAACTGTTCTCCTCATGGTCTGTAGATCAGTCCTGCCATACCTATGAACCAAAACATAAGCCCAGTTTGTGTTTTCAGACAACTGTCCAAACAGCTCTGGCCTACACACCCTACAGGCTCAGGGCCCTGGAGCCAAACCTGAGGACTGTACTTGCCCTCTCCAAGGGAATTGTATGTGCCCATTCCAATGGCCACAACCCTACTAACTGGATAACCTCCAAAGTCCCTGAGGCCATCCCAATAGTTGTGGCTTCCCAGGACAAACAGGGGCAATCTGAGCCCATCTGAGCACCTACCTGCACTCAGACCCGTAGACTGATGTCCCCAGAGGTAAAAAGGAACGAACAGGCCCCTAGGCACTAATCGGATCCATTGCTTTGGTTTCCAGGCATCTCTCCTCAGAGGCCTGGATTTCAATACCAGCATATGGCTGTTTCTTGACTCACCCATCAGAACAAATCTCATCTACACATGGGAAACATGCACGTTGGAGCTGTGTCAAAGCCTCTGTTTAGGAGAACCCTTCAGGGCCCCAGGACCACCGCTTCATTCCAAGGTCTCCATAGACACAAAAACATATTAGGACACATCCACAGGAGAGTCCATTTCAACTCAGCCTCCTCGGTTGCCCCCCACATCCAGCAGATCTAACCTGTCTTGTTGCTTGGAGACCATTGGAATGCGAGGTGGGCTACCCAGCCATCCATCCTTAGAACCCTGCTCGGAATCGTTGCCTGGAGCCAACCAACAGGTCTCAATTGTCCTGCAGAAGAATCTTTGCAGTTTGGAGCTTCTCACAACTCCCATCGTGGGAAAACCCCCATGTCCTCGTGATCCAACCCCCTTCAAGAAAGGGCCTCAGGGCAGAAAGTCCAATCTGAGCGATCGTCCGATCCTTGCCCTGACTTCAGATGCACGAGATCTCGATTGAGGTCTGTAGATTGTGCCTGCCATATCCTCACCCAGAAACCTAGGCCTAGCTTGGGTTCTCAGACTCCGTCTTCAGACTACTGGCCCACAAGCCCTCCAGTTGGGCAATCCAGAACTACAATGCCGCACTCTGCCTGCCCTACAGAAGTAAAACATTGCCCTCAGGGCTACCCCGAAACCGCAAATGAGGATCAACCTGCACGCCATTCGGCTGTACCCCAAACATATAGGCTGACCTGGGCACTATTTCCCCTTCTGACCCAGCCTGAGCCTGGACCTCCTGGTCCCACCCAGGCAGCTGGCCGCACACTGAGCACATCGGACCCGCCATGGCCTTAGGTCGTCATCTCTTCCCAACTGCGGTTTTCAGGCTCCAGAACCTAGACCTTATCTCCAAACACTGCCCAGGGTTGAGAATGATGCAGAAATCAGAACTCTTTCCTTATGGCAAGAAACCTTGTGGTTGGCATGTTGTCCAACGTTCAGTGTAGTTGAAACAAGCGTGGCCCATGAGGCCCAGCCCATGCTTGCGGGCCACATTGGTCACAAACACACATTGTGACCCTCAGCCTGAGCCCAGTCCTCAGGTAAGGCCTCTCAGGGCCTATATGAAGAGACAGCATATTGGGCTTGCTATGCCCCTAGGCCCCAATTTTTAACCATAGTTCGGGTTGTCCCTTCACTCTTCCCCAGGGCTCTGCTTTGGAATTCCTCTTTTGGTGGGACACCTGAGGTAACAAACCTGAAAGGAGTCCTCCCATCCCACAGATTGACGAAAAACAATTGGGATCGGGCCAAATCCACAGAGAGGAAGATTCGTCCATGGCCCATGAGACCTCCCAAACATTCCACGGCCATCGCTGAAACAAAAGTCAGAGACAAAAGCCTGAGCAAGCGCCTCAGACTCGCTCATTCTTCATATCCTGAAGAGTTCTTCTCATGGTTTGTAGATCGGGCGTGCCATACCTACGTCCACAAACTTAAGCTGAGTTTGTGTTTTCAGTCTTCTGTCCTCAAAGTCCTGGGCCACACTCCCTCCAGGCTGGGGCCCCTGGAGCCACACATTAGGACTGCCCCCACCCAATCCATGGGAATTCTGCCCATTCCATTGTCAAAAATCGTACAAATTAGGAGAACCCTCCAAAGTCCCTGAGGCCATCCCAATAGTGTAGTTCGCCCGGGACAAAAAAGGGCGGTTGATACCGGCTGAGCATCTACCTCCACTCATCTACCTCCACTCATACCAAGAAGATTGAACCAGACAGGACCCGAGGCCATTATCGGATCCATTGCTTTGGTTTACAGGCATGTCTCCTCAAAAGCCTGCATTCCAATACCAGCAGAGGGGATTCCCTGAGGCACCCATCAGAACAAATCTCGTCTCCACAAGGAAACTTGTGCATGGGAGCTAAGCCAAAGCTAAGGAGAATACTTCAGGGTCCCGGTGCCACCTCCCCATTCCAAGGCCCTCATGGACACAAACACACGTTAGGACCCATCCTCTGGAAAGTGCATTTCAACTCAGCCACCCCGGTTGCTCCCGCAGATCCATTAGATCTAAACTGTCTTGTTGCTAGGAGACAATTGGAAGGCGAGGCGGACTTCCCAGGCATCCATCCTCGAACGGTGCTCTGGAGTCATTCCATATGGGATGTCCTGGAGCTGTCCAACAGGTCTCAATTGTCCCGCAGAAGGATTCCTTGAAGGGGGCATCCCACATCTCCCAACGTGGAAAACCTCCATGGCCTCGAGATTCCGCTCCCTTCATGAAGGGGCCGTCATGCACAGAAACTCCAACCTGAGCCAACGTCGGATCCTCGCCCTGACTTCAGATGCATGAGATATTGGTTCAGATCTGCAGGTGGTACCTGCCGTGCCCTCACCCTGAATCCGAAGTCTAGCTTGTGTTCTCAGACTTCCGTCCTCACTCTCCTGGCCCCGAAGCCCTCAAGTTTGGCAATTCCGGACCGACAATGAAGCACTCTGCCTGCCCTCTAGAAAAAATATATTGCCTAATGAGCAGCCCAGGCAGCTTAAATGAGGATAAACCTACACGGCACTCGAATGTACCCAAATTATATAGTCTAACCTGGGCACTAATGCACTGTCTGACACAAACTGAGCCCGGACCTGCTGACCAACACCCAGACAGCTGACCACACGCTGAGCACATCAGACCCGCCATGGCCTTAGGTCATCATCTCTTCCCTACCTCAGTTTTCAGGCTTCAGAACCTAGACCTTATCTCCAATCACTGCCCACGGGTGACTGTGATGCAGAAATCATAACTCTTCCTGAATCATGGCAAGAAACCTTGTGGTTGGCATGTTGTCCAACGTTCAGTGTAGGAGAAACCAGCATTCACCCTGAGGCCACGCCCATTCTTGAGTGCGATGAGAGCATAAACACGCATTGTGACCTCAGCGTGAGTCCTGTCCTCTAGTAAGTCCTCTCAGTGGCTGGAGCATTGGATGTCATAATGGGCTTGACATGTCCGTAGTCCCCTATTTTTAACCAGATTTCTGGTTGTCCAGTCGCCCCACCCCAGGGCTCTACTCTGGAATCCCTCATTTGGTGGGACATCTGAGGTTGAAAAACAAAATGAAACAAATCGACAACAACAAAAAAACGGACTTCTTCCATCCCCAGAATGACCCCAAACTCTTTGGACAGGACCGAACCCCCAGAGAGTAAGACTCGTCCATTTCCCATGAAGTCACCTGGCAATTTCACGACCATGAGTGACACGATATCCAGAGACAAAGACTTGAGCAAGAGCCTCACACTCGCCCTATTTTCATATCCCGAACTGTTCTCCTCATGGTCTGTAGATCAGTCCTGCCATACCTATGAACCAAAACATAAGCCGAGTTTGTGTTTTCAGACAACTGTCCAAACAGCTCTGGCCTACACACCCTACAGGCTCAGGGCCCTGGAGCCAAACCTGAGGACTGTACTTGCCCTCTCCAAGGGAATTGTATGTGCCCATTCCAATGGCCACAACCCTACTAACTGGATAACCTCCAAAGTCCCTGAGGCCATCCCAATAGTTGTGGCTTCCCAGGACAAACAGGGGCAATCTGAGCCCATCTGAGCACCTACCTGCACTCAGACCCGTAGACTGATGTCCCCAGAGGTAAAAAGGAACGAACAGGCCCCTAGGCACTAATCGGATCCATTGCTTTGGTTTCCAGGCATCTCTCCTCAGAGGCCTGGATTTCAATACCAGCATATGGCTGTTTCTTGACTCACCCATCAGAACAAATCTCATCTACACATGGGAAACATGCACGTTGGAGCTGTGTCAAAGCCTCTGTTTAGGAGAACCCTTCAGGGCCCCAGGACCACCGCTTCATTCCAAGGTCTCCATAGACACAAAAACATATTAGGACACATCCACAGGAGAGTCCATTTCAACTCAGCCTCCTCGGTTGCCCCCCACATCCAGCAGATCTAACCTGTCTTGTTGCTTGGAGACCATTGGAATGCGAGGTGGGCTACCCAGCCATCCATCCTTAGAACCCTGCTCGGAATCGTTGCCTGGAGCCAACCAACAGGTCTCAATTGTCCTGCAGAAGAATCTTTGCAGTTTGGAGCTTCTCACAACTCCCATCGTGGGAAAACCCCCATGTCCTCGTGATCCAACCCCCTTCAAGAAAGGGCCATCAGGGCAGAAAGTCCAATCTGAGCGATCGTCTGATCCTTGCCCTGACTTCAGATGCACGAGATCTCGATTGAGGTCTGTAGATTGTGCCTGCCATATCCTCACCGAGAAACCTAGGCCTAGCTTGGGTTCTCAGACTCCGTCTTCAGACTAGTGGCCCACAAGCCCTCCAGTTGGGCAATCCAGAACTACAATGCCGCACTCTGCCTGCCCTACAGAAGTAAAACATTGCCCTCAGGGCTACCCCGAAACCGCAAATGAGGATCAACCTGCACGCCATTCGGCTGTACCCCAAACATAGAGGCTGACCTGGGCACTATTTCCCCTTCTGACCCAGCCTGAGCCTGGACCTCCTGGTCCCACCCAGACAGCTGGCCGCACACTGAGCACATCGGACCCGCCATGGCCTTAGGTCGTCATCTCTTCCCAACTGCGGTTTTCAGGCTCCAGAACCTAGACCTTATCTCCAAACACTGCCCAGGGTTGAGAATGATGCAGAAATCAGAACTCTTTCCTTATGGCAAGAAACCTTGTGGTTGGCATGTTGTCCAACGTTCAGTGTAGTTGAAACAAGCGTGGCCCATGAGGCCCAGCCCATGCTTGCGGGCCACATTGGTCACAAACACACATTGTGACCCTCAGCCTGAGCCCAGTCCTCAGGTAAGGCCTCTCAGGGCCTATATGAAGAGACAGCATATTGGGCTTGCTATGCCCCTAGGCCCCAATTTTTAACCATAGTTCGGGTTGTCCCTTCACTCTTCCCCAGGGCTCTGCTTTGGAATTCCTCTTTTGGTGGGACACCTGAGGTAACAAACCTGAAAGGAGTCCTCCCATCCCACAGATTGACGAAAAACAATTGGGATCGGGCCAAATCCACAGAGAGGAAGATTCGTCCATGGCCCATGAGACCTCCCCAACATTCCACGGCCATCGCTGAAACAAAAGTCAGAGACAAAAGCCTGAGCAAGCGCCTCAGACTCGCTCATTCTTCATATCCTGAAGAGTTCTTCTCATGGTTTGTAGATCGGGCGTGCCATACCTACGTCCCCAAACTTAAGCTGAGTTTGTGTTTTCAGTCTTCTGTCCTCAAAGTCCTGGGCCACACTCCCTCCAGGCTGGGGCCCCTGGAGCCACACATTAGGACTGCCCCCACCCAATCCATGGGAATTCTGCCCATTCCATTGTCAAAAATCGTACAAATTAGGAGAACCCTCCAAAGTCCCTGAGGCCATCCCAATAGTGTAGGTCGCCCGGGACAAAAAAGGGCGGTTGATACCGGCTGAGCATCTACCTCCACTCATCTACCTCCACTCACACCAAGAAGATTGAACCAGACAGGACCCGAGGCCATTATCGGATCCATTGCTTTGGTTTACAGGCATGTCTCCTCAAAAGCCTGCATTCCAATACCAGCAGAGGGGATTCCCTGAGGCACCCATCAGAACAAATCTCGTCTCCACAAGGAAACTTGTGCATGGGAGCTAAGCCAAAGCTAAGGAGAATACTTCAGGGTCCCGGTGCCACCTCCCCATTCCAAGGCCCTCATGGACACAAACACACGCTAGGACCCATCCTCTGGAAAGTGCATTTCAACTCAGCCACCCCGGTTGCTCCCGCAGATCCATTAGATCTAAACTGTCTTGTTGCTAGGAGACAATTGGAAGGCGAGGCGGACTTCCCAGGCATCCATCCTCGAACGGTGCTCTGGAGTCATTCCATATGGGATGTCCTGGAGCTGTCCAACAGGTCTCAATTGTCCCGCAGAAGGAATCCTTGAAGGGGGCATCCCACATCTCCCAACGTGGAAAACCTCCATGGCCTCGAGATTCCGCTCCCTTCATGAAGGGGCCGTCATGCACAGAAACTCCAACCTGAGCCAACGTCGGATCCTCGCCCTGACTTCAGATGCATGAGATGTTGGTTCAGATCTGCAGGGGGTACCTGCCGTGCCCTCACCCTGAATCCGAAGACTAGCTTGTGTTCTCAGACTTCCGTCCTCACTCTCCTGTCCCCGAAGCCCTCAAGTTAGGCAATTCCGGACCGACAATGAAGCACTCTGCCATGTCCTCTAGAAAAAATATATTGCCTAATGAGCAGCCCAGGCAGCTAAATGAGGATAAACCTACACTGCACTCGAATATACCCAAATTATATAGTCTAACCTGGGCACTAATGCACTGTCTGACACAAACTGAGCCCGGACCTGCTGACCAACACCCAGACAGCTGACCGCACGCTGAGCACATCAGACCCGCCATGGCCTTAGGTCATCAACTCTTCCCGACCTCAGTTTTCAGGCTTCAGAACCTAGACCTTATCTCCAATCACTGCCCACGGGTGACTGTGATGCAGAAATCAGAACTCTTCCTGACCCATGGCAAGAAACCTTGTGGTTGGCATGTTGTCCAACGTTCAGTGTAGGAGAAACCAGCATTCACCCTGAGGCCCTGCCCATTCTTGAGTGCGACAAGAGCATAAACACGCATTGTGACCTCAGCGTGAGTCCTGTCCTCTAGTAAGTCCTCTCAGTGGCTGGACCATTAGATGTCATAATGGGCTTGACATGTCCCTAGTCCCCAATTTTTAACCAGATTTCTGGTTGTCCAGTCGCCCCACCCAAGGGCTCTACTCTGGAATCCCTCATTTGGTGGGACATCTGAGGTTGAAAATCAAAATGAAACAAATCGACAACAACAAAAAAACGGACTTCTTCCATCCCCAGAATGACCCCAAACTTTTTGGACGGGACCGAACCCCCAGAGAGTAAGACTCGTCCATTTCCCATGAAGTCACCCGGCAATTTCACGACCATGAGTGACACGATATCCAGAGACAAAAACTTGAGCAAGAGCCTCACACTCGCCCTTTTTTCATATCCCGAAGTGTTCTCCTCATGGTCTGTAGATCAGTCCTGCCATACCTATGACCCAAAACATAAGCCGAGTTTGTGTTTTCAGACAACTGTCCAAACAGCTCTGGCCTACACACCCTACAGGCTCAGGGCCCTGGAGCCAAACCTGAGGACTGTACTTGCCCTCTCCAAGGGAATTGTATGTGCCCATTCCAATGGCCACAACCCTACTAATAGGATAACCTCCAAAGTCCCTGAGGCCATCCCAATAGTTGTGGCTTCCCAGGACAAACAGGGGCAATCTGAGCCCATCTGAGCACCTACCTGCACTCAGACCCGTAGACTGATGTCCCCAGAGGTAAAAAGGAACGAACAGGCCCCTAGGCACTAATCGGATCCATTGCTTTGGTTTCCAGGCATCTCTCCTCAGAGGCCTGGATTTCAATACCAGCATATGGCTGTTTCTTGACTCACCCATCAGAACAAATCTCATCTACACATGGGAAACATGCACGTTGGAGCTGTGTCAAAGCCTCTGTTTAGGAGAACCCTTCAGGGCCCCAGGGCCACCGCTTCATTCCAAGGTCTCCATAGACACAAAAACATATTAGGACACATCCACAGGAGAGTCCATTTCAACTCAGCCTCCTCGGTTGCCCCCCACATCCAGCAGATCTAACCAGTCTTGTTGCTTGGAGACCATTGGAATGCGAGGTGGGCTACCCAGCCATCCATCCTTAGAACCCTGCTCGGAATCGTTGCCTGGAGCCAACCAACAGGTCTCAATTGTCCTGCAGAAGAATCTTTGCAGTTTGGAGCTTCTCACAACTCCCATCGTGGGAAAACCCCCATGTCCTCGTGATCCAACCCCCTTCAAGAAAGGGCCATCAGGGCAGAAAGTCCAACCTGTGCGATCGTCTGATCCTTGCCCTGACTTCAGATGCACGAGATCTCGATTGAGGTCTGTAGATTGTGCCTGCCATATCCTCACCCAGAAACCTAGGCCTAGCTTGGGTTCTCAGACTCCGTCCTCAGACTACTGGCCCACAAGCCCTCCAGTTTGGCAATCCAGAACTACAATGCCGCACTCTGCCTGCCCTACAGAAGTAAAACATTGCCCTCAGGGCTACCCCGAAACCCCAAATGAGGATCAACCTGCACGCCATTCGGCTGTACCCCAAACATAGAGGCTGACCTGGGCACTATTTCCCCTTCTGACCCAGCCTGAGCCTGGACCTCCTGGTCCCACCCAGACAGCTGGCCGCACACTGAGCACATCGGACCCGCCATGGCCTTAGGTCGTCATCTCTTCCCAACTGCGGTTTTCAGGCTCCAGAACCTAGACCTTATCTCCAACCACTGCCCAGGGTTGAAAATGATGCAGAAATCAGAACTTTTTCCCCATGGCAAGAAACCTTGTGCTTGGCATGTTGTCCAACGTTCAGTGTAGTTGAAACAAGCGTGGCCCATGAGGCCCAGCCCATGCTTGCGGGCCACATTGGTCACAAACACACATTGTGACCCTCAGCCTGAGCCCAGTCCTCAGGTAAGGCCTCTCAGGGCCTATATGAAGAGACAGCATATTGGGCTTGCCATGCCCCTAGGCCCCAATTTTTAACCATAGTTCGGGGTGTCCCTTCACTCTTCCCCAGGGCTCTGCTTTGGAATTCCTCTTTTGGTGGGACACCTGAGGTAACAAACCTGAAAGGAGTCCTCCCATCCCACAGATTGACGAAAAACAATTGGGATCGGGCCAAATCCACAGAGAGGAAGATTCGTCCATGGCCCATGAGACCTCCCCAACATTCCACGGCCATCGCTGAAACAAAAGTCAGAGACAAAAGCCGGAGCAAGCGCCTCAGACTCGCTCATTCTTCATATCCTGAAGAGTTCTTCTCATGGTTTGTAGATCGGGCGTGCCATACCTACGTCCCCAAACTTAAGCTGAGTTTGTGTTTTCAGTCTTCTGTCCTCAAAGTCCTGGGCCACACTCCCTCCAGGCTGGGGCCCCTGGAGCCACACATTAGGACTGCCCCCACCCAATCCATGGGAATTCTGCCCATTCCATTGTCAAAAATCGTACAAATTAGGAGAACCCTCCAAAGTCCCTGAGGCCATCCCAATAGTGTAGGTCGCCCGGGACAAAAAAGGGCGGTTGATACCAGCTGAGCATCTACCTCCACTCATCTACCTCCACTCATACCAAGAAGATTGAACCAGACAGGACCCGAGGCCATTATCGGATCCATTGCTTTGGTTTACAGGCATGTCTCCTCAAAAGCCTGGATTCCAATACCAGCAGAGGGGATTTCCTGAGGCACCCATCAGAACAAATCTCGTCTCCACAAGGAAACTTGTGCATGGCAGCTATGCCAAAGCTTAGGAGAATACTTCAGGGTCCCGGTGCCACCTCCCCATTCCAAGGCCCTCATGGACACAAACACACATTAGGACCCATCCTCTGGAAAGTGCATTTCAACTCAGCCACCCCGGTTGCTCCCGCAGATCCATTAGATCTAAACTGTCTTGTTGCTAGGAGACAATTGGAAGGCGAGGCGGACTTCCCAGGCATCCATCCTGGAACGGTGCTCTGGAGTCATTCCATATGGGATGTCCTGGAGCTGTCCAACAGGTCTCAATTGTCCCGCAGAAGGAATCCTTGAAGGGGGCATCCCACATCTCCCAACGTGGAAAACCTCCATGGCCTCGAGATTCCGCTCCCTTCATGAAGGGGCCGTCATGCACAGAAACTCCAAACTGAGCCAACGTCGGATCCTTGCCCTGACTTCAGATGCATGAGATATTGGTTCAGATCTGCAGGGGGTACCTGCCGTGCCCTCACCCTGAATCCGAAGTCTAGCTTGTGTTCTCAGACTTCCGTCCTCACTCTCCTGGCCCCGAAGCCCTCATGTTTGGCAATTCCGGACCGACAATGAAGCACTCTGCCTGCCCTCTAGAAAAAATATATTGCCTAATGAGCTGACCAGGCAGCTTAAATGAAGATAAACCTACACGGCACTCGAATGTACCCAAATTATATAGTCTAACCTGGGCACTAATGCACTGTCTGACACAACCTGAGCCCGGACCTGCTGACCAACACCCAGACAGCTGACCGCACCCTGTGCACATCAGACCCGCCCTGGCCTTAGGTCATCATCTCTTCCCTACCTCAGTTTTCAGGCTTCAGAACCTAGACCTTATCTCCAATCACTGCCCACGGGTGACTGTGATGCAGAAATCAGAACTCTTCCTGACCCATGGCAAGAAACCTTGTGGTTGGCATGTTGTCCAACGTTCAGTGTAGGAGAAAACAGCATTCACCCTGAGGCCCCGCCCATTCTTGAGTGCGACGAGAGCATAAACACGCATTGTGACCTCAGCGTGAGTCCTGTCCTCTAGTAAGTCCTCTCAGTGGCTGGACCATTAGATGTCATAATGGGCTTGACATGTCCCTAGTCCCCAATTTTTAACCAGATTTCTGGTTGTCCAGTCGCCCCACCCCAGGGCTCTACTCTGGAATCCCTCATTTGGTGGGACATCTGAGGTTGAAAAACAAAATGAAACAAATCGACAACAACAACAAAAAAACGGACTTCTTCCATCCCCAGAATGACCGCAAACTCTTTGGACGGGACCGAACCCCCAGAGAGTAAGACTCGTCCATTTCCCATGAAGTCACCCGGCAATTTCACGACCATGAGTGACACGATATCCAGAGACAAAAACTTGAGCAAGAGCCTCACACTCGCCCTTTTTTCATATCCCGAAGTGTTCTCCTCATGGTCTGTAGATCAGTCCTGCCATACCTATGACCCAAAACATAAGCCGAGTTTGTGTTTTCAGACAACTGTCCAAACAGCTCTGGCCTACACACCCTACAGGCTCAGGGCCCTGGAGCCAAACCTGAGGACTGTACTTGCCCTCTCCAAGGGAATTGTATGTGCCCATTCCAATGGCCACAACCCTACTAATAGGATAACCTCCAAAGTCCCTGAGGCCATCCCAATTGTTGTGGCTTCCCAGGACAAACACGGGGCAATCTGAGCCCATCTGAGCACCTACCTGCACTCAGACCCGTAGACTGATGTCCCCAGAGGTAAAAAGGAACGAACAGGCCCCTAGGCACTAATCGGATCCATTGCTTTGGTTTCCAGGAAACTCTCCTCAGAGGCCTGGATTTCAATACCAGCATATGGCTGTTTCTTGACTCACCCATCAGAACAAATCTCATCTACACAGGGGAAACATGCACGTTGGAGCTGTGTCAAAGCCTCTGTTTAGGAGAACCCTTCAGGGCCCCAGGGCCACCGCTTCATTCCAAGGTCTCCATAGACACAAAAACATATTAGGACACATCCACAGGAGAGTCCATTTCAACTCAGCCTCCTCGGTTGCCCCCCACATCCAGCAGATCTAACCTGTCTTGTTGCTTTGAGACCATTGGAATGCGAGGTGGGCTACCCAGCCATCCGTCCTTAGAACCCTGCTCGGAATCGTTGGCCTGGAGCCAACCAACAGGTCTCAATTGTCCTGCAGAAGAATCTTTGCAGTTTGGAGCTTCTCACAACTCCCATCGTGGGAAAACCCCCATGTCCTCGTGATCCAACCCCCTTCAAGAAAGGGCCATCAGGGCAGAAAGTCCAACCTGAGCGATCGTCTGATCCTTGCCCTGACTTCAGATGCACGAGATCTCGATTGAGGTCTGTAGATTGTGCCTGCCATATCCTCACCCAGAAACCTAGGCCTAGCTTGGGTTCTCAGACTCCGTCCTCAGACTACTGGCCCACAAGCCCTCCAGTTTGGCAATCCAGAACTACAATGCCGCACTCTGCCTGCCCTACAGAAGTAAAACATTGCCCTCAGGGCTACCCCGAAACCCCAAATGAGGATCAACCTGCACGCCATTCGGCTGTACCCCAAACATAGAGGCTGACCTGGGCACTATTTCCCCTTCTGACCCAGCCTGAGCCTGGACCTCCTGGTCCCACCCAGACAGCTGGCCGCACACTGAGCACATCGGACCCGCCATGGCCTTAGGTCGTCATCTCTTCCCAACTGCGGTTTTCAGGCTCCAGAACCTAGACCTTATCTCCAACCACTGCCCAGGGTTGAGAATGATGCAGAAATCAGAACTCTTTCCACATGGCAAGAAACCTTGTTGTTGGCATGTTGTCCAACGTTCAGTGTAGTTGAAACAAGCGTGGCCCATGAGGCCCAGCCCATGCTTGCGGGCCACATTGGTCACAAACACACATTGTGACCCTCAGCCTGAGCCCAGTCCTCAGGTAAGGCCTCTCAGGGCCTATATGAAGAGACAGCATATTGGGCTTGCCATGCCCCTAGGCCCCAATTTTTAACCATAGTTCGGGGTGTCCCTTCACTCTTCCCCAGGGCTCTGCTTTGGAATTCCTCTTTTGGTGGGACACCTGAGGTAACAAACCTGAAAGGAGTCCTCCCATCCCACAGATTGACGAAAAACAATTGGGATCGGGCCAAATCCACAGAGAGGAAGATTCGTCCATGGCCCATGAGACCTCCCCAACATTCCACGGCCATCGCTGAAACAAAATCCAGAGTCAAAAGCCTGAGCAAGCTCCTCAGACTCGCTCATTCTTCATATCCTGAAGAGTTCTTCTCAGGGTTTGTAGATCGGGCGTGCCATACCTACGTCTCCAAACAAAGCTGAGTTTGTGTTTTCAGTCTTCTGTCCTCAAAGTCCTGGGCCACACTCCCTCCAGGCTGGGGCCCCTGGAGCCACACATTAGGACTGCCCCCACCCAATCCATGGGAATTCTGCCCATTCCATTGTCAAACATCGTACAAATTAGGAGAACCCTCCAAAGTCCCTGAGGCCAACCCAAAAGTGTAGGTCGCCCGGGACAAAAAAGGGCGGTTGATACCGGCCGAGCATCTACCTCCACTCATCTACCTCCACTCATACCAAGAAGATTGAACCAGACAGGACCCGAGGCCATTATCGGATCCATTGCTTTGGTTTACAGGCATGTCTCCTCAAAAGCCTGCATTCCAATACCAGCAGAGGGGATTTCCTGAGGCACCCATCAGAACAAATCTCGTCTCCACAAGGAAACTTGTGCATGGGAGCTAAGCCAAAGCTAAGGAGAATACTTCAGGGTCCCGGTGCCACCTCCCCATTCCAAGGCCCTCATGGACACAAACACACGTTAGGACCCATCCTCTGGAAAGTGCATTTCAACTCAGCCACCCCGGTTGCTCCCGCAGATCCATTAGATCTAAACTGTCTTGTTGCTAGGAGACAATTGGAAGGCGAGGCGGACTTCCCAGGCATCCATCCTCGAACGGTGCTCTGGAGTCATTCCATATGGGATGTCCTGGAGCTGTCCAACAGGTCTCAATTGTCCCGCAGAAGGAATCCTTGAAGGGGGCATCCCACATCTCCCAACGTGGAAAACCTCCATGGCCTCGAGATTCCGCTCCCTTCATGAAGGGGCCGTCATGCACAGAAACTCCAACCTGAGCCAACGTCGGATCCTCGCCCTGACTTCAGATGCATGAGATGTTGGTTCAGATCTGCAGGGGGTACCTGCCGTGCCCTCACCCTGAATCCGAAGACTAGCTTGTGTTCTCAGACTTCCGTCCTCACTCTCCTGTCCCCGAAGCCCTCAAGTTAGGCAATTCCGGACCGACAATGAAGCACTCTGCCATGTCCTCTAGAAAAAATATATTGCCTAATGAGCAGCCCAGGCAGCTAAATGAGGATAAACCTACACTGCACTCGAATATACCCAAATTATATAGTCTAACCTGGGCACTAATGCACTGTCTGACACAAACTGAGCCCGGACCTGCTGACCAACACCCAGACAGCTGACCGCACGCTGAGCACATCAGACCCGCCATGGCCTTAGGTCATCAACTCTTCCCGACCTCAGTTTTCAGGCTTCAGAACCTAGACCTTATCTCCAATCACTGCCCACGGGTGACTGTGATGCAGAAATCAGAACTCTTCCTGACCCATGGCAAGAAACCTTGTGGTTGGCATGTTGTCCAACGTTCAGTGTAGGAGAAACCAGCATTCACCCTGAGGCCCTGCCCATTCTTGAGTGCGACAAGAGCATAAACACGCATTGTGACCTCAGCGTGAGTCCTGTCCTCTAGTAAGTCCTCTCAGTGGCTGGACCATTAGATGTCATAATGGGCTTGACATGTCCCTAGTCCCCAATTTTTAACCAGATTTCTGGTTGTCCAGTCGCCCCACCCAAGGGCTCTACTCTGGAATCCCTCATTTGGTGGGACATCTGAGGTTGAAAATCAAAATGAAACAAATCGACAACAACAAAAAAACGGACTTCTTCCATCCCCAGAATGACCCCAAACTTTTTGGACGGGACCGAACCCCCAGAGAGTAAGACTCGTCCATTTCCCATGAAGTCACCCGGCAATTTCACGACCATGAGTGACACGATATCCAGAGACAAAAACTTGAGCAAGAGCCTCACACTCGCCCTTTTTTCATATCCCGAAGTGTTCTCCTCATGGTCTGTAGATCAGTCCTGCCATACCTATGACCCAAAACATAAGCCGAGTTTGTGTTTTCAGACAACTGTCCAAACAGCTCTGGCCTACACACCCTACAGGCTCAGGGCCCTGGAGCCAAACCTGAGGACTGTACTTGCCCTCTCCAAGGGAATTGTATGTGCCCATTCCAATGGCCACAACCCTACTAACTGGATAACCTCCAAAGTCCCTGAGGCCATCCCAATAGTTGTGGCTTCCCAGGACAAACAGGGGCAATCTGAGCCCATCTGAGCACCTACCTGCACTCAGACCCGTAGACTGATGTCCCCAGAGGTAAAAAGGAACGAACAGGCCCCTAGGCACTAATCGGATCCATTGCTTTGGTTTCCAGGCATCTCTCCTCAGAGGCCTGGATTTCAATACCAGCATATGGCTGTTTCTTGACTCACCCATCAGAACAAATCTCATCTACACATGGGAAACATGCACGTTGGAGCTGTGTCAAAGCCTCTGTTTAGGAGAACCCTTCAGGGCCCCAGGGCCACCGCTTCATTCCAAGGTCTCCATAGACACAAAAACATATTAGGACACATCCACAGGAGAGTCCATTTCAACTCAGCCTCCTCGGTTGCCCCCCACATCCAGCAGATCTAACCAGTCTTGTTGCTTGGAGACCATTGGAATGCGAGGTGGGCTACCCAGCCATCCATCCTTAGAACCCTGCTCGGAATCGTTGCCTGGAGCCAACCAACAGGTCTCAATTGTCCTGCAGAAGAATCTTTGCAGTTTGGAGCTTCTCACAACTCCCATCGTGGGAAAACCCCCATGTCCTCGTGATCCAACCCCCTTCAAGAAAGGGCCATCAGGGCAGAAAGTCCAACCTGTGCGATCGTCTGATCCTTGCCCTGACTTCAGATGCACGAGATCTCGATTGAGGTCTGTAGATTGTGCCTGCCATATCCTCACCCAGAAACCTAGGCCTAGCTTGGGTTCTCAGACTCCGTCCTCAGACTACTGGCCCACAAGCCCTCCAGTTTGGCAATCCAGAACTACAATGCCGCACTCTGCCTGCCCTACAGAAGTAAAACATTGCCCTCAGGGCTACCCCGAAACCCCAAATGAGGATCAACCTGCACGCCATTCGGCTGTACCCCAAACATAGAGGCTGACCTGGGCACTATTTCCCCTTCTGACCCAGCCTGAGCCTGGACCTCCTGGTCCCACCCAGACAGCTGGCCGCACACTGAGCACATCGGACCCGCCATGGCCTTAGGTCGTCATCTCTTCCCAACTGCGGTTTTCAGGCTCCAGAACCTAGACCTTATCTCCAACCACTGCCCAGGGTTGAAAATGATGCAGAAATCAGAACTTTTTCCCCATGGCAAGAAACCTTGTGGTTGGCATGTTGTCCAACGTTCAGTGTAGTTGAAACAAGCGTGGCCCATGAGGCCCAGCCCATGCTTGCGGGCCACATTGGTCACAAACACACATTGTGACCCTCAGCCTGAGCCCAGTCCTCAGGTAAGGCCTCTCAGGGCCTATATGAAGAGACAGCATATTGGGCTTGCCATGCCCCTAGGCCCCAATTTTTAACCATAGTTCGGGGTGTCCCTTCACTCTTCCCCAGGGCTCTGCTTTGGAATTCCTCTTTTGGTGGGACACCTGAGGTAACAAACCTGAAAGGAGTCCTCCCATCCCACAGATTGACGAAAAACAATTGGGATCGGGCCAAATCCACAGAGAGGAAGATTCGTCCATGGCCCATGAGACCTCCCCAACATTCCACGGCCATCGCTGAAACAAAAGTCAGAGACAAAAGCCGGAGCAAGCGCCTCAGACTCGCTCATTCTTCATATCCTGAAGAGTTCTTCTCATGGTTTGTAGATCGGGCGTGCCATACCTACGTCCCCAAACTTAAGCTGAGTTTGTGTTTTCAGTCTTCTGTCCTCAAAGTCCTGGACCACACTCCCTCCAGGCTGGGGCCCCTGGAGCCACACATTAGGACTGCCCCCACCCAATCCATGGGAATTCTGCCCATTCCATTGTCAAAAATCGTACAAATTAGGAGAACCCTCCAAAGTCCCTGAGGCCATCCCAATAGTGTAGGTCGCCCGGGACAAAAAAGGGCGGTTGATACCAGCTGAGCATCTACCTCCACTCATCTACCTCCACTCATACCAAGAAGATTGAACCAGACAGGACCCGAGGCCATTATCGGATCCATTGCTTTGGTTTACAGGCATGTCTCCTCAAAAGCCTGGATTCCAATACCAGCAGAGGGGATTTCCTGAGGCACCCATCAGAACAAATCTCGTCTCCACAAGGAAACTTGTGCATGGCAGCTATGCCAAAGCTTAGGAGAATACTTCAGGGTCCCGGTGCCACCTCCCCATTCCAAGGCCCTCATGGACACAAACACACATTAGGACCCATCCTCTGGAAAGTGCATTTCAACTCAGCCACCCCGGTTGCTCCCGCAGATCCATTAGATCTAAACTGTCTTGTTGCTAGGAGACAATTGGAAGGCGAGGCGGACTTCCCAGGCATCCATCCTGGAACGGTGCTCTGGAGTCATTCCATATGGGATGTCCTGGAGCTGTCCAACAGGTCTCAATTGTCCCGCAGAAGGAATCCTTGAAGGGGGCATCCCACATCTCCCAACGTGGAAAACCTCCATGGCCTCGAGATTCCGCTCCCTTCATGAAGGGGCCGTCATGCACAGAAACTCCAAACTGAGCCAACGTCGGATCCTTGCCCTGACTTCAGATGCATGAGATATTGGTTCAGATCTGCAGGGGGTACCTGCCGTGCCCTCACCCTGAATCCGAAGTCTAGCTTGTGTTCTCAGACTTCCGTCCTCACTCTCCTGGCCCCGAAGCCCTCATGTTTGGCAATTCCGGACCGACAATGAAGCACTCTGCCTGCCCTCTAGAAAAAATATATTGCCTAATGAGCTGACCAGGCAGCTTAAATGAAGATAAACCTACACGGCACTCGAATGTACCCAAATTATATAGTCTAACCTGGGCACTAATGCACTGTCTGACACAACCTGAGCCCGGACCTGCTGACCAACACCCAGACAGCTGACCGCACCCTGTGCACATCAGACCCGCCCTGGCCTTAGGTCATCATCTCTTCCCTACCTCAGTTTTCAGGCTTCAGAACCTAGACCTTATCTCCAATCACTGCCCACGGGTGACTGTGATGCAGAAATCAGAACTCTTCCTGACCCATGGCAAGAAACCTTGTGGTTGGCATGTTGTCCAACGTTCAGTGTAGGAGAAAACAGCATTCACCCTGAGGCCCCGCCCATTCTTGAGTGCGACGAGAGCATAAACACGCATTGTGACCTCAGCGTGAGTCCTGTCCTCTAGTAAGTCCTCTCAGTGGCTGGACCATTAGATGTCATAATGGGCTTGACATGTCCCTAGTCCCCAATTTTTAACCAGATTTCTGGTTGTCCAGTCGCCCCACCCCAGGGCTCTACTCTGGAATCCCTCATTTGGTGGGACATCTGAGGTTGAAAAACAAAATGAAACAAATCGACAACAACAACAAAAAAACGGACTTCTTCCATCCCCAGAATGACCGCAAACTCTTTGGACGGGACCGAACCCCCAGAGAGTAAGACTCGTCCATTTCCCATGAAGTCACCCGGCAATTTCACGACCATGAGTGACACGATATCCAGAGACAAAAACTTGAGCAAGAGCCTCACACTCGCCCTTTTTTCATATCCCGAAGTGTTCTCCTCATGGTCTGTAGATCAGTCCTGCCATACCTATGACCCAAAACATAAGCCGAGTTTGTGTTTTCAGACAACTGTCCAAACAGCTCTGGCCTACACACCCTACAGGCTCAGGGCCCTGGAGCCAAACCTGAGGACTGTACTTGCCCTCTCCAAGGGAATTGTATGTGCCCATTCCAATGGCCACAACCCTACTAATAGGATAACCTCCAAAGTCCCTGAGGCCATCCCAATTGTTGTGGCTTCCCAGGACAAACACGGGGCAATCTGAGCCCATCTGAGCACCTACCTGCACTCAGACCCGTAGACTGATGTCCCCAGAGGTAAAAAGGAACGAACAGGCCCCTAGGCACTAATCGGATCCATTGCTTTGGTTTCCAGGAAACTCTCCTCAGAGGCCTGGATTTCAATACCAGCATATGGCTGTTTCTTGACTCACCCATCAGAACAAATCTCATCTACACAGGGGAAACATGCACGTTGGAGCTGTGTCAAAGCCTCTGTTTAGGAGAACCCTTCAGGGCCCCAGGGCCACCGCTTCATTCCAAGGTCTCCATAGACACAAAAACATATTAGGACACATCCACAGGAGAGTCCATTTCAACTCAGCCTCCTCGGTTGCCCCCCACATCCAGCAGATCTAACCTGTCTTGTTGCTTTGAGACCATTGGAATGCGAGGTGGGCTACCCAGCCATCCGTCCTTAGAACCCTGCTCGGAATCGTTGGCCTGGAGCCAAACAACAGGTCTCAATTGTCCTGCAGAAGAATCTTTGCAGTTTGGAGCTTCTCACAACTCCCATCGTGGGAAAACCCCCATGTCCTCGTGATCCAACCCCCTTCAAGAAAGGGCCATCAGGGCAGAAAGTCCAACCTGAGCGATCGTCTGATCCTTGCCCTGACTTCAGATGCACGAGATCTCGATTGAGGTCTGTAGATTGTGCCTGCCATATCCTCACCCAGAAACCTAGGCCTAGCTTGGGTTCTCAGACTCCGTCCTCAGACTACTGGCCCACAAGCCCTCCAGTTTGGCAATCCAGAACTACAATGCCGCACTCTGCCTGCCCTACAGAAGTAAAACATTGCCCTCAGGGCTACCCCGAAACCCCAAATGAGGATCAACCTGCACGCCATTCGGCTGTACCCCAAACATAGAGGCTGACCTGGGCACTATTTCCCCTTCTGACCCAGCCTGAGCCTGGACCTCCTGGTCCCACCCAGACAGCTGGCCGCACACTGAGCACATCGGACCCGCCATGGCCTTAGGTCGTCATCTCTTCCCAACTGCGGTTTTCAGGCTCCAGAACCTAGACCTTATCTCCAACCACTGCCCAGGGTTGAGAATGATGCAGAAATCAGAACTCTTTCCACATGGCAAGAAACCTTGTTGTTGGCATGTTGTCCAACGTTCAGTGTAGTTGAAACAAGCGTGGCCCATGAGGCCCAGCCCATGCTTGCGGGCCACATTGGTCACAAACACACATTGTGACCCTCAGCCTGAGCCCAGTCCTCAGGTAAGGCCTCTCAGGGCCTATATGAAGAGACAGCATATTGGGCTTGCCATGCCCCTAGGCCCCAATTTTTAACCATAGTTCGGGGTGTCCCTTCACTCTTCCCCAGGGCTCTGCTTTGAAATTCCTCTTTTGGTGGGACACCTGAGGTAACAAACCTGAAAGGAGTCCTCCCATCCCACAGATTGACGAAAAACAATTGGGATCGGGCCAAATCCACAGAGAGGAAGATTCGTCCATGGCCCATGAGACCTCCCCAACATTCCACGGCCATCGCTGAAACAAAATCCAGAGACAAAAGCCTGAGCAAGCTCCTCAGACTCGCTCATTCTTCATATCCTGAAGAGTTCTTCTCAGGGTTTGTAGATCGGGCGTGCCATACCTACGTCCCCAAACAAAGCTGAGTTTGTGTTTTCAGTCTTCTGTCCTCAAAGTCCTGGGCCACACTCCCTCCAGGCTGGGGCCCCTGGAGCCACACATTAGGACTGCCCCCACCCAATCCATGGGAATTCTGCCCATTCCATTGTCAAACATCGTACAAATTAGGAGAACCCTCCAAAGTCCCTGAGGCCAACCCAAAAGTGTAGGTCGCCCGGGACAAAAAAGGGCGGTTGATACCGGCCGAGCATCTACCTCCACTCATCTACCTCCACTCATACCAAGAAGATTGAACCAGACAGGACCCGAGGCCATTATCGGATCCATTGCTTTGGTTTACAGGCATGTCTCCTCAAAAGCCTGCATTCCAATACCAGCAGAGGGGATTTCCTGAGGCACCCATCAGAACAAATCTCGTCTCCACAAGGAAACTTGTGCATGGGAGCTAAGCCAAAGCTAAGGAGAATACTTCAGGGTCCCGGTGCCACCTCCCCATTCCAAGGCCCTCATGGACACAAACACACGTTAGGACCCATCCTCTGGAAAGTGCATTTCAACTCAGCCACCCCGGTTGCTCCCGCAGATCCATTAGATCTAAACTGTCTTGTTGCTAGGAGACAATTGGAAGGCGAGGCGGACTTCCCAGGCATCCATCCTCGAACGGTGCTCTGGAGTCATTCCATATGGGATGTCCTGGAGCTGTCCAACAGGTCTCAATTGTCCCGCAGAAGGAATCCTTGAAGGGGGCATCCCACATCTCCCAACGTGGAAAACCTCCATGGCCTCGTGATTCCGCTCCCTTCATGAAGGGGCCGTCATGCACAGAAACTCCAAACTGAGCCAACGTCGGATCCTCGCCCTGACTTCAGATGCATGAGATGTTGGTTCAGATCTGCAGGGGGTACCTGCCGTGCCCTCACCCTGAATCCGAAGACTAGCTTGTGTTCTCAGACTTCCGTCCTCACTCTCCTGGCCCCGAAGCCCTCAAGTTTGGCAATTCCGGACCGACAATGAAGCACTCTGCCATGAAAAAATATATTGCCTAATGAGCAGCCCAGGCAGCTAAATGAGGATAAACCTACACGGCACTCGATTGTACCCAAATTATATAGTCTAACCTGGGCACTAATGCACTGTCTGACACAACCTGAGCCTGGACCTGCTGACCAACACCCAGACAGCTGACCGCACGCTGAGCACATCAGACCCGCCATGGCCTTAGGTCATCATCTCTTCCCTTCCTCAGTTTTCAGGCTTCAGAACCTAGACATAATCTCCAATCACTGCCCACGGGTGACTGTGATGCAGAAATCAGAACTCTTCCTGACCCAATGCAAGAAACCTTGTGGTTGGCATGTTGTCCAACGTTCAGTGTAGGAGAAACCAGCATTCACCCTGAGGCCACGCCCATTCTTGAGTGCGACGAGAGCATAAACACGCATTGTGACCTCAGCGTGAGTCCTGTCCTCTAGTAAGTCCTCTCAGTGGCTGGACCATTAGATGTCATAATGGGCTTGACATGTCCCTAGTCCCCAATTTTTAACCAGATTTCTGGTTGTCCTGTCGCCCCACCCCAGGGCTCTACTCTGGAATCCCTCATTTGGTGGGACATCTGAGGTTGAAAAACAAAATGAAACAAATGGACAACAACAATAAAAAAACGGACTTCTTCCATCCCCAGAATGACCACAAACTCTTTGGAAGGGACCGAACCCCCAGAGAGTAAGACTCGTCCATTTCCCATGAAGTCACCCGGCAATTTCACGACCATGAGTGACACGATATCCAGAGACAAAAACTTGAGCAAGAGCCTCACACTCGCCCTTTTTTCATATCCCGAAGTGTTCTCCTCATGGTCTGTAGATCAGTCCTGCCATACCTATGACCCAAAACATAAGCCGAGTTTGTGTTTTCAGACAACTGTCCAAAGAGCTCTGGCCGACATACCCTACATGCTCAGGGCCCTGGAGCCAAACCTGAGGACTGTACTTGCCCTCTCCAAGGGAATTGTATGTGCCCATTCCAATGGCCAAAACCCTACTAGTAGGATAACCTCCAAAGTCCCTGAGGCCATCCCAATAGTTGTGGCTTCCCAGGACAAACAGGGGCAATCTGAGCCCATCTGATCACCTACCTGCACTCAGACCCGTAGACTGATGTCCTCAGAGGTAAAAAAAAAAAAACGAACAGGCCCCAAGGCACTAATCGGATACATTGCTTTGGTTTCCAGGCATCTCTCCTCAGAGGCCTGGTTTTCAATACCAAATATGGCTGTTTCTTGACTCACCCATCAGAACAAATCTCATCTACACATGGGAAACTTGCACGTTGGAGCTGTGTCAAAGCCTCTGTTTAGGAGAACCCTTCAGGTCCCCAGGGCCACCGCTTCATTCCAAGGTCTCCATAGACACAAAAACATATTAGGACACATCCACAGGAGAGTCCATTTCAACTCAGCCTCCTCGGTTGCCCCCCACATCCAGCAGATCTAACCTGTCTTGTTGCTTGGAGACCATTGGAATGCGAGGTGGGCTACCCAGCCATCCATCATTAGAACCCTGCTCGGAATCATTGGCCTGGAGCCAAACAACAGGTCTCAATTGTCCTGCAGAAGAATCCTTGCAGTTTGGAGCTTCTCACAACTCCCATCGTGGGAAAACCCCCATGTCCTCGTGATCCAACCCCCTTCAAGAAAGGGCCATCAGGGCAGAAAGTCCAACCTGAGCGATTGTCTGATCCTTGCCCTGACTTCAGATGCACGAGATCTCGATTGAGGTCTGTAGATTGTGCCTGCCATATCCTCACCCAGAAACCTAGGCCTAGCTTGGGTTCTCAGACTCCGTCCTCAGACTACTGGCCCACAAGCCCTCCAGTTTGGCAATCCAGAACTACAATGCCGCACTCTGCCTGCCCTACAGAAGTAAAACATTGCCCTCAGGGCTACCCCGAAACCCCAAATGAGGATCAACCTGCACGCCATTCGGCTGTACCCCAAACATAGAGGCTGACCTGGGCACTATTTCCCCTTCTGACCCAGCCTGAGCCTGGACCTCCTGGTCCCACCCAGACAGCTGGCCGCACACTGAGCACATCGGACCCGCCATGGCCTTAGGTCGTCATCTCTTCCCAACTGCGGTTTTCAGGCTCCAGAACCTAGACCTTATCTCCAACCACTGCCCAGGGTTGAAAATGATGCAGAAATCAGAACTCTTTTTCCATGGCAAGAAACCTTGTGCTTGGCATGTTGTCCAACGTTCAGTGTAGTTGAAACAAGCGTGGCCCATGAGGCCCAGCCCATGCTTGCGGGGCACATTGGTCACAAACACACATTGTGACCCTCAGCCTGAGCCCAGTCCTCAGGTAAGGCCTCTCAGGGCCTATATGAAGAGACAGCATATTGGGCTTGCCATGCCCCTAGGCCCCAATTTTTAACCATAGTTCGGGGTGTCCCTTCACTCTTCCCCAGGACTCTGCTTTGGAATTCCTCTTTTGGTGGGACACCTGAGGTAACAAACCCGAAAGGAGTCCTCCCATCCCACAGATTGACGAAAAACAATTGGGATCGGGCCAAATCCACAGAGAGGAAGATTCGTCCATGGCCCATGAGACCTCCCCAACATTCCACGGCCATCGCTGAAACAAAATCCAGAGACAAAAGCCTGAGCAAGCGCCTCAGACTCGCTCATTCTTCATATCCTGAAGAGTTCTTCTCATGGTTTGTAGATCGGGCGTGCCATACCTACGTCCCCAAACTTAAGCTGAGTTTGTGTTTTCAGTCTTCTGTCCTCAAAGTCCTGGGCCACACTCCCTCCAGGCTGGGGCCCCTGGAGCCACACATTAGGACTGCCCCCACCCAATCCATGGGAATTCTGCCCATTCCATTGTCAAAAATCGTACAAATTAGGAGAACCCTCCAAAGTCCCTGAGGCCATCCCAATAGTGTAAGTCGCCCGGGACAAAAAAGGGCGGTTGATACCAGCTGAGCATCTTCCTCCACTCATCTACCTCCACTCATACCAAGAAGATTGAACCAGACAGGACCCGAGGCCATTACCGGATCCATTGCTTTGGTTTACAGGCATGTCTCCTCAAAAGCCTGGATTCCAATACCAGCAGAGGGGATTTCCTGAGGCACCCATCAGAACAAATCTCGTCTCCACAAGGAAACTTGTGCATGGCAGCTATGCCAAAGCTTAGGAGAATACTTCAGGGTCCCGGTGCCACCTCCCCATTCCAAGGCCCTCATGGACACAAACACACATTAGGACCCATCCTCTGGAAAGTGCATTTCAACTCAGCCACCCCGGTTGCTCCCGCAGATCCATTAGATCTAAACTGTCTTGTTGCTAGGAGACAATTGGAAGGCGAGGCGGACTTCCCAGGCATCCATCCTCGAACGGTGCTCTGGAGTCATTCCATATTGGATGTCCTGGAGCTGTCCAACAGTTCTCAATTGTCCCGCAGAAGGAATCCTTGAAGGGGGCATCCCACATCTCCCAACGTGGAAAACCTCCATGGCCTCGAGATTCCGCTCCCTTCATGAAGGGGCCGTCATGCACAGAAACTCCAAACTGAGCCAACGTCGGATCCTTGCCCTGACTTCAGATGCATGAGATATTGGTTCAGATCTGCAGGGGGTACCTGCCGTGCCCTCACCCTGAATCCGAAGTCTAGCTTGTGTTCTCAGACTTCCGTCCTCACTCTCCTGGCCCCGAAGCCCTCAAGTTCGGCAATACTGGACCGACAATGAAGCACTCTGCCTGCCCTCTAGAAAAAATATATTGCCTAATGAGCTGACCAGGCAGCTTAAATGAAGATAAACCTACACGGCACTCGAATGTACCCAAATTATATAGTCTAACCTGGGCACTAATGCACTGTCTGACACAAACTGAGCCCGGACCTGCTGACCAACACCCAGACAGCTGACCGCACGCTGAGCACATCAGACCCGCCCTGGCCTTAGGTCATCATCTCTTCCCTACCTCAGTTTTCAGGCTTCAGAACCTAGACCTTATCTCCAATCACTGCCCACGGGTGACTGTGATGCAGAAATCAGAACTCTTCCTGACCCATGGCAAGAAACCTTGTGGTTGGCATGTTGTCCAACGTTCAGTGTAGGAGAAACCAGCATTCACCCTGAGGCCCCGCCCATTCTTGAGTGCGACGAGAGCATAAACACGCATTGTGACCTCAGCGTGAGTCCTGTCCTCTAGTAAGTCCTCTCAGTGGCTGGACCATTAGATGTCATAATGGGCTTGACATGTCCCTAGTCCCCAATTTTTAACCAGATTTCTGGTTGTCCAGTCGCCCCACCCCAGGGCTCTACTCTGGAATCCCTCATTTGGTGGGACATCTGAGGTTGAAAAACAAAATGAAACAAATCGACAACAACAACAAAAAAACGGACTTCTTCCATCCCCAGAATGACCGCAAACTCTTTGGACGGGACCGAACCCCCAGAGAGTAAGACTCGTCCATTTCCCATGAAGTCACCCGGCAATTTCACGACCATGAGTGACACGATATCCAGAGACAAAAACTTGAGCAAGAGCCTCACACTCGCCCTTTTTTCATATCCCGAAGTGTTCTCCTCATGGTCTGTAGATCAGTCCTGCCATACCTATGACCCAAAACATAAGCCGAGTTTGTGTTTTCAGACAACTGTCCAAACAGCTCTGGCCTACACACCCTACAGGCTCAGGGCCCTGGAGCCAAACCTGAGGACTGTACTTGCCCTCTCCAAGGGAATTGTATGTGCCCATTCCAATGGCCACAACCCTACTAATAGGATAACCTCCAAAGTCCCTGAGGCCATCCCAATAGTTGTGGCTTCCCAGGACAAACAGGGGGCAATCTGAGCCCATCTGAGCACCTACCTGCACTCAGACCCGTAGACTGATGTCCCCAGAGGTAAAAAGGAACGAACAGGCCCCTAGGCACTAATCGGATCCATTGCTTTGGTTTCCAGGAAACTCTCCTCAGAGGCCTGGATTTCAATACCAGCATATGGCTGTTTCTTGACTCACCCATCAGAACAAATCTCATCTACACATGGGAAACATGCACGTTGGAGCTGTGTCAAAGCCTCTGTTTAGGAGAACCCTTCAGGGCCCCATGGCCACCGCTTCATTCCAAGGTCTCCATAGACACAAAAACATATTAGGACACATCCACAGGAGAGTCCATTTCAACTCAGCCTCCTCGGTTGCCCCCCCACATCCAGCAGATCTAACCTGTCTTGTTGCTTGGAGACCATTGGAATGCGAGGTGGGCTACCCAGCCATCCGTCCTTAGAACCCTGCTCGGAATCGTTGGCCTGGAGCCAACCAACAGGTCTCAATTGTCCTGCAGAAGAATCTTTGCAGTTTGGAGCTTCTCACAACTCCCATCGTGGGAAAACCCCCATGTCCTCGTGATCCAACCCCCTTCAAGAAAGGGCCATCAGGGCAGAAAGTCCAACCTGAGCGATCGTCTGATCCTTGCCCTGACTTCAGATGCACGAGATCTCGATTGAGGTCTGTAGATTGTGCCTGCCATATCCTCACCCAGAAACCTAGGCCTAGCTTGGGTTCTCAGACTCCGTCCTCAGACTACTGGCCCACAAGCCCTCCAGTTTGGCAATCCAGAACTACAATGCCGCACTCTGCCTGCCCTACAGAAGTAAAACATTGCCCTCAGGGCTACCCCGAAACACCAAATGAGGATCAACCTGCACGCCATTCGGCTGTACCCCAAACATAGAGGCTGACCTGGGCACTATTTCCCCTTCTGACCCAGCCTGAGCCTGGACCTCCTGGTCCCACCCAGACAGCTGGCCGCACACTGAGCACATCGGACCCGCCATGGCCTTAGGTCGTCATCTCTTCCCAACTGCGGTTTTCAGGCTCCAGAACCTAGACCTTATCTCCAACCACTGCCCAGGGTTGAAAATGATGCAGAAATCAGAACTTTTTCCCCATGGCAAGAAACCTTGTGCTTGGCATGTTGTCCAACGTTCAGTGTAGTTGAAACAAGCGTGGCCCATGAGGCCCAGCCCATGCTTGCGGGGCACATTGGTCACAAACACACATTGTGACCCTCAGCCTGAGCCCAGTCCTCAGGTAAGGCCTCTCAGGGCCTATATGAAGAGACAGCATATTGGGCTTGCCATGCCCCTAGGCCCCAATTTTTAACCATAGTTCGGGGTGTCCCTTCACTCTTCCCCAGGGCTCTGCTTTGGAATTCCTCTTTTGGTGGGACACCTGAGGTAACAAACCCGAAAGGAGTCCTCCCATCCCACAGATTGACGAAAAACAATTGGGATCGGGCCAAATCCACAGAGAGGAAGATTCGTCCATGGCCCATGAGACCTCCCCAACATTCCACGGCCATCGCTGAAACAAAATCCAGAGACAAAAGCCTGAGCAAGCGCCTCAGACTCGCTCATTCTTCATATCCTGAAGAGTTCTTCTCATGGTTTGTAGATCGGGCGTGCCATACCTACGTCCCCAAACTTAAGCTGAGTTTGTGTTTTCAGTCTTCTGTCCTCAAAGTCCTGGGCCACACTCCCTCCAGGCTGGGGCCCCTGGAGCCACACATTAGGACTGCCCCCACCCAATCCATGGGAATTCTGCCCATTCCATTGTCAAAAATCGTACAAATTAGGAGAACCCTCCAAAGTCCCTGAGGCCATCCCAATAGTGTAGGTCGCCCGGGACAAAAAAGGGCGGTTGATACCAGCTGAGCATCTTCCTCCACTCTTCTACCTCCACTCATACCAAGAAGATTGAACCAGACAGGACCCGAGGCCATTATCGGATCCATTGCTTTGGTTTACAGGCATGTCTCCTCAAAAGCCTGGATTCCAATACCAGCAGAGGGGATTTCCTGAGGCACCCATCAGAACAAATCTCGTCTCCACAAGGAAACTTGTGCATGGGAGCTATGCCAAAGCTTAGGAGAATACTTCAGGGTCCCGGTGCCACCTCCCCATTCCAAGGCCCTCATGGACACAAACACACATTAGGACCCATCCTCTGGAAAGTGCATTTCAACTCAGCCACCCCGGTTGCTCCCGCAGATCCATTAGATCTAAACTGTCTTGTTGCTAGGAGACAATTGGAAGGCGAGGCGGACTTCCCAGGCATCCATCCTCGAACGGTGCTCTGGAGTCATTCCATATTGGATGTCCTGGAGCTGTCCAACAGGTCTCAATTGTCCCGCAGAAGGAATCCTTGAAGGGGGCATCCCACATCTCCCAACGTGGAAAACCTCCATGGCCTCGAGATTCCGCTCCCTTCATGAAGGGGCCGTCATGCACAGAAACTCCAAACTGAGCCAACGTCGGATCCTTGCCCTGACTTCAGATGCATGAGATATTGGTTCAGATCTGCAGGGGGTACCTGCCGTGCCCTCACCCTGAATCCGAAGTCTAGCTTGTGTTCTCAGACTTCCGTCCTCACTCTCCTGGCCCCGAAGCCCTCATGTTTGGCAATTCCGGACCGACAATGAAGCACTCTGCCTGCCCTCTAGAAAAAATATATTGCTTAATGAGCTGACCAGGCAGCTTAAATGAAGATAAACCTACACGGCACTCGAATGTACCCAAATTATATAGTCTAACCTGGGCACTAATGCACTGTCTGACACAACCTGAGCCCGGACCTGCTGACCAACACCCAGACAGCTGACCGCACCCTGAGCACATCAGACCCGCCCTGGCCTTAGGTCATCATCTCTTCCCTACCTCAGTTTCAGGCTTCAGAACCTAGACCTTATCTCCAATCACTGCCCACGGGTGACTGTGATGCAGAAATCAGAACTCTTCCTGACCCATGGCAAGAAACCTTGTGGTTGGCATGTTGTCCAACGTTCAGTGTAGGAGAAAACAGCATTCACCCTGAGGCCCCGCCCATTCTTGAGTGCGACGAGAGCATAAACACGCATTGTGACCTCAGCGTGAGTCCTGTCCTCTAGTAAGTCCTCTCAGTGGCTGGACCATTAGATGTCATAATGGGCTTGACATGTCCCTAGTCCCCAATTTTTAACCAGATTTCTGGTTGTCCAGTCGCCCCACCCCAGGGCTCTACTCTGGAATCCCTCATTTGGTGGGACATCTGAGGTTGAAAAACAAAATGAAACAAATCGACAACAACAACAAAAAAACGGACTTCTTCCATCCCCAGAATGACCGCAAACTCTTTGGACGGGACCGAACCCCCAGAGAGTAAGACTCGTCCATTTCCCATGAAGTCACCCGGCAATTTCACGACCATGAGTGACACGATATCCAGAGACAAAAACTTGAGCAAGAGCCTCACACTCGCCCTTTTTTCATATCCCGAAGTGTTCTCCTCATGGTCTGTAGATCAGTCCTGCCATACCTATGACCCAAAACATAAGCCGAGTTTGTGTTTTCAGACAACTGTCCAAACAGCTCTGGCCTACACACCCTACAGGCTCAGGGCCCTGGAGCCAAACCTGAGGACTGTACTTGCCCTCTCCAAGGGAATTGTATGTGCCCATTCCAATGGCCAAAACCCTACTAGTAGGATAACCTCCAAAGTCCCTGAGGCCATCCCAATAGTTGTGGCTTCCCAGGACAAACAGGGGCAATCTGAGCCCATCTGAGCACCTACCTGCACTCAGACCCGTAGACTGATGTCCCCAGAGGTAAAAAAAAAAAAAAACGAACAGGCCCCAAGGCACTAATCGGATCCATTGCTTTGGTTTCCAGGCATCTCTCCTCAGAGGCCTGGTTTTCAATACCAAATATGGCTGTTTCTTGACTCACCCATCAGAACAAATCTCATCTACACATGGGAAACATGCACGTTGGAGCTGTGTCAAAGCCTCTGTTTAGGAGAACCCTTCAGGTCCCCAGGGCCACCGCTTCATTCCAAGGTCTCCATAGACACAAAAACATATTAGGACACATCCACAGGAGAGTCCATTTCAACTCAGCCTCCTCGGTTGCCCCCCACATCCAGCAGATCTAACCTGTCTTGTTGCTTGGAGACCATTGGAATGCGAGGTGGGCTACCCAGCCATCCATCATTAGAACCCTGCTCAGAATCATTGGCCTGGAGCCAAACAACAGGTCTCAATTGTCCTGCAGAAGAATCTTTGCAGTTTGGAGCTTCTCACAACTCCCATCGTGGGAAAACCCCCATGTCCTCGTGATCCAACCCCCTTCAAGAAAGGGCCATCAGGGCAGAAAGTCCAACCTGAGCGATCGTCTGATCCTTGCCCTGACTTCAGATGCACGAGATCTCGATTGAGGTCTGTAGATTGTGCCTGCCATATCCTCACCCAGAAACCTAGGCCTAGCTTGGGTTCTCAGACTCCGTCCTCAGACTACTGGCCCACAAGCCCTCCAGTTTGGCAATCCAGAACTACAATGCCGCACTCTGCCTGCCCTACAGAAGTAAAACATTGCCCTCAGGGCTACCCCGAAACCCCAAATGAGGATCAACCTGCACGCCATTCGGCTGTACCCCAAACATAGAGGCTGACCTGGGCACTATTTCCCCTTCTGACCCAGCCTGAGCCTGGACCTCCTGGTCCCACCCAGACAGCTGGCCGCACACTGAGCACATCGCACCCGCCATGGCCTTAGGTCGTCATCTCTTCCCAACTGCGGTTTTCAGGCTCCAGAACCTAGACCTTATCTCCAACCACTGCCCAGGGTTGAAAATGATGCAGAAATCAGAACTTTTTCCCCATGGCAAGAAACCTTGTGCTTGGCATGTTGTCCAACGTTCAGTGTAGTTGAAACAAGCGTGGCCCATGAGGCCCAGCCCATGCTTACGGGCCACATTGGTCACAAACACACATTGTGACCCTCAGCCTGAGCCCAGTCCTCAGGTAAGGCCTCTCAGGGCCTATATGAAGAGACAGCATATTGGGCTTGCCATGCCCCTAGGCCCCAATTTTTAACCATAGTTCGGGGTGTCCCTTCACTCTTCCCCAGGGCTCTGCTTTGGAATTCCTCTTTTGGTGGGACACCTGAGGTAACAAACCTGAAAGGAGTCCTCCCATCCCACAGATTGACGAAAAACAATTGGGATCGGGCCAAATCCACAGAGAGGAAGATTCGGCCATGGCCCATGAGACCTCCCCAACATTCCACGGCCATCGCTGAAACAAAATCCAGAGACAAAAGCCTGAGCAAGCGCCTCAGACTCGCTCATTCTTCATATCCTGAAGAGTTCTTCTCATGGTTTGTAGATCGGGCGTGCCATACCTACGTCCCCAAACTTAAGCTGAGTTTGTGTTTTCAGTCTTCTGTCCTCAAAGTCCTGGGCCACACTCCCTCCAGGCTGGGGCCCCTGGAGCCACACATTAGGACTGCCCCCACCCAATCCATGGGAATTCTGCCCATTCCATTGTCAAAAATCGTACAAATTAGGAGAACCCTCCAAAGTCCCTGAGGCCATCCCAATAGTGTAGGTCGCCCGGGACAAAAAAGGGCGGTTGATACCAGCTGAGCATCTTCCTCCACTCATCTACCTCCACTCATACCAAGAAGATTGAACCAGACAGGACCCGAGGCCATTACCGGATCCATTGCTTTGGTTTACAGGCATGTCTCCTCAAAAGCCTGGATTCCAATACCAGCAGAGGGGATTTCCTGAGGCACCCATCAGAACAAATCTCGTCTCCACAAGGAAACTTGTGCATGGGAGCTATGCAAAGCTTAGGAGAATACTTCAGGGTCCCGGTGCCACCTCCCCATTCCAAGGCCCTCATGGACACAAACACACATTAGGACCCATCCTCTGGAAAGTGCATTTCAACTCAGCCACCCCGGTTGCTCCCGCAGATCCATTAGATCTAAACTGTCTTGTTGCTAGGAGACAATTGGAAGGCGAGGCGGACTTCCCAGGCATCCATCCTCGAACGGTGCTCTGGAGTCATTCCATATTGGATGTCCTGGAGCTGTCCAACAGTTCTCAATTGTCCCGCAGAAGGATTCCTTGAAGGGGGCATCCCACATCTCCCAACGTGGAAAACCTCCATGGCCTCGAGATTCCGCTCCCTTCATGAAGGGGCCGTCATGCACAGAAACTCCAAACTGAGCCAACGTCGGATCCTTGCCCTGACTTCAGATGCATGAGATATTGGTTCAGATCTGCAGGGGGTACCTGCCGTGCCCTCACCCTGAATCCGAAGTCTAGCTTGTGTTCTCAGACTTCCGTCCTCACTCTCCTGGCCCCGAAGCCCTCAAGTTCGGCAATACTGGACCGACAATGAAGCACTCTGCCTGCCCTCTAGAAAAAATATATTGCCTAATGAGCTGACCAGGCAGCTTAAATGAAGATAAACCTACACGGCACTCGAATGTACCCAAATTATATAGTCTAACCTGGGCACTAATGCACTGTCTGACACAAACTGAGCCCGGACCTGCTGACCAACACCCAGACAGCTGACCGCACGCTGAGCACATCAGACCCGCCCTGGCCTTAGGTCATCATCTCTTCCCTACCTCAGTTTTCAGGCTTCAGAACCTAGACCTTATCTCCAATAACTGCCCACGGGTGACTGTGATGCAGAAATCAGAACTCTTCCTGACCCATGGCAAGAAACCTTGTGGTTGGCATGTTGTCCAACGTTCAGTGTAGGAGAAACCAGCATTCACCCTGAGGCCCCGCCCATTCTTGAGTGCGACGAGAGCATAAACACGCATTGTGACCTCAGCGTGAGTCCTGTCCTCTAGTAAGTCCTCTCAGTGGCTGGACCATTAGATGTCATAATGGGCTTGACATGTCCCTAGTCCCCAATTTTTAACCAGATTTCTGGTTGTCCAGTCGCCCCACCCCAGGGCTCTACTCTGGAATCCCTCATTTGGTGGGACATCTGAGGTTGAAAAACAAAATGAAACAAATCGACAACAACAACAAAAAAACGGACTTCTTCCATCCCCAGAATGACCGCAAACTCTTTGGACGGGACCGAACCCCCAGAGAGTAAGACTCGTCCATTTCCCATGAAGTCACCCGGCAATTTCACGACCATGAGTGACACGATATCCAGAGACAAAAACTTGAGCAAGAGCCTCACACTCGCCCTTTTTTCATATCCCGAAGTGTTCTCCTCATGGTCTGTAGATCAGTCCTGCCATACCTATGACCCAAAACATAAGCCGAGTTTGTGTTTTCAGACAACTGTCCAAACAGCTCTGGCCTACACACCCTACAGGCTCAGGGCCCTGGAGCCAAACCTGAGGACTGTACTTGCCCTCTCCAAGGGAATTGTATGTGCCCATTCCAATGGCCACAACCCTACTAATAGGATAACCTCCAAAGTCCCTGAGGCCATCCCAATAGTTGTGGCTTCCCAGGACAAACAGGGGGCAATCTGAGCCCATCTGAGCACCTACCTGCACTCAGACCCGTAGACTGATGTCCCCAGAGGTAAAAAGGAACGAACAGGCCCCTAGGCACTAATCGGATCCATTGCTTTGGTTTCCAGGAAACTCTCCTCAGAGGCCTGGATTTCAATACCAGCATATGGCTGTTTCTTGACTCACCCATCAGAACAAATCTCATCTACACATGGGAAACATGCACGTTGGAGCTGTGTCAAAGCCTCTGTTTAGGAGAACCCTTCAGGTCCCCAGGGCCACCGCTTCATTCCAAGGTCTCCATAGACACAAAAACATATTAGGACACATCCACAGGAGAGTCCATTTCAACTCAGCCTCCTCGGTTGCCCCCCCACATCCAGCAGATCTAACCTGTCTTGTTGCTTGGAGACCATTGGAATGCGAGGTGGGCTACCCAGCCATCCGTCCTTAGAACCCTGCTCGGAATCGTTGGCCTGGAGCCAACCAACAGGTCTCAATTGTCCTGCAGAAGAATCTTTGCAGTTTGGAGCTTCTCACAACTCCCATCGTGGGAAAACCCCCATGTCCTCGTGATCCAACCCCCTTCAAGAAAGGGCCATCAGGGCAGAAAGTCCAACCTGAGCGATCGTCTGATCCTTGCCCTGACTTCAGATGCACGAGATCTCGATTGAGGTCTGTAGATTGTGCCTGCCATATCCTCACCCAGAAACCTAGGCCTAGCTTGGGTTCTCAGACTCCGTCCTCAGACTACTGGCCCACAAGCCCTCCAGTTTGGCAATCCAGAACTACAATGCCGCACTCTGCCTGCCCTACAGAAGTAAAACATTGCCCTCAGGGCTACCCCGAAACCCCAAATGAGGATCAACCTGCACGCCATTCGGCTGTACCCCAAACATAGAGGCTGACCTGGGCACTATTTCCCCTTCTGACCCAGCCTGAGCCTGGACCTCCTGGTCCCACCCAGACAGCTGGCCGCACACTGAGCACATCGGACCCGCCATGGCCTTAGGTCGTCATCTCTTCCCAACTGCGGTTTTCAGGCTCCAGAACCTAGACCTTATCTCCAACCACTGCCCAGGGTTGAAAATGATGCAGAAATCAGAACTTTTTCCCCATGGCAAGAAACCTTGTGCTTGGCATGTTGTCCAACGTTCAGTGTAGTTGAAACAAGCGTGGCCCATGAGGCCCAGCCCATGCTTGCGGGGCACATTGGTCACAAACACACATTGTGACCCTCAGCCTGAGCCCAGTCCTCAGGTAAGGCCTCTCAGGGCCTATATGAAGAGACAGCATATTGGGCTTGCCATGCCCCTAGGCCCCAATTTTTAACCATAGTTCGGGGTGTCCCTTCACTCTTCCCCAGGGCTCTGCTTTGGAATTCCTCTTTTGGTGGGACACCTGAGGTAACAAACCCGAAAGGAGTCCTCCCATCCCACAGATTGACGAAAAACAATTGGGATCGGGCCAAATCCACAGAGAGGAAGATTCGTCCATGGCCCATGAGACCTCCCCAACATTCCACGGCCATCGCTGAAACAAAATCCAGAGACAAAAGCCTGAGCAAGCGCCTCAGACTCGCTCATTCTTCATATCCTGAAGAGTTCTTCTCATGGTTTGTAGATCGGGCGTGCCATACCTACGTCCCCAAACTTAAGCTGAGTTTGTGTTTTCAGTCTTCTGTCCTCAAAGTCCTGGGCCACACTCCCTCCAGGCTGGGGCCCCTGGAGCCACACATTAGGACTGCCCCCACCCAATCCATGGGAATTCTGCCCATTCCATTGTCAAAAATCGTACAAATTAGGAGAACCCTCCAAAGTCCCTGAGGCCATCCCAATAGTGTAGGTCGCCCGGGACAAAAAAGGGCGGTTGATACCAGCTGAGCATCTTCCTCCACTCTTCTACCTCCACTCATACCAAGAAGATTGAACCAGACAGGACCCGAGGCCATTATCGGATCCATTGCTTTGGTTTACAGGCATGTCTCCTCAAAAGCCTGGATTCCAATACCAGCAGAGGGGATTTCCTGAGGCACCCATCAGAACAAATCTCGTCTCCACAAGGAAACTTGTGCATGGGAGCTATGCCAAAGCTTAGGAGAATACTTCAGGGTCCCGGTGCCACCTCCCCATTCCAAGGCCCTCATGGACACAAACACACATTAGGACCCATCCTCTGGAAAGTGCATTTCAACTCAGCCACCCCGGTTGCTCCCGCAGATCCATTAGATCTAAACTGTCTTGTTGCTAGGAGACAATTGGAAGGCGAGGCGGACTTCCCAGGCATCCATCCTCGAACGGTGCTCTGGAGTCATTCCATATTGGATGTCCTGGAGCTGTCCAACAGGTCTCAATTGTCCCGCAGAAGGAATCCTTGAAGGGGGCATCCCACATCTCCCAACGTGGAAAACCTCCATGGCCTCGAGATTCCGCTCCCTTCATGAAGGGGCCGTCATGCACAGAAACTCCAAACTGAGCCAACGTCGGATCCTTGCCCTGACTTCAGATGCATGAGATATTGGTTCAGATCTGCAGGGGGTACCTGCCGTGCCCTCACCCTGAATCCGAAGTCTAGCTTGTGTTCTCAGACTTCCGTCCTCACTCTCCTGGCCCCGAAGCCCTCATGTTTGGCAATTCCGGACCGACAATGAAGCACTCTGCCTGCCCTCTAGAAAAAATATATTGCTTAATGAGCTGACCAGGCAGCTTAAATGAAGATAAACCTACACGGCACTCGAATGTACCCAAATTATATAGTCTAACCTGGGCACTAATGCACTGTCTGACACAACCTGAGCCCGGACCTGCTGACCAACACCCAGACAGCTGACCGCACCCTGAGCACATCAGACCCGCCCTGGCCTTAGGTCATCATCTCTTCCCTACCTCAGTTTCAGGCTTCAGAACCTAGACCTTATCTCCAATCACTGCCCACGGGTGACTGTGATGCAGAAATCAGAACTCTTCCTGACCCATGGCAAGAAACCTTGTGGTTGGCATGTTGTCCAACGTTCAGTGTAGGAGAAAACAGCATTCACCCTGAGGCCCCGCCCATTCTTGAGTGCGACGAGAGCATAAACACGCATTGTGACCTCAGCGTGAGTCCTGTCCTCTAGTAAGTCCTCTCAGTGGCTGGACCATTAGATGTCATAATGGGCTTGACATGTCCCTAGTCCCCAATTTTTAACCAGATTTCTGGTTGTCCAGTCGCCCCACCCCAGGGCTCTACTCTGGAATCCCTCATTTGGTGGGACATCTGAGGTTGAAAAACAAAATGAAACAAATCGACAACAACAACAAAAAAACGGACTTCTTCCATCCCCAGAATGACCGCAAACTCTTTGGACGGGACCGAACCCCCAGAGAGTAAGACTCGTCCATTTCCCATGAAGTCACCCGGCAATTTCACGACCATGAGTGACACGATATCCAGAGCAAAAACTTGAGCAAGAGCCTCACACTCGCCCTTTTTTCATATCCCGAAGTGTTCTCCTCATGGTCTGTAGATCAGTCCTGCCATACCTATGACCCAAAACATAAGCCGAGTTTGTGTTTTCAGACAACTGTCCAAACAGCTCTGGCCTACACACCCTACAGGCTCAGGGCCCTGGAGCCAAACCTGAGGACTGTACTTGCCCTCTCCAAGGGAATTGTATGTGCCCATTCCAATGGCCAAAACCCTACTAGTAGGATAACCTCCAAAGTCCCTGAGGCCATCCCAATAGTTGTGGCTTCCCAGGACAAACAGGGGCAATCTGAGCCCATCTGATCACCTACCTGCACTCAGACCCGTAGACTGATGTCCCCAGAGGTAAAAAAAAAAAAACGAACAGGCCCCAAGGCACTAATCGGATCCATTGCTTTGGTTTCCAGGCATCTCTCCTCAGAGGCCTGGTTTTCAATACCAAATATGGCTGTTTCTTGACTCACCCATCAGAACAAATCTCATCTACACATGGGAAACATGCACGTTGGAGCTGTGTCAAAGCCTCTGTTTAGGAGAACCCTTCAGGTCCCCAGGGCCACCGCTTCATTCCAAGGTCTCCATAGACACAAAAACATATTAGGACACATCCACAGGAGAGTCCATTTCAACTCAGCCTCCTCGGTTGCCCCCCACATCCAGCAGATCTAACCTGTCTTGTTGCTTGGAGACCATTGGAATGCGAGGTGGGCTACCCAGCCATCCATCATTAGAACCCTGCTCAGAATCATTGGCCTGGAGCCAAACAACAGGTCTCAATTGTCCTGCAGAAGAATCTTTGCAGTTTGGAGCTTCTCACAACTCCCATCGTGGGAAAACCCCCATGTCCTCGTGATCCAACCCCCTTCAAGAAAGGGCCATCAGGGCAGAAAGTCCAACCTGAGCGATCGTCTGATCCTTGCCCTGACTTCAGATGCACGAGATCTCGATTGAGGTCTGTAGATTGTGCCTGCCATATCCTCACCCAGAAACCTAGGCCTAGCTTGGGTTCTCAGACTCCGTCCTCAGACTACTGGCCCACAAGCCCTCCAGTTTGGCAATCCAGAACTACAATGCCGCACTCTGCCTGCCCTACAGAAGTAAAACATTGCCCTCAGGGCTACCCCGAAACCCCAAATGAGGATCAACCTGCACGCCATTCGGCTGTACCCCAAACATAGAGGCTGACCTGGGCACTATTTCCCCTTCTGACCCAGCCTGAGCCTGGACCTCCTGGTCCCACCCAGACAGCTGGCCGCACACTGAGCACATCGGACCCGCCATGGCCTTAGGTCGTCATCTCTTCCCAACTGCGGTTTTCAGGCTCCAGAACCTAGACCTTATCTCCAACCACTGCCCAGGGTTGAAAATGATGCAGAAATCAGAACTTTTTCCCCATGGCAAGAAACCTTGTGCTTGGCATGTTGTCCAACGTTCAGTGTAGTTGAAACAAGCGTGGCCCATGAGGCCCAGCCCATGCTTGCGGGGCACATTGGTCACAAACACACATTGTGACCCTCAGCCTGAGCCCAGTCCTCAGGTAAGGCCTCTCAGGGCCTATATGAAGAGACAGCATATTGGGCTTGCCATGCCCCTAGGCCCCAATTTTTAACCATAGTTCGGGGTGTCCCTTCACTCTTCCCCAGGGCTCTGCTTTGGAATTCCTCTTTTGGTGGGACACCTGAGGTAACAAACCCGAAAGGAGTCCTCCCATCCCACAGATTGACGAAAAACAATTGGGATCGGGCCAAATCCACAGAGAGGAAGATTCGTCCATGGCCCATGAGACCTCCCCAACATTCCACGGCCATCGCTGAAACAAAATCCAGAGACAAAAGCCTGAGCAAGCGCCTCAGACTCGCTCATTCTTCATATCCTGAAGAGTTCTTCTCATGGTTTGTAGATCGGGCGTGCCATACCTACGTCCCCAAACTTAAGCTGAGTTTGTGTTTTCAGTCTTCTGTCCTCAAAGTCCTGGGCCACACTCCCTCCAGGCTGGGGCCCCTGGAGCCACACATTAGGACTGCCCCCACCCAATCCATGGGAATTCTGCCCATTCCATTGTCAAAAATCGTACAAATTAGGAGAACCCTCCAAAGTCCCTGAGGCCATCCCAATAGTGTAGGTCGCCCGGGACAAAAAAGGGCGGTTGATACCAGCTGAGCATCTTCCTCCACTCATCTACCTCCACTCATACCAAGAAGATTGAACCAGACAGGACCCGAGGCCATTATCGGATCCATTGCTTTGGTTTACAGGCATGTCTCCTCAAAAGCCTGCATTCCAATACCAGCAGAGGGGATTTCCTGAGGCACCCATCAGAACAAATCTCGTCTCCACAAGGAAACTTGTGCATGGGAGCTATGCCAAAGCTTAGGAGAATACTTCAGGGTCCCGGTGCCACCTCCCCATTCCAAGGCCCTCATGGACACAAACACACATTAGGACCCATCCTCTGGAAAGTGCATTTCAACTCAGCCACCCCGGTTGCTCCCGCAGATCCATTAGATCTAAACTGTCTTGTTGCTAGGAGACAATTGGAAGGCGAGGCGGACTTCCCAGGCATCCATCCTCGAACGGTGCTCTGGAGTCATTCCATATTGGATGTCCTGGAGCTGTCCAACAGGTCTCAATTGTCCTGCAGAAGGAATCCTTGAAGGGGGCATCCCACATCTCCCAACGTGGAAAACCTCCATGGCCTCGAGATTCCGCTCCCTTCATGAAGGGGCCGTCATGCACAGAAACTCCAAACTGAGCCAACGTCGGATCCTTGCCCTGACTTCAGATGCATGAGATATTGGTTCAGATCTGCAGGGGGTACCTGCCGTGCCCTCACCCTGAATCCGAAGTCTAGCTTGTGTTCTCAGACTTCCGTCCTCACTCTCCTGGCCCCGAAGCCCTCATGTTTGGCAATTCCGGACCGACAATGAAGCACTCTGCCTGCCCTCTAGAAAAAATATATTGCCTAATGAGCTGACCAGGCAGCTTAAATGAAGATAAACCTACACGGCACTCGAATGTACCCAAATTATATAGTCTAACCTGGGCACTAATGCACTGTCTGACACAACCTGAGCCCGGACCTGCTGACCAACACCCAGACAGCTGACCGCACCCTGAGCACATCAGACCCGCCCTGGCCTTAGGTCATCATCTCTTCCCTACCTCAGTTTTCAGGCTTCAGAACCTAGACCTTATCTCCAATCACTGCCCACGGGTGACTGTGATGCAGAAATCAGAACTCTTCCTGACCCATGGCAAGAAACCTTGTGGTTGGCATGTTGTCCAACGTTCAGTGTAGGAGAAAACAGCATTCACCCTGAGGCCCCGCCCATTCTTGAGTGCGACGAGAGCATAAACACGCATTGTGACCTCAGCGTGAGTCCTGTCCTCTAGTAAGTCCTCTCAGTGGCTGGACCATTAGATGTCATAATGGGCTTGACATGTCCCTAGTCCCCAATTTTTAACCAGATTTCTGGTTGTCCAGTCGCCCCACCCCAGGGCTCTACTCTGGAATCCCTCATTTGGTGGGACATCTGAGGTTGAAAAACAAAATGAAACAAATCGACAACAACAACAAAAAAACGGACTTCTTCCATCCCCAGAATGACCGCAAACTCTTTGGACGGGACCGAACCCCCAGAGAGTAAGACTCGTCCATTTCCCATGAAGTCACCCGGCAATTTCACGACCATGAGTGACACGATATCCAGAGACAAAAACTTGAGCAAGAGCCTCACACTCGCCCTTTTTTCATATCCCGAAGTGTTCTCCTCATGGTCTGTAGATCAGTCCTGCCATACCTATGACCCAAAACATAAGCCGAGTTTGTGTTTTCAGACAACTGTCCAAACAGCTCTGGCCTACACACCCTACAGGCTCAGGGCCCTGGAGCCAAACCTGAGGACTGTACTTGCCCTCTCCAAGGGAATTGTATGTGCCCATTCCAATGGCCAAAACCCTACTAGTAGGATAACCTCCAAAGTCCCTGAGGCCATCCCAATAGTTGTGGCTTCCCAGGACAAACAGGGGCAATCTGAGCCCATCTGATCACCTACCTGCACTCAGACCCGTAGACTGATGTCCCCAGAGGTAAAAAAAAAAAAAAACGAACAGGCCCCAAGGCACTAATCGGATCCATTGCTTTGGTTTCCAGGCATCTCTCCTCAGAGGCCTGGTTTTCAATACCAAATATGGCTGTTTCTTGACTCACCCATCAGAACAAATCTCATCTACACATGGGAAACATGCACGTTGGAGCTGTGTCAAAGCCTCTGTTTAGGAGAACCCTTCAGGTCCCCAGGGCCACCGCTTCATTCCAAGGTCTCCATAGACACAAAAACATATTAGGACACATCCACAGGAGAGTCCATTTCAACTCAGCCTCCTCGGTTGCCCCCCACATCCAGCAGATCTAACCTGTCTTGTTGCTTGGAGACCATTGGAATGCGAGGTGGGCTACCCTCATCCATCATTAGAACCCTGCTCAGAATCATTGGCCTGGAGCCAAACAACAGGTCTCAATTGTCCTGCAGAAGAATCTTTGCAGTTTGGAGCTTCTCACAACTCCCATCGTGGGAAAACCCCCATGTCCTCGTGATCCAACCCCCTTCAAGAAAGGGCCATCAGGGCAGAAAGTCCAACCTGAGCGATCGTCTGATCCTTGCCCTGACTTCAGATGCACGAGATCTCGATTGAGGTCTGTAGATTGTGCCTGCCATATCCTCACCCAGAAACCTAGGCCTAGCTTGGGTTCTCAGACTCCGTCCTCAGACTACTGGCCCACAAGCCCTCCAGTTTGGCAATCCAGAACTACAATGCCGCACTCTGCCTGCCCTACAGAAGTAAAACATTGCCCTCAGGGCTACCCCGAAACCCCAAATGAGGATCAACCTGCACGCCATTCGGCTGTACCCCAAACATAGAGGCTGACCTGGGCACTATTTCCCCTTCTGACCCAGCCTGAGCCTGGACCTCCTGGTCCCACCCAGACAGCTGGCCGCACACTGAGCACATCGGACCCGCCATGGCCTTAGGTCGTCATCTCTTCCCAACTGCGGTTTTCAGGCTCCAGAACCTAGACCTTATCTCCAACCACTGCCCAGGGTTGAAAATGATGCAGAAATCAGAACTCTTTTTCCATGGCAAGAAACCTTGTGCTTGGCATGTTGTCCAACGTTCAGTGTAGTTGAAACAAGCGTGGCCCATGAGGCCCAGCCCATGCTTGCGGGGCACATTGGTCACAAACACACATTGTGACCCTCAGCCTGAGCCCAGTCCTCAGGTAAGGCCTCTCAGGGCCTATATGAAGAGACAGCATATTGGGCTTTCCATGCCCCTAGGCCCCAATTTTTAACCATAGTTCGGGGTGTCCCTTCACTCTTCCCCAGGGCTCTGCTTTGGAATTCCTCTTTTGGTGGGACACCTGAGGTAACAAACCCGAAAGGAGTCCTCCCATCCCACAGATTGACGAAAAACAATTGGGATCGGGCTAAATCCACAGAGAGGAAGATTCGTCCATGGCCCATGAGACCTCCCCAACATTCCACGGCCATCGCTGAAACAAAATCCAGAGACAAAAGCCTGAGCAAGCGCCTCAGACTCGCTCATTCTTCATATCCTGAAGAGTTCTTCTCATGGTTTGTAGATCGGGCGTGCCATACCTACGTCCCCAAACTTAAGCTGAGTTTGTGTTTTCAGTCTTCTGTCCTCAAAGTCCTGGGCCACACTCCCTCCAGGCTGGGGCCCCTGGAGCCACACATTAGGACTGCCCCCACCCAATCCATGGGAATTCTGCCCATTCCATTGTCAAAAATCGTACAAATTAGGAGAACCCTCCAAAGTCCCTGAGGCCATCCCAATATGTAGGTCGCCCGGGACAAAAAAGGGCGGTTGATACCAGCTGAGCATCTTCCTCCACTCATCTACCTCCACTCATACCAAGAAGATTGAACCAGACAGGACCCGAGGCCATTATCGGATCCATTGCTTTGGTTTACAGGCATGTCTCCTCAAAAGCCTGGATTCCAATACCAGCAGAGGGGATTTCCTGAGGCACCCATCAGAACAAATCTCGTCTCCACAAGGAAACTTGTGCATGGGAGCTATGCCAAAGCTTAGGAGAATACTTCAGGGTCCCGGTGCCACCTCCCCATTCCAAGGCCCTCATGGACACAAACACACATTAGGACCCATCCTCTGGAAAGTGCATTTCAACTCAGCCACCCCGGTTGCTCCCGAAGATCCATTAGATCTAAACTGTCTTGTTGCTAGGAGACAATTGGAAGGCGAGGCGGACTTCCCAGGCATCCATCCTCGAACGGTGCTCTGGAGTCATTCCATATGGGATGTCCTGGAGCTGTCCAACAGGTCTCAATTGTCCCGCAGAAGGAATCCTTGAAGGGGGCATCCCACATCTCCCAACGTGGAAAACCTCCATGGCCTCGAGATTCCGCTCCCTTCATGAAGGGGCCGTCATGCACAGAAACTCCAAACTGAGCCAACGTCGGATCCTTGCCCTGACTTCAGATGCATGAGATATTGGTTCAGATCTGCAGGGGGTACCTGCCGTGCCCTCACCCTGAATCCGAAGTCTAGCTTGTGTTCTCAGACTTCCGTCCTCACTCTCCTGGCCCCGAAGCCCTCATGTTTGGCAATTCCGGACCGACAATGAAGCACTCTGCCTGCCCTCTAGAAAAAATATATTGCCTAATGAGCTGACCAGGCAGCTTAAATGAAGATAAACCTACACGGCACTCGAATGTACCCAAATTATATAGTCTAACCTGGGCACTAATGCACTGTCTGACACAACCTGAGCCCGGACCTGCTGACCAACACCCAGACAGCTGACCGCACGCTGAGCACATCAGACCCGCCCTGGCCTTAGGTCATCATCTCTTCCCTACCTCAGTTTTCAGGCTTCAGAACCTAGACCTTATCTCCAATCACTGCCCACGGGTGACTGTGATGCAGAAATCAGAACTCTTCCTGACCCATGGCAAGAAACCTTGTGGTTGGCATGTTGTCCAACGTTCAGTGTAGGAGAAAACAGCATTCACCCTGAGGCCCCGCCCATTCTTGAGTGCGACGAGAGCATAAACACGCATTGTGACCTCAGCGTGAGTCCTATCCTCTAGTAAGTCCTCTCAGTGGCTGGACCATTAGATGTCATAATGGGCTTGACATGTCCCTAGTCCCCAATTTTTAACCAGATTTCTGGTTGTCCAGTCGCCCCACCCCAGGGCTCTACTCTGGAATCCCTCATTTGGTGGGACATCTGAGGTTGAAAAACAAAATGAAACAAATCGACAACAACAACAAAAAAACGGACTTCTTCCATCCCCAGAATGACCGCAAACTCTTTGGACGGGACCGAACCCCCAGAGAGTAAGACTCGTCCATTTCCCATGAAGTCACCCGGCAATTTCACGACCATGAGTGACACGATATCCAGAGACAAAAACTTGAGCAAGAGCCTCACACTTGCCCTTTTTTCATATCCCGAAGTGTTCTCCTCATGGTCTGTAGATCAGTCCTGCCATACCTATGACCCAAAACATAAGCCGAGTTTGTGTTTTCAGACAACTGTCCAAACAGCTCTGGCCTACACACCCTACAGGCTCAGGGCCCTGGAGCCAAACCTGAGGACTGTACTTGCCCTCTCCAAGGGAATTGTATGTGCCCATTCCAATGGCCACAACCCTACTAATAGGATAACCTCCAAAGTCCCTGAGGCCATCCCAATAGTTGTGGCTTCCCAGGACAAACAGGGGGCAATCTGAGCCCATCTGAGCACCTACCTGCACTCAGACCCGTAGACTGATGTCCCCAGAGGTAAAAAGGAACGAACAGGCCCCTAGGCACTAATCGGATCCATTGCTTTGGTTTCCAGGAAACTCTCCTCAGAGGCCTGGATTTCAATACCAGCATATGGCTGTTTCTTGACTCACCCATCAGAACAAATCTCATCTACACATGGGAAACATGCACGTTGGAGCTGTGTCAAAGCCTCTGTTTAGGAGAACCCTTCAGGTCCCCAGGGCCACCGCTTCATTCCAAGGTCTCCATAGACACAAAAACATATTAGGACACATCCACAGGAGAGTCCATTTCAACTCAGCCTCCTCGGTTGCCCCCCACATCCAGCAGATCTAACCTGTCTTGTTGCTTGGAGACCATTGGAATGCGAGGTGGGCTACCCAGCCATCCATCATTAGAACCCTGCTCAGAATCATTGGCCTGGAGCCAAACAACAGGTCTCAATTGTCCTGCAGAAGAATCTTTGCAGTTTGGAGCTTCTCACAACTCCCATCGTGGGAAAACCCCCATGTCCTCGTGATCCAACCCCCTTCAAGAAAGGGCCATCAGGGCAGAAAGTCCAACCTGAGCGATCGTCTGATCCTTGCCCTGACTTCAGATGCACGAGATCTCGATTGAGGTCTGTAGATTGTGCCTGCCATATCCTCACCCAGAAACCTAGGCCTAGCTTGGGTTCTCAGACTCCGTCCTCAGACTACTGGCCCACAAGCCCTCCAGTTTGGCAATCCAGAACTACAATGCCGCACTCTGCCTGCCCTACAGAAGTAAAACATTGCCCTCAGGGCTACCCCGAAACCCCAAATGAGGATCAACCTGCACGCCATTCGGCTGTACCCCAAACATAGAGGCTGACCTGGGCACTATTTCCCCTTCTGACCCAGCCTGAGCCTGGACCTCCTGGTCCCACCCAGACAGCTGGCCGCACACTGAGCACATCGCACCCGCCATGGCCTTAGGTCGTCATCTCTTCCCAACTGCGGTTTTCAGGCTCCAGAACCTAGACCTTATCTCCAACCACTGCCCAGGGTTGAAAATGATGCAGAAATCAGAACTTTTTCCCCATGGCAAGAAACCTTGTGCTTGGCATGTTGTCCAACGTTCAGTGTAGTTGAAACAAGCGTGGCCCATGAGGCCCAGCCCATGCTTGCGGGGCACATTGGTCACAAACACACATTGTGACCCTCAGCCTGAGCCCAGTCCTCAGGTAAGGCCTCTCAGGGCCTATATGAAGAGACAGCATATTGGGCTTGCCATGCCCCTAGGCCCCAATTTTTAACCATAGTTCGGGGTGTCCCTTCACTCTTCCCCAGGGCTCTGCTTTGGAATTCCTCTTTTGGTGGGACACCTGAGGTAACAAACCTGAAAGGAGTCCTCCCATCCCACAGATTGACGAAAAACAATTGGGATCGGGCCAAATCCACAGAGAGGAAGATTCGTCCATGGCCCATGAGACCTCCCCAACATTCCACGGCCATCGCTGAAACAAAATCCAGAGACAAAAGCCTGAGCAAGCGCCTCAGACTCGCTCATTCTTCATATCCTGAAGAGTTCTTCTCATGGTTTGTAGATCGGGCGTGCCATACCTACGTCCCCAAACTTAAGCTGAGTTTGTGTTTTCAGTCTTCTGTCCTCAAAGTCCTGGGCCACACTCCCTCCAGGCTGGGGCCCCTGGAGCCACACATTAGGACTGCCCCCACCCAATCCATGGGAATTCTGCCCATTCCATTGTCAAAAATCGTACAAATTAGGAGAACCCTCCAAAGTCCCTGAGGCCATCCCAATAGTGTAGGTCGCCCGGGACAAAAAAGGGCGGTTGATACCAGCTGAGCATCTTCCTCCACTCATCTACCTCCACTCATACCAAGAAGATTGAACCAGACAGGACCCGAGGCCATTATCGGATCCATTGCTTTGGTTTACAGGCATGTCTCCTCAAAAGCCTGGATTCCAATACCAGCAGAGGGGATTTCCTGAGGCACCCATCAGAACAAATCTCGTCTCCACAAGGAAACTTGTGCATGGGAGCTATGCCAAAGCTTAGGAGAATACTTCAGGGTCCCGGTGCCACCTCCCCATTCCAAGGCCCTCATGGACACAAACACACATTAGGACCCATCCTCTGGAAAGTGCATTTCAACTCAGCCACCCCGGTTGCTCCCGCAGATCCATTAGATCTAAACTGTCTTGTTGCTAGGAGACAATTGGAAGGCGAGGCGGACTTCCCAGGCATCCATCCTCGAACGGTGCTCTGGAGTCATTCCATATGGGATGTCCTGGAGCTGTCCAACAGGTCTCAATTGTCCCGCAGAAGGAATCCTTGAAGGGGGCATCCCACATCTCCCAACGTGGAAAACCTCCATGGCCTCGAGATTCCGCTCCCTTCATGAAGGGGCCGTCATGCACAGAAACTCCAAACTGAGCCAACGTCGGATCCTTGCCCTGACTTCAGATGCATGAGATATTGGTTCAGATCTGCAGGGGGTACCTGCCGTGCCCTCACCCTGAATCCGAAGTCTAGCTTGTGTTCTCAGACTTCCGTCCTCACTCTCCTGGCCCCGAAGCCCTCATGTTTGGCAATTCCGGACCGACAATGAAGCACTCTGCCTGCCCTCTAGAAAAAATATATTGCCTAATGAGCTGACCAGGCAGCTTAAATGAAGATAAACCTACACGGCACTCGAATGTACCCAAATTATATAGTCTAACCTGGGCACTAATGCACTGTCTGACACAACCTGAGCCCGGACCTGCTGACCAACACCCAGACAGCTGACCGCACCCTGAGCACATCAGACCCGCCCTGGCCTTAGGTCATCATCTCTTCCCTACCTCAGTTTTCAGGCTTCAGAACCTAGACCTTATCTCCAATCACTGCCCACGGGTGACTGTGATGCAGAAATCAGAACTCTTCCTGACCCATGGCAAGAAACCTTGTGGTTGGCATGTTGTCCAACGTTCAGTGTAGGAGAAAACAGCATTCACCCTGAGGCCCCGCCCATTCTTGAGTGCGACGAGAGCATAAACACGCATTGTGACCTCAGCGTGAGTCCTGTCCTCTAGTAAGTCCTCTCAGTGGCTGGACCATTAGATGTCATAATGGGCTTGACATGTCCCTAGTCCCCAATTTTTAACCAGATTTCTGGTTGTCCAGTCGCCCCACCCCAGGGCTCTACTCTGGAATCCCTCATTTGGTGGGACATCTGAGGTTGAAAAACAAAATGAAACAAATCGACAACAACAACAAAAAAACGGACTTCTTCCATCCCCAGAATGACCGCAAACTCTTTGGACGGGACCGAACCCCCAGAGAGTAAGACTCGTCCATTTCCCATGAAGTCACCCGGCAATTTCACGACCATGAGTGACACGATATCCAGAGACAAAAACTTGAGCAAGAGCCTCACACTTGCCCTTTTTTCATATCCCGAAGTGTTCTCCTCATGGTCTGTAGATCAGTCCTGCCATACCTATGACCCAAAACATAAGCCGAGTTTGTGTTTTCAGACAACTGTCCAAACAGCTCTGGCCTACACACCCTACAGGCTCAGGGCCCTGGAGCCAAACCTGAGGACTGTACTTGCCCTCTCCAAGGGAATTGTATGTGCCCATTCCAATGGCCACAACCCTACTAATAGGATAACCTCCAAAGTCCCTGAGGCCATCCCAATAGTTGTGGCTTCCCAGGACAAACAGGGGGCAATCTGAGCCCATCTGAGCACCTACCTGCACTCAGACCCGTAGACTGATGTCCCCAGAGGTAAAAAGGAACGAACAGGCCCCTAGGCACTAATCGGATCCATTGCTTTGGTTTCCAGGAAACTCTCCTCAGAGGCCTGGATTTCAATACCAGCATATGGCTGTTTCTTGACTCACCCATCAGAACAAATCTCATCTACACATGGGAAACATGCACGTTGGAGCTGTGTCAAAGCCTCTGTTTAGGAGAACCCTTCAGGTCCCCAGGGCCACCGCTTCATTCCAAGGTCTCCATAGACACAAAAACATATTAGGACACATCCACAGGAGAGTCCATTTCAACTCAGCCTCCTCGGTTGCCCCCCACATCCAGCAGATCTAACCTGTCTTGTTGCTTGGAGACCATTGGAATGCGAGGTGGGCTACCCAGCCATCCATCATTAGAACCCTGCTCAGAATCATTGGCCTGGAGCCAAACAACAGGTCTCAATTGTCCTGCAGAAGAATCTTTGCAGTTTGGAGCTTCTCACAACTCCCATCGTGGGAAAACCCCCATGTCCTCGTGATCCAACCCCCTTCAAGAAAGGGCCATCAGGGCAGAAAGTCCAACCTGAGCGATCGTCTGATCCTTGCCCTGACTTCAGATGCACGAGATCTCGATTGAGGTCTGTAGATTGTGCCTGCCATATCCTCACCCAGAAACCTAGGCCTAGCTTGGGTTCTCAGACTCCGTCCTCAGACTACTGGCCCACAAGCCCTCCAGTTTGGCAATCCAGAACTACAATGCCGCACTCTGCCTGCCCTACAGAAGTAAAACATTGCCCTCAGGGCTACCCCGAAACCCCAAATGAGGATCAACCTGCACGCCATTCGGCTGTACCCCAAACATAGAGGCTGACCTGGGCACTATTTCCCCTTCTGACCCAGCCTGAGCCTGGACCTCCTGGTCCCACCCAGACAGCTGGCCGCACACTGAGCACATCGCACCCGCCATGGCCTTAGGTCGTCATCTCTTCCCAACTGCGGTTTTCAGGCTCCAGAACCTAGACCTTATCTCCAACCACTGCCCAGGGTTGAAAATGATGCAGAAATCAGAACTTTTTCCCCATGGCAAGAAACCTTGTGGTTGGCATGTTGTCCAACGTTCAGTGTAGTTGAAACAAGCGTGGCCCATGAGGCCCAGCCCATGCTTGCGGGGCACATTGGTCACAAACACACATTGTGACCCTCAGCCTGAGCCCAGTCCTCAGGTAAGGCCTCTCAGGGCCTATATGAAGAGACAGCATATTGGGCTTGCCATGCCCCTAGGCCCCAATTTTTAACCATAGTTCGGGGTGTCCCTTCACTCTTCCCCAGGGCTCTGCTTTGGAATTCCTCTTTTGGTGGGACACCTGAGGTAACAAACCTGAAAGGAGTCCTCCCATCCCACAGATTGACGAAAAACAATTGGGATCGGGCCAAATCCACAGAGAGGAAGATTCGTCCATGGCCCATGAGACCTCCCCAACATTCCACGGCCATCGCTGAAACAAAATCCAGAGACAAAAGCCTGAGCAAGCGCCTCAGACTCGCTCATTCTTCATATCCTGAAGAGTTCTTCTCATGGTTTGTAGATCGGGCGTGCCATACCTACGTCCCCAAACTTAAGCTGAGTTTGTGTTTTCAGTCTTCTGTCCTCAAAGTCCTGGGCCACACTCCCTCCAGGCTGGGGCCCCTGGAGCCACACATTAGGACTGCCCCCACCCAATCCATGGGAATTCTGCCCATTCCATTGTCAAAAATCGTACAAATTAGGAGAACCCTCCAAAGTCCCTGAGGCCATCCCAATAGTGTAGGTCGCCCGGGACAAAAAAGGGCGGTTGATACCAGCTGAGCATCTTCCTCCACTCATCTACCTCCACTCATACCAAGAAGATTGAACCAGACAGGACCCGAGGCCATTATCGGATCCATTGCTTTGGTTTACAGGCATGTCTCCTCAAAAGCCTGGATTCCAATACCAGCAGAGGGGATTTCCTGAGGCACCCATCAGAACAAATCTCGTCTCCACAAGGAAACTTGTGCATGGGAGCTATGCCAAAGCTTAGGAGAATACTTCAGGGTCCCGGTGCCACCTCCCCATTCCAAGGCCCTCATGGACACAAACACACATTAGGACCCATCCTCTGGAAAGTGCATTTCAACTCAGCCACCCCGGTTGCTCCCGCAGATCCATTAGATCTAAACTGTCTTGTTGCTAGGAGACAATTGGAAGGCGAGGCGGACTTCCCAGGCATCCATCCTCGAACGGTGCTCTGGAGTCATTCCATATGGGATGTCCTGGAGCTGTCCAACAGGTCTCAATTGTCCCGCAGAAGGAATCCTTGAAGGGGGCATCCCACATCTCCCAACGTGGAAAACCTCCATGGCCTCGAGATTCCGCTCCCTTCATGAAGGGGCCGTCATGCACAGAAACTCCAAACTGAGCCAACGTCGGATCCTTGCCCTGACTTCAGATGCATGAGATATTGGTTCAGATCTGCAGGGGGTACCTGCCGTGCCCTCACCCTGAATCCGAAGTCTAGCTTGTGTTCTCAGACTTCCGTCCTCACTCTCCTGGCCCCGAAGCCCTCATGTTTGGCAATTCCGGACCGACAATGAAGCACTCTGCCTGCCCTCTAGAAAAAATATATTGCCTAATGAGCTGACCAGGCAGCTTAAATGAAGATAAACCTACACGGCACTCGAATGTACCCAAATTATATAGTCTAACCTGGGCACTAATGCACTGTCTGACACAACCTGAGCCCGGACCTGCTGACCAACACCCAGACAGCTGACCGCACCCTGAGCACATCAGACCCGCCCTGGCCTTAGGTCATCATCTCTTCCCTACCTCAGTTTTCAGGCTTCAGAACCTAGACCTTATCTCCAATCACTGCCCACGGGTGACTGTGATGCAGAAATCAGAACTCTTCCTGACCCATGGCAAGAAACCTTGTGGTTGGCATGTTGTCCAACGTTCAGTGTAGGAGAAAACAGCATTCACCCTGAGGCCCCGCCCATTCTTGAGTGCGACGAGAGCATAAACACGCATTGTGACCTCAGCGTGAGTCCTGTCCTCTAGTAAGTCCTCTCAGTGGCTGGACCATTAGATGTCATAATGGGCTTGACATGTCCCTAGTCCCCAATTTTTAACCAGATTTCTGGTTGTCCAGTCGCCCCACCCCAGGGCTCTACTCTGGAATCCCTCATTTGGTGGGACATCTGAGGTTGAAAAACAAAATGAAACAAATCGACAACAACAACAAAAAAACGGACTTCTTCCATCCCCAGAATGACCGCAAACTCTTTGGACGGGACCGAACCCCCAGAGAGTAAGACTCGTCCATTTCCCATGAAGTCACCCGGCAATTTCACGACCATGAGTGACACGATATCCAGAGACAAAAACTTGAGCAAGAGCCTCACACTCGCCCTTTTTTCATATCCCGAAGTGTTCTCCTCATGGTCTGTAGATCAGTCCTGCCATACCTATGACCCAAAACATAAGCCGAGTTTGTGTTTTCAGACAACTGTCCAAACAGCTCTGGCCTACACACCCTACAGGCTCAGGGCCCTGGAGCCAAACCTGAGGACTGTACTTGCCCTCTCCAAGGGAATTGTATGTGCCCATTCCAATGGCCAAAACCCTACTAGTAGGATAACCTCCAAAGTCCCTGAGGCCATCCCAATAGTTGTGGCTTCCCAGGACAAACAGGGGCAATCTGAGCCCATCTGATCACCTACCTGCACTCAGACCCGTAGACTGATGTCCCCAGAGGTAAAAAAAAAAAAAAACGAACAGGCCCCAAGGCACTAATCGGATCCATTGCTTTGGTTTCCAGGCATCTCTCCTCAGAGGCCTGGTTTTCAATACCAGCATATGGCTGTTTCTTGACTCACCCATCAGAACAAATCTCATCTACACATGGGAAACATGCACGTTGGAGCTGTGTCAAAGCCTCTGTTTAGGAGAACCCTTCAGGTCCCCAGGGCCACCGCTTCATTCCAAGGTCTCCATAGACACAAAAACATATTAGGACACATCCACAGGAGAGTCCATTTCAACTCAGCCTCCTCGGTTGCCCCCCACATCCAGCAGATCTAACCTGTCTTGTTGCTTGGAGACCATTGGAATGCGAGGTGGGCTACCCAGCCATCCATCATTAGAACCCTGCTCAGAATCATTGGCCTGGAGCCAAACAACAGGTCTCAATTGTCCTGCAGAAGAATCTTTGCAGTTTGGAGCTTCTCACAACTCCCATCGTGGGAAAACCCCCATGTCCTCGTGATCCAACCCCCTTCAAGAAAGGGCCATCAGGGCAGAAAGTCCAACCTGAGCGATCGTCTGATCCTTGCCCTGACTTCAGATGCACGAGATCTCGATTGAGGTCTGTAGATTGTGCCTGCCATATCCTCACCCAGAAACCTAGGCCTAGCTTGGGTTCTCAGACTCCGTCCTCAGACTACTGGCCCACAAGCCCTCCAGTTTGGCAATCCAGAACTACAATGCCGCACTCTGCCTGCCCTACAGAAGTAAAACATTGCCCTCAGGGCTACCCCGAAACCCCAAATGAGGATCAACCTGCACGCCATTCGGCTGTACCCCAAACATAGAGGCTGACCTGGGCACTATTTCCCCTTCTGACCCAGCCTGAGCCTGGACCTCCTGGTCCCACCCAGACAGCTGGCCGCACACTGAGCACATCGGACCCGCCATGGCCTTAGGTCGTCATCTCTTCCCAACTGCGGTTTTCAGGCTCCAGAACCTAGACCTTATCTCCAACCACTGCCCAGGGTTGAAAATGATGCAGAAATCAGAACTCTTTTTCCATGGCAAGAAACCTTGTGCTTGGCATGTTGTCCAACGTTCAGTGTAGTTGAAACAAGCGTGGCCCATGAGGCCCAGCCCATGCTTGCGGGGCACATTGGTCACAAACACACATTGTGACCCTCAGCCTGAGCCCAGTCCTCAGGTAAGGCCTCTCAGGGCCTATATGAAGAGACAGCATATTGGGCTTTCCATGCCCCTAGGCCCCAATTTTTAACCATAGTTCGGGGTGTCCCTTCACTCTTCCCCAGGGCTCTGCTTTGGAATTCCTCTTTTGGTGGGACACCTGAGGTAACAAACCCGAAAGGAGTCCTCCCATCCCACAGATTGACGAAAAACAATTGGGATCGGGCTAAATCCACAGAGAGGAAGATTCGTCCATGGCCCATGAGACCTCCCCAACATTCCACGGCCATCGCTGAAACAAAATCCAGAGACAAAAGCCTGAGCAAGCGCCTCAGACTCGCTCATTCTTCATATCCTGAAGAGTTCTTCTCATGGTTTGTAGATCGGGCGTGCCATACCTACGTCCCCAAACTTAAGCTGAGTTTGTGTTTTCAGTCTTCTGTCCTCAAAGTCCTGGGCCACACTCCCTCCAGGCTGGGGCCCCTGGAGCCACACATTAGGACTGCCCCCACCCAATCCATGGGAATTCTGCCCATTCCATTGTCAAAAATCGTACAAATTAGGAGAACCCTCCAAAGTCCCTGAGGCCATCCCAATAGTGTAGGTCGCCCGGGACAAAAAAGGGCGGTTGATACCAGCTGAGCATCTTCCTCCACTCATCTACCTCCACTCATACCAAGAAGATTGAACCAGACAGGACCCGAGGCCATTATCGGATCCATTGCTTTGGTTTACAGGCATGTCTCCTCAAAAGCCTGGATTCCAATACCAGCAGAGGGGATTTCCTGAGGCACCCATCAGAACAAATCTCGTCTCCACAAGGAAACTTGTGCATGGGAGCTATGCCAAAGCTTAGGAGAATACTTCAGGGTCCCGGTGCCACCTCCCCATTCCAAGGCCCTCATGGACACAAACACACATTAGGACCCATCCTCTGGAAAGTGCATTTCAACTCAGCCACCCCGGTTGCTCCCGCAGATCCATTAGATCTAAACTGTCTTGTTGCTAGGAGACAATTGGAAGGCGAGGCGGACTTCCCAGGCATCCATCCTCGAACGGTGCTCTGGAGTCATTCCATATTGGATGTCCTGGAGCTGTCCAACAGGTCTCAATTGTCCCGCAGAAGGAATCCTTGAAGGGGGCATCCCACATCTCCCAACGTGGAAAACCTCCATGGCCTCGAGATTCCGCTCCCTTCATGAAGGGGCCGTCATGCACAGAAACTCCAAACTGAGCCAACGTCGGATCCTTGCCCTGACTTCAGATGCATGAGATATTGGTTCAGATCTGCAGGGGGTACCTGCCGTGCCCTCACCCTGAATCCGAAGTCTAGCTTGTGTTCTCAGACTTCCGTCCTCACTCTCCTGGCCCCGAAGCCCTCATGTTTGGCAATTCCGGACCGACAATGAAGCACTCTGCCTGCCCTCTAGAAAAAATATATTGCTTAATGAGCTGACCAGGCAGCTTAAATGAAGATAAACCTACACGGCACTCGAATGTACCCAAATTATATAGTCTAACCTGGGCACTAATGCACTGTCTGACACAACCTGAGCCCGGACCTGCTGACCAACACCCAGACAGCTGACCGCACCCTGAGCACATCAGACCCGCCCTGGCCTTAGGTCATCATCTCTTCCCTACCTCAGTTTTCAGGCTTCAGAACCTAGACCTTATCTCCAATCACTGCCCACGGGTGACTGTGATGCAGAAATCAGAACTCTTCCTGACCCATGGCAAGAAACCTTGTGGTTGGCATGTTGTCCAACGTTCAGTGTAGGAGAAAACAGCATTCACCCTGAGGCCCCGCCCATTCTTGAGTGCGACGAGAGCATAAACACGCATTGTGACCTCAGCGTGAGTCCTGTCCTCTAGTAAGTCCTCTCAGTGGCTGGACCATTAGATGTCATAATGGGCTTGACATGTCCCTAGTCCCCAATTTTTAACCAGATTTCTGGTTGTCCAGTCGCCCCACCCCAGGGCTCTACTCTGGAATCCCTCATTTGGTGGGACATCTGAGGTTGAAAAACAAAATGAAACAAATCGACAACAACAACAAAAAAACGGACTTCTTCCATCCCCAGAATGACCGCAAACTCTTTGGACGGGACCGAACCCCCAGAGAGTAAGACTCGTCCATTTCCCATGAAGTCACCCGGCAATTTCACGACCATGAGTGACACGATATCCAGAGCAAAAACTTGAGCAAGAGCCTCACACTCGCCCTTTTTTCATATCCCGAAGTGTTCTCCTCATGGTCTGTAGATCAGTCCTGCCATACCTATGACCCAAAACATAAGCCGAGTTTGTGTTTTCAGACAACTGTCCAAACAGCTCTGGCCTACACACCCTACAGGCTCAGGGCCCTGGAGCCAAACCTGAGGACTGTACTTGCCCTCTCCAAGGGAATTGTATGTGCCCATTCCAATGGCCAAAACCCTACTAGTAGGATAACCTCCAAAGTCCCTGAGGCCATCCCAATAGTTGTGGCTTCCCAGGACAAACAGGGGCAATCTGAGCCCATCTGATCACCTACCTGCACTCAGACCCGTAGACTGATGTCCCCAGAGGTAAAAAAAAAAAAACGAACAGGCCCCAAGGCACTAATCGGATCCATTGCTTTGGTTTCCAGGCATCTCTCCTCAGAGGCCTGGTTTTCAATACCAAATATGGCTGTTTCTTGACTCACCCATCAGAACAAATCTCATCTACACATGGGAAACATGCACGTTGGAGCTGTGTCAAAGCCTCTGTTTAGGAGAACCCTTCAGGTCCCCAGGGCCACCGCTTCATTCCAAGGTCTCCATAGACACAAAAACATATTAGGACACATCCACAGGAGAGTCCATTTCAACTCAGCCTCCTCGGTTGCCCCCCACATCCAGCAGATCTAACCTGTCTTGTTGCTTGGAGACCATTGGAATGCGAGGTGGGCTACCCAGCCATCCATCATTAGAACCCTGCTCAGAATCATTGGCCTGGAGCCAAACAACAGGTCTCAATTGTCCTGCAGAAGAATCTTTGCAGTTTGGAGCTTCTCACAACTCCCATCGTGGGAAAACCCCCATGTCCTCGTGATCCAACCCCCTTCAAGAAAGGGCCATCAGGGCAGAAAGTCCAACCTGAGCGATCGTCTGATCCTTGCCCTGACTTCAGATGCACGAGATCTCGATTGAGGTCTGTAGATTGTGCCTGCCATATCCTCACCCAGAAACCTAGGCCTAGCTTGGGTTCTCAGACTCCGTCCTCAGACTACTGGCCCACAAGCCCTCCAGTTTGGCAATCCAGAACTACAATGCCGCACTCTGCCTGCCCTACAGAAGTAAAACATTGCCCTCAGGGCTACCCCGAAACCCCAAATGAGGATCAACCTGCACGCCATTCGGCTGTACCCCAAACATAGAGGCTGACCTGGGCACTATTTCCCCTTCTGACCCAGCCTGAGCCTGGACCTCCTGGTCCCACCCAGACAGCTGGCCGCACACTGAGCACATCGGACCCGCCATGGCCTTAGGTCGTCATCTCTTCCCAACTGCGGTTTTCAGGCTCCAGAACCTAGACCTTATCTCCAACCACTGCCCAGGGTTGAAAATGATGCAGAAATCAGAACTTTTTCCCCATGGCAAGAAACCTTGTGCTTGGCATGTTGTCCAACGTTCAGTGTAGTTGAAACAAGCGTGGCCCATGAGGCCCAGCCCATGCTTGCGGGGCACATTGGTCACAAACACACATTGTGACCCTCAGCCTGAGCCCAGTCCTCAGGTAAGGCCTCTCAGGGCCTATATGAAGAGACAGCATATTGGGCTTGCCATGCCCCTAGGCCCCAATTTTTAACCATAGTTCGGGGTGTCCCTTCACTCTTCCCCAGGGCTCTGCTTTGGAATTCCTCTTTTGGTGGGACACCTGAGGTAACAAACCCGAAAGGAGTCCTCCCATCCCACAGATTGACGAAAAACAATTGGGATCGGGCCAAATCCACAGAGAGGAAGATTCGTCCATGGCCCATGAGACCTCCCCAACATTCCACGGCCATCGCTGAAACAAAATCCAGAGACAAAAGCCTGAGCAAGCGCCTCAGACTCGCTCATTCTTCATATCCTGAAGAGTTCTTCTCATGGTTTGTAGATCGGGCGTGCCATACCTACGTCCCCAAACTTAAGCTGAGTTTGTGTTTTCAGTCTTCTGTCCTCAAAGTCCTGGGCCACACTCCCTCCAGGCTGGGGCCCCTGGAGCCACACATTAGGACTGCCCCCACCCAATCCATGGGAATTCTGCCCATTCCATTGTCAAAAATCGTACAAATTAGGAGAACCCTCCAAAGTCCCTGAGGCCATCCCAATAGTGTAGGTCGCCCGGGACAAAAAAGGGCGGTTGATACCAGCTGAGCATCTTCCTCCACTCATCTACCTCCACTCATACCAAGAAGATTGAACCAGACAGGACCCGAGGCCATTATCGGATCCATTGCTTTGGTTTACAGGCATGTCTCCTCAAAAGCCTGCATTCCAATACCAGCAGAGGGGATTTCCTGAGGCACCCATCAGAACAAATCTCGTCTCCACAAGGAAACTTGTGCATGGGAGCTATGCCAAAGCTTAGGAGAATACTTCAGGGTCCCGGTGCCACCTCCCCATTCCAAGGCCCTCATGGACACAAACACACATTAGGACCCATCCTCTGGAAAGTGCATTTCAACTCAGCCACCCCGGTTGCTCCCGCAGATCCATTAGATCTAAACTGTCTTGTTGCTAGGAGACAATTGGAAGGCGAGGCGGACTTCCCAGGCATCCATCCTCGAACGGTGCTCTGGAGTCATTCCATATTGGATGTCCTGGAGCTGTCCAACAGGTCTCAATTGTCCTGCAGAAGGAATCCTTGAAGGGGGCATCCCACATCTCCCAACGTGGAAAACCTCCATGGCCTCGAGATTCCGCTCCCTTCATGAAGGGGCCGTCATGCACAGAAACTCCAAACTGAGCCAACGTCGGATCCTTGCCCTGACTTCAGATGCATGAGATATTGGTTCAGATCTGCAGGGGGTACCTGCCGTGCCCTCACCCTGAATCCGAAGTCTAGCTTGTGTTCTCAGACTTCCGTCCTCACTCTCCTGGCCCCGAAGCCCTCATGTTTGGCAATTCCGGACCGACAATGAAGCACTCTGCCTGCCCTCTAGAAAAAATATATTGCCTAATGAGCTGACCAGGCAGCTTAAATGAAGATAAACCTACACGGCACTCGAATGTACCCAAATTATATAGTCTAACCTGGGCACTAATGCACTGTCTGACACAACCTGAGCCCGGACCTGCTGACCAACACCCAGACAGCTGACCGCACCCTGAGCACATCAGACCCGCCCTGGCCTTAGGTCATCATCTCTTCCCTACCTCAGTTTTCAGGCTTCAGAACCTAGACCTTATCTCCAATCACTGCCCACGGGTGACTGTGATGCAGAAATCAGAACTCTTCCTGACCCATGGCAAGAAACCTTGTGGTTGGCATGTTGTCCAACGTTCAGTGTAGGAGAAAACAGCATTCACCCTGAGGCCCCGCCCATTCTTGAGTGCGACGAGAGCATAAACACGCATTGTGACCTCAGCGTGAGTCCTGTCCTCTAGTAAGTCCTCTCAGTGGCTGGACCATTAGATGTCATAATGGGCTTGACATGTCCCTAGTCCCCAATTTTTAACCAGATTTCTGGTTGTCCAGTCGCCCCACCCCAGGGCTCTACTCTGGAATCCCTCATTTGGTGGGACATCTGAGGTTGAAAAACAAAATGAAACAAATCGACAACAACAACAAAAAAACGGACTTCTTCCATCCCCAGAATGACCGCAAACTCTTTGGACGGGACCGAACCCCCAGAGAGTAAGACTCGTCCATTTCCCATGAAGTCACCCGGCAATTTCACGACCATGAGTGACACGATATCCAGAGACAAAAACTTGAGCAAGAGCCTCACACTCGCCCTTTTTTCATATCCCGAAGTGTTCTCCTCATGGTCTGTAGATCAGTCCTGCCATACCTATGACCCAAAACATAAGCCGAGTTTGTGTTTTCAGACAACTGTCCAAACAGCTCTGGCCTACACACCCTACAGGCTCAGGGCCCTGGAGCCAAACCTGAGGACTGTACTTGCCCTCTCCAAGGGAATTGTATGTGCCCATTCCAATGGCCAAAACCCTACTAGTAGGATAACCTCCAAAGTCCCTGAGGCCATCCCAATAGTTGTGGCTTCCCAGGACAAACAGGGGCAATCTGAGCCCATCTGATCACCTACCTGCACTCAGACCCGTAGACTGATGTCCCCAGAGGTAAAAAAAAAAAAAAACGAACAGGCCCCAAGGCACTAATCGGATCCATTGCTTTGGTTTCCAGGCATCTCTCCTCAGAGGCCTGGTTTTCAATACCAAATATGGCTGTTTCTTGACTCACCCATCAGAACAAATCTCATCTACACATGGGAAACATGCACGTTGGAGCTGTGTCAAAGCCTCTGTTTAGGAGAACCCTTCAGGTCCCCAGGGCCACCGCTTCATTCCAAGGTCTCCATAGACACAAAAACATATTAGGACACATCCACAGGAGAGTCCATTTCAACTCAGCCTCCTCGGTTGCCCCCCACATCCAGCAGATCTAACCTGTCTTGTTGCTTGGAGACCATTGGAATGCGAGGTGGGCTACCCTCATCCATCATTAGAACCCTGCTCAGAATCATTGGCCTGGAGCCAAACAACAGGTCTCAATTGTCCTGCAGAAGAATCTTTGCAGTTTGGAGCTTCTCACAACTCCCATCGTGGGAAAACCCCCATGTCCTCGTGATCCAACCCCCTTCAAGAAAGGGCCATCAGGGCAGAAAGTCCAACCTGAGCGATCGTCTGATCCTTGCCCTGACTTCAGATGCACGAGATCTCGATTGAGGTCTGTAGATTGTGCCTGCCATATCCTCACCCAGAAACCTAGGCCTAGCTTGGGTTCTCAGACTCCGTCCTCAGACTACTGGCCCACAAGCCCTCCAGTTTGGCAATCCAGAACTACAATGCCGCACTCTGCCTGCCCTACAGAAGTAAAACATTGCCCTCAGGGCTACCCCGAAACCCCAAATGAGGATCAACCTGCACGCCATTCGGCTGTACCCCAAACATAGAGGCTGACCTGGGCACTATTTCCCCTTCTGACCCAGCCTGAGCCTGGACCTCCTGGTCCCACCCAGACAGCTGGCCGCACACTGAGCACATCGGACCCGCCATGGCCTTAGGTCGTCATCTCTTCCCAACTGCGGTTTTCAGGCTCCAGAACCTAGACCTTATCTCCAACCACTGCCCAGGGTTGAAAATGATGCAGAAATCAGAACTCTTTTTCCATGGCAAGAAACCTTGTGCTTGGCATGTTGTCCAACGTTCAGTGTAGTTGAAACAAGCGTGGCCCATGAGGCCCAGCCCATGCTTGCGGGGCACATTGGTCACAAACACACATTGTGACCCTCAGCCTGAGCCCAGTCCTCAGGTAAGGCCTCTCAGGGCCTATATGAAGAGACAGCATATTGGGCTTTCCATGCCCCTAGGCCCCAATTTTTAACCATAGTTCGGGGTGTCCCTTCACTCTTCCCCAGGGCTCTGCTTTGGAATTCCTCTTTTGGTGGGACACCTGAGGTAACAAACCCGAAAGGAGTCCTCCCATCCCACAGATTGACGAAAAACAATTGGGATCGGGCTAAATCCACAGAGAGGAAGATTCGTCCATGGCCCATGAGACCTCCCCAACATTCCACGGCCATCGCTGAAACAAAATCCAGAGACAAAAGCCTGAGCAAGCGCCTCAGACTCGCTCATTCTTCATATCCTGAAGAGTTCTTCTCATGGTTTGTAGATCGGGCGTGCCATACCTACGTCCCCAAACTTAAGCTGAGTTTGTGTTTTCAGTCTTCTGTCCTCAAAGTCCTGGGCCACACTCCCTCCAGGCTGGGGCCCCTGGAGCCACACATTAGGACTGCCCCCACCCAATCCATGGGAATTCTGCCCATTCCATTGTCAAAAATCGTACAAATTAGGAGAACCCTCCAAAGTCCCTGAGGCCATCCCAATATGTAGGTCGCCCGGGACAAAAAAGGGCGGTTGATACCAGCTGAGCATCTTCCTCCACTCATCTACCTCCACTCATACCAAGAAGATTGAACCAGACAGGACCCGAGGCCATTATCGGATCCATTGCTTTGGTTTACAGGCATGTCTCCTCAAAAGCCTGGATTCCAATACCAGCAGAGGGGATTTCCTGAGGCACCCATCAGAACAAATCTCGTCTCCACAAGGAAACTTGTGCATGGGAGCTATGCCAAAGCTTAGGAGAATACTTCAGGGTCCCGGTGCCACCTCCCCATTCCAAGGCCCTCATGGACACAAACACACATTAGGACCCATCCTCTGGAAAGTGCATTTCAACTCAGCCACCCCGGTTGCTCCCGAAGATCCATTAGATCTAAACTGTCTTGTTGCTAGGAGACAATTGGAAGGCGAGGCGGACTTCCCAGGCATCCATCCTCGAACGGTGCTCTGGAGTCATTCCATATGGGATGTCCTGGAGCTGTCCAACAGGTCTCAATTGTCCCGCAGAAGGAATCCTTGAAGGGGGCATCCCACATCTCCCAACGTGGAAAACCTCCATGGCCTCGAGATTCCGCTCCCTTCATGAAGGGGCCGTCATGCACAGAAACTCCAAACTGAGCCAACGTCGGATCCTTGCCCTGACTTCAGATGCATGAGATATTGGTTCAGATCTGCAGGGGGTACCTGCCGTGCCCTCACCCTGAATCCGAAGTCTAGCTTGTGTTCTCAGACTTCCGTCCTCACTCTCCTGGCCCCGAAGCCCTCATGTTTGGCAATTCCGGACCGACAATGAAGCACTCTGCCTGCCCTCTAGAAAAAATATATTGCCTAATGAGCTGACCAGGCAGCTTAAATGAAGATAAACCTACACGGCACTCGAATGTACCCAAATTATATAGTCTAACCTGGGCACTAATGCACTGTCTGACACAACCTGAGCCCGGACCTGCTGACCAACACCCAGACAGCTGACCGCACGCTGAGCACATCAGACCCGCCCTGGCCTTAGGTCATCATCTCTTCCCTACCTCAGTTTTCAGGCTTCAGAACCTAGACCTTATCTCCAATCACTGCCCACGGGTGACTGTGATGCAGAAATCAGAACTCTTCCTGACCCATGGCAAGAAACCTTGTGGTTGGCATGTTGTCCAACGTTCAGTGTAGGAGAAAACAGCATTCACCCTGAGGCCCCGCCCATTCTTGAGTGCGACGAGAGCATAAACACGCATTGTGACCTCAGCGTGAGTCCTATCCTCTAGTAAGTCCTCTCAGTGGCTGGACCATTAGATGTCATAATGGGCTTGACATGTCCCTAGTCCCCAATTTTTAACCAGATTTCTGGTTGTCCAGTCGCCCCACCCCAGGGCTCTACTCTGGAATCCCTCATTTGGTGGGACATCTGAGGTTGAAAAACAAAATGAAACAAATCGACAACAACAACAAAAAAACGGACTTCTTCCATCCCCAGAATGACCGCAAACTCTTTGGACGGGACCGAACCCCCAGAGAGTAAGACTCGTCCATTTCCCATGAAGTCACCCGGCAATTTCACGACCATGAGTGACACGATATCCAGAGACAAAAACTTGAGCAAGAGCCTCACACTTGCCCTTTTTTCATATCCCGAAGTGTTCTCCTCATGGTCTGTAGATCAGTCCTGCCATACCTATGACCCAAAACATAAGCCGAGTTTGTGTTTTCAGACAACTGTCCAAACAGCTCTGGCCTACACACCCTACAGGCTCAGGGCCCTGGAGCCAAACCTGAGGACTGTACTTGCCCTCTCCAAGGGAATTGTATGTGCCCATTCCAATGGCCACAACCCTACTAATAGGATAACCTCCAAAGTCCCTGAGGCCATCCCAATAGTTGTGGCTTCCCAGGACAAACAGGGGGCAATCTGAGCCCATCTGAGCACCTACCTGCACTCAGACCCGTAGACTGATGTCCCCAGAGGTAAAAAGGAACGAACAGGCCCCTAGGCACTAATCGGATCCATTGCTTTGGTTTCCAGGAAACTCTCCTCAGAGGCCTGGATTTCAATACCAGCATATGGCTGTTTCTTGACTCACCCATCAGAACAAATCTCATCTACACATGGGAAACATGCACGTTGGAGCTGTGTCAAAGCCTCTGTTTAGGAGAACCCTTCAGGTCCCCAGGGCCACCGCTTCATTCCAAGGTCTCCATAGACACAAAAACATATTAGGACACATCCACAGGAGAGTCCATTTCAACTCAGCCTCCTCGGTTGCCCCCCACATCCAGCAGATCTAACCTGTCTTGTTGCTTGGAGACCATTGGAATGCGAGGTGGGCTACCCAGCCATCCATCATTAGAACCCTGCTCAGAATCATTGGCCTGGAGCCAAACAACAGGTCTCAATTGTCCTGCAGAAGAATCTTTGCAGTTTGGAGCTTCTCACAACTCCCATCGTGGGAAAACCCCCATGTCCTCGTGATCCAACCCCCTTCAAGAAAGGGCCATCAGGGCAGAAAGTCCAACCTGAGCGATCGTCTGATCCTTGCCCTGACTTCAGATGCACGAGATCTCGATTGAGGTCTGTAGATTGTGCCTGCCATATCCTCACCCAGAAACCTAGGCCTAGCTTGGGTTCTCAGACTCCGTCCTCAGACTACTGGCCCACAAGCCCTCCAGTTTGGCAATCCAGAACTACAATGCCGCACTCTGCCTGCCCTACAGAAGTAAAACATTGCCCTCAGGGCTACCCCGAAACCCCAAATGAGGATCAACCTGCACGCCATTCGGCTGTACCCCAAACATAGAGGCTGACCTGGGCACTATTTCCCCTTCTGACCCAGCCTGAGCCTGGACCTCCTGGTCCCACCCAGACAGCTGGCCGCACACTGAGCACATCGCACCCGCCATGGCCTTAGGTCGTCATCTCTTCCCAACTGCGGTTTTCAGGCTCCAGAACCTAGACCTTATCTCCAACCACTGCCCAGGGTTGAAAATGATGCAGAAATCAGAACTTTTTCCCCATGGCAAGAAACCTTGTGCTTGGCATGTTGTCCAACGTTCAGTGTAGTTGAAACAAGCGTGGCCCATGAGGCCCAGCCCATGCTTGCGGGGCACATTGGTCACAAACACACATTGTGACCCTCAGCCTGAGCCCAGTCCTCAGGTAAGGCCTCTCAGGGCCTATATGAAGAGACAGCATATTGGGCTTGCCATGCCCCTAGGCCCCAATTTTTAACCATAGTTCGGGGTGTCCCTTCACTCTTCCCCAGGGCTCTGCTTTGGAATTCCTCTTTTGGTGGGACACCTGAGGTAACAAACCTGAAAGGAGTCCTCCCATCCCACAGATTGACGAAAAACAATTGGGATCGGGCCAAATCCACAGAGAGGAAGATTCGTCCATGGCCCATGAGACCTCCCCAACATTCCACGGCCATCGCTGAAACAAAATCCAGAGACAAAAGCCTGAGCAAGCGCCTCAGACTCGCTCATTCTTCATATCCTGAAGAGTTCTTCTCATGGTTTGTAGATCGGGCGTGCCATACCTACGTCCCCAAACTTAAGCTGAGTTTGTGTTTTCAGTCTTCTGTCCTCAAAGTCCTGGGCCACACTCCCTCCAGGCTGGGGCCCCTGGAGCCACACATTAGGACTGCCCCCACCCAATCCATGGGAATTCTGCCCATTCCATTGTCAAAAATCGTACAAATTAGGAGAACCCTCCAAAGTCCCTGAGGCCATCCCAATAGTGTAGGTCGCCCGGGACAAAAAAGGGCGGTTGATACCAGCTGAGCATCTTCCTCCACTCATCTACCTCCACTCATACCAAGAAGATTGAACCAGACAGGACCCGAGGCCATTATCGGATCCATTGCTTTGGTTTACAGGCATGTCTCCTCAAAAGCCTGGATTCCAATACCAGCAGAGGGGATTTCCTGAGGCACCCATCAGAACAAATCTCGTCTCCACAAGGAAACTTGTGCATGGGAGCTATGCCAAAGCTTAGGAGAATACTTCAGGGTCCCGGTGCCACCTCCCCATTCCAAGGCCCTCATGGACACAAACACACATTAGGACCCATCCTCTGGAAAGTGCATTTCAACTCAGCCACCCCGGTTGCTCCCGCAGATCCATTAGATCTAAACTGTCTTGTTGCTAGGAGACAATTGGAAGGCGAGGCGGACTTCCCAGGCATCCATCCTCGAACGGTGCTCTGGAGTCATTCCATATGGGATGTCCTGGAGCTGTCCAACAGGTCTCAATTGTCCCGCAGAAGGAATCCTTGAAGGGGGCATCCCACATCTCCCAACGTGGAAAACCTCCATGGCCTCGAGATTCCGCTCCCTTCATGAAGGGGCCGTCATGCACAGAAACTCCAAACTGAGCCAACGTCGGATCCTTGCCCTGACTTCAGATGCATGAGATATTGGTTCAGATCTGCAGGGGGTACCTGCCGTGCCCTCACCCTGAATCCGAAGTCTAGCTTGTGTTCTCAGACTTCCGTCCTCACTCTCCTGGCCCCGAAGCCCTCATGTTTGGCAATTCCGGACCGACAATGAAGCACTCTGCCTGCCCTCTAGAAAAAATATATTGCCTAATGAGCTGACCAGGCAGCTTAAATGAAGATAAACCTACACGGCACTCGAATGTACCCAAATTATATAGTCTAACCTGGGCACTAATGCACTGTCTGACACAACCTGAGCCCGGACCTGCTGACCAACACCCAGACAGCTGACCGCACCCTGAGCACATCAGACCCGCCCTGGCCTTAGGTCATCATCTCTTCCCTACCTCAGTTTTCAGGCTTCAGAACCTAGACCTTATCTCCAATCACTGCCCACGGGTGACTGTGATGCAGAAATCAGAACTCTTCCTGACCCATGGCAAGAAACCTTGTGGTTGGCATGTTGTCCAACGTTCAGTGTAGGAGAAAACAGCATTCACCCTGAGGCCCCGCCCATTCTTGAGTGCGACGAGAGCATAAACACGCATTGTGACCTCAGCGTGAGTCCTGTCCTCTAGTAAGTCCTCTCAGTGGCTGGACCATTAGATGTCATAATGGGCTTGACATGTCCCTAGTCCCCAATTTTTAACCAGATTTCTGGTTGTCCAGTCGCCCCACCCCAGGGCTCTACTCTGGAATCCCTCATTTGGTGGGACATCTGAGGTTGAAAAACAAAATGAAACAAATCGACAACAACAACAAAAAAACGGACTTCTTCCATCCCCAGAATGACCGCAAACTCTTTGGACGGGACCGAACCCCCAGAGAGTAAGACTCGTCCATTTCCCATGAAGTCACCCGGCAATTTCACGACCATGAGTGACACGATATCCAGAGACAAAAACTTGAGCAAGAGCCTCACACTCGCCCTTTTTTCATATCCCGAAGTGTTCTCCTCATGGTCTGTAGATCAGTCCTGCCATACCTATGACCCAAAACATAAGCCGAGTTTGTGTTTTCAGACAACTGTCCAAACAGCTCTGGCCTACACACCCTACAGGCTCAGGGCCCTGGAGCCAAACCTGAGGACTGTACTTGCCCTCTCCAAGGGAATTGTATGTGCCCATTCCAATGGCCAAAACCCTACTAGTAGGATAACCTCCAAAGTCCCTGAGGCCATCCCAATAGTTGTGGCTTCCCAGGACAAACAGGGGCAATCTGAGCCCATCTGATCACCTACCTGCACTCAGACCCGTAGACTGATGTCCCCAGAGGTAAAAAAAAAAAAAAACGAACAGGCCCCAAGGCACTAATCGGATCCATTGCTTTGGTTTCCAGGCATCTCTCCTCAGAGGCCTGGTTTTCAATACCAGCATATGGCTGTTTCTTGACTCACCCATCAGAACAAATCTCATCTACACATGGGAAACATGCACGTTGGAGCTGTGTCAAAGCCTCTGTTTAGGAGAACCCTTCAGGTCCCCAGGGCCACCGCTTCATTCCAAGGTCTCCATAGACACAAAAACATATTAGGACACATCCACAGGAGAGTCCATTTCAACTCAGCCTCCTCGGTTGCCCCCCACATCCAGCAGATCTAACCTGTCTTGTTGCTTGGAGACCATTGGAATGCGAGGTGGGCTACCCAGCCATCCATCATTAGAACCCTGCTCAGAATCATTGGCCTGGAGCCAAACAACAGGTCTCAATTGTCCTGCAGAAGAATCTTTGCAGTTTGGAGCTTCTCACAACTCCCATCGTGGGAAAACCCCCATGTCCTCGTGATCCAACCCCCTTCAAGAAAGGGCCATCAGGGCAGAAAGTCCAACCTGAGCGATCGTCTGATCCTTGCCCTGACTTCAGATGCACGAGATCTCGATTGAGGTCTGTAGATTGTGCCTGCCATATCCTCACCCAGAAACCTAGGCCTAGCTTGGGTTCTCAGACTCCGTCCTCAGACTACTGGCCCACAAGCCCTCCAGTTTGGCAATCCAGAACTACAATGCCGCACTCTGCCTGCCCTACAGAAGTAAAACATTGCCCTCAGGGCTACCCCGAAACCCCAAATGAGGATCAACCTGCACGCCATTCGGCTGTACCCCAAACATAGAGGCTGACCTGGGCACTATTTCCCCTTCTGACCCAGCCTGAGCCTGGACCTCCTGGTCCCACCCAGACAGCTGGCCGCACACTGAGCACATCGGACCCGCCATGGCCTTAGGTCGTCATCTCTTCCCAACTGCGGTTTTCAGGCTCCAGAACCTAGACCTTATCTCCAACCACTGCCCAGGGTTGAAAATGATGCAGAAATCAGAACTCTTTTTCCATGGCAAGAAACCTTGTGCTTGGCATGTTGTCCAACGTTCAGTGTAGTTGAAACAAGCGTGGCCCATGAGGCCCAGCCCATGCTTGCGGGGCACATTGGTCACAAACACACATTGTGACCCTCAGCCTGAGCCCAGTCCTCAGGTAAGGCCTCTCAGGGCCTATATGAAGAGACAGCATATTGGGCTTTCCATGCCCCTAGGCCCCAATTTTTAACCATAGTTCGGGGTGTCCCTTCACTCTTCCCCAGGGCTCTGCTTTGGAATTCCTCTTTTGGTGGGACACCTGAGGTAACAAACCCGAAAGGAGTCCTCCCATCCCACAGATTGACGAAAAACAATTGGGATCGGGCTAAATCCACAGAGAGGAAGATTCGTCCATGGCCCATGAGACCTCCCCAACATTCCACGGCCATCGCTGAAACAAAATCCAGAGACAAAAGCCTGAGCAAGCGCCTCAGACTCGCTCATTCTTCATATCCTGAAGAGTTCTTCTCATGGTTTGTAGATCGGGCGTGCCATACCTACGTCCCCAAACTTAAGCTGAGTTTGTGTTTTCAGTCTTCTGTCCTCAAAGTCCTGGGCCACACTCCCTCCAGGCTGGGGCCCCTGGAGCCACACATTAGGACTGCCCCCACCCAATCCATGGGAATTCTGCCCATTCCATTGTCAAAAATCGTACAAATTAGGAGAACCCTCCAAAGTCCCTGAGGCCATCCCAATAGTGTAGGTCGCCCGGGACAAAAAAGGGCGGTTGATACCAGCTGAGCATCTTCCTCCACTCATCTACCTCCACTCATACCAAGAAGATTGAACCAGACAGGACCCGAGGCCATTATCGGATCCATTGCTTTGGTTTACAGGCATGTCTCCTCAAAAGCCTGGATTCCAATACCAGCAGAGGGGATTTCCTGAGGCACCCATCAGAACAAATCTCGTCTCCACAAGGAAACTTGTGCATGGGAGCTATGCCAAAGCTTAGGAGAATACTTCAGGGTCCCGGTGCCACCTCCCCATTCCAAGGCCCTCATGGACACAAACACACATTAGGACCCATCCTCTGGAAAGTGCATTTCAACTCAGCCACCCCGGTTGCTCCCGCAGATCCATTAGATCTAAACTGTCTTGTTGCTAGGAGACAATTGGAAGGCGAGGCGGACTTCCCAGGCATCCATCCTCGAACGGTGCTCTGGAGTCATTCCATATGGGATGTCCTGGAGCTGTCCAACAGGTCTCAATTGTCCCGCAGAAGGAATCCTTGAAGGGGGCATCCCACATCTCCCAACGTGGAAAACCTCCATGGCCTCGAGATTCCGCTCCCTTCATGAAGGGGCCGTCATGCACAGAAACTCCAAACTGAGCCAACGTCGGATCCTTGCCCTGACTTCAGATGCATGAGATATTGGTTCAGATCTGCAGGGGGTACCTGCCGTGCCCTCACCCTGAATCCGAAGTCTAGCTTGTGTTCTCAGACTTCCGTCCTCACTCTCCTGGCCCCGAAGCCCTCATGTTTGGCAATTCCGGACCGACAATGAAGCACTCTGCCTGCCCTCTAGAAAAAATATATTGCCTAATGAGCTGACCAGGCAGCTTAAATGAAGATAAACCTACACGGCACTCGAATGTACCCAAATTATATAGTCTAACCTGGGCACTAATGCACTGTCTGACACAACCTGAGCCCGGACCTGCTGACCAACACCCAGACAGCTGACCGCACGCTGAGCACATCAGACCCGCCCTGGCCTTAGGTCATCATCTCTTCCCTACCTCAGTTTTCAGGCTTCAGAACCTAGACCTTATCTCCAATCACTGCCCACGGGTGACTGTGATGCAGAAATCAGAACTCTTCCTGACCCATGGCAAGAAACCTTGTGGTTGGCATGTTGTCCAACGTTCAGTGTAGGAGAAAACAGCATTCACCCTGAGGCCCCGCCCATTCTTGAGTGCGACGAGAGCATAAACACGCATTGTGACCTCAGCGTGAGTCCTGTCCTCTAGTAAGTCCTCTCAGTGGCTGGACCATTAGATGTCATAATGGGCTTGACATGTCCCTAGTCCCCAATTTTTAACCAGATTTCTGGTTGTCCAGTCGCCCCACCCCAGGGCTCTACTCTGGAATCCCTCATTTGGTGGGACATCTGAGGTTGAAAAACAAAATGAAACAAATCGACAACAACAACAAAAAAACGGACTTCTTCCATCCCCAGAATGACCGCAAACTCTTTGGACGGGACCGAACCCCCAGAGAGTAAGACTCGTCCATTTCCCATGAAGTCACCCGGCAATTTCACGACCATGAGTGACACGATATCCAGAGACAAAAACTTGAGCAAGAGCCTCACACTTGCCCTTTTTTCATATCCCGAAGTGTTCTCCTCATGGTCTGTAGATCAGTCCTGCCATACCTATGACCCAAAACATAAGCCGAGTTTGTGTTTTCAGACAACTGTCCAAACAGCTCTGGCCTACACACCCTACAGGCTCAGGGCCCTGGAGCCAAACCTGAGGACTGTACTTGCCCTCTCCAAGGGAATTGTATGTGCCCATTCCAATGGCCACAACCCTACTAATAGGATAACCTCCAAAGTCCCTGAGGCCATCCCAATAGTTGTGGCTTCCCAGGACAAACAGGGGGCAATCTGAGCCCATCTGAGCACCTACCTGCACTCAGACCCGTAGACTGATGTCCCCAGAGGTAAAAAGGAACGAACAGGCCCCTAGGCACTAATCGGATCCATTGCTTTGGTTTCCAGGAAACTCTCCTCAGAGGCCTGGATTTCAATACCAGCATATGGCTGTTTCTTGACTCACCCATCAGAACAAATCTCATCTACACATGGGAAACATGCACGTTGGAGCTGTGTCAAAGCCTCTGTTTAGGAGAACCCTTCAGGTCCCCAGGGCCACCGCTTCATTCCAAGGTCTCCATAGACACAAAAACATATTAGGACACATCCACAGGAGAGTCCATTTCAACTCAGCCTCCTCGGTTGCCCCCCACATCCAGCAGATCTAACCTGTCTTGTTGCTTGGAGACCATTGGAATGCGAGGTGGGCTACCCAGCCATCCATCATTAGAACCCTGCTCAGAATCATTGGCCTGGAGCCAAACAACAGGTCTCAATTGTCCTGCAGAAGAATCTTTGCAGTTTGGAGCTTCTCACAACTCCCATCGTGGGAAAACCCCCATGTCCTCGTGATCCAACCCCCTTCAAGAAAGGGCCATCAGGGCAGAAAGTCCAACCTGAGCGATCGTCTGATCCTTGCCCTGACTTCAGATGCACGAGATCTCGATTGAGGTCTGTAGATTGTGCCTGCCATATCCTCACCCAGAAACCTAGGCCTAGCTTGGGTTCTCAGACTCCGTCCTCAGACTACTGGCCCACAAGCCCTCCAGTTTGGCAATCCAGAACTACAATGCCGCACTCTGCCTGCCCTACAGAAGTAAAACATTGCCCTCAGGGCTACCCCGAAACCCCAAATGAGGATCAACCTGCACGCCATTCGGCTGTACCCCAAACATAGAGGCTGACCTGGGCACTATTTCCCCTTCTGACCCAGCCTGAGCCTGGACCTCCTGGTCCCACCCAGACAGCTGGCCGCACACTGAGCACATCGGACCCGCCATGGCCTTAGGTCGTCATCTCTTCCCAACTGCGGTTTTCAGGCTCCAGAACCTAGACCTTATCTCCAACCACTGCCCAGGGTTGAAAATGATGCAGAAATCAGAACTTTTTCCCCATGGCAAGAAACCTTGTGCTTGGCATGTTGTCCAACGTTCAGTGTAGTTGAAACAAGCGTGGCCCATGAGGCCCAGCCCATGCTTGCGGGGCACATTGGTCACAAACACACATTGTGACCCTCAGCCTGAGCCCAGTCCTCAGGTAAGGCCTCTCAGGGCCTATATGAAGAGACAGCATATTGGGCTTGCCATGCCCCTAGGCCCCAATTTTTAACCATAGTTCGGGGTGTCCCTTCACTCTTCCCCAGGGCTCTGCTTTGGAATTCCTCTTTTGGTGGGACACCTGAGGTAACAAACCCGAAAGGAGTCCTCCCATCCCACAGATTGACGAAAAACAATTGGGATCGGGCCAAATCCACAGAGAGGAAGATTCGTCCATGGCCCATGAGACCTCCCCAACATTCCACGGCCATCGCTGAAACAAAATCCAGAGACAAAAGCCTGAGCAAGCGCCTCAGACTCGCTCATTCTTCATATCCTGAAGAGTTCTTCTCATGGTTTGTAGATCGGGCGTGCCATACCTACGTCCCCAAACTTAAGCTGAGTTTGTGTTTTCAGTCTTCTGTCCTCAAAGTCCTGGGCCACACTCCCTCCAGGCTGGGGCCCCTGGAGCCACACATTAGGACTGCCCCCACCCAATCCATGGGAATTCTGCCCATTCCATTGTCAAAAATCGTACAAATTAGGAGAACCCTCCAAAGTCCCTGAGGCCATCCCAATAGTGTAGGTCGCCCGGGACAAAAAAGGGCGGTTGATACCAGCTGAGCATCTTCCTCCACTCATCTACCTCCACTCATACCAAGAAGATTGAACCAGACAGGACCCGAGGCCATTATCGGATCCATTGCTTTGGTTTACAGGCATGTCTCCTCAAAAGCCTGGATTCCAATACCAGCAGAGGGGATTTCCTGAGGCACCCATCAGAACAAATCTCGTCTCCACAAGGAAACTTGTGCATGGGAGCTATGCCAAAGCTTAGGAGAATACTTCAGGGTCCCGGTGCCACCTCCCCATTCCAAGGCCCTCATGGACACAAACACACATTAGGACCCATCCTCTGGAAAGTGCATTTCAACTCAGCCACCCCGGTTGCTCCCGCAGATCCATTAGATCTAAACTGTCTTGTTGCTAGGAGACAATTGGAAGGCGAGGCGGACTTCCCAGGCATCCATCCTCGAACGGTGCTCTGGAGTCATTCCATATGGGATGTCCTGGAGCTGTCCAACAGGTCTCAATTGTCCCGCAGAAGGAATCCTTGAAGGGGGCATCCCACATCTCCCAACGTGGAAAACCTCCATGGCCTCGAGATTCCGCTCCCTTCATGAAGGGGCCGTCATGCACAGAAACTCCAAACTGAGCCAACGTCGGATCCTTGCCCTGACTTCAGATGCATGAGATATTGGTTCAGATCTGCAGGGGGTACCTGCCGTGCCCTCACCCTGAATCCGAAGTCTAGCTTGTGTTCTCAGACTTCCGTCCTCACTCTCCTGGCCCCGAAGCCCTCATGTTTGGCAATTCCGGACCGACAATGAAGCACTCTGCCTGCCCTCTAGAAAAAATATATTGCCTAATGAGCTGACCAGGCAGCTTAAATGAAGATAAACCTACACGGCACTCGAATGTACCCAAATTATATAGTCTAACCTGGGCACTAATGCACTGTCTGACACAACCTGAGCCCGGACCTGCTGACCAACACCCAGACAGCTGACCGCACGCTGAGCACATCAGACCCGCCCTGGCCTTAGGTCATCATCTCTTCCCTACCTCAGTTTTCAGGCTTCAGAACCTAGACCTTATCTCCAATCACTGCCCACGGGTGACTGTGATGCAGAAATCAGAACTCTTCCTGACCCATGGCAAGAAACCTTGTGGTTGGCATGTTGTCCAACGTTCAGTGTAGGAGAAAACAGCATTCACCCTGAGGCCCCGCCCATTCTTGAGTGCGACGAGAGCATAAACACGCATTGTGACCTCAGCGTGAGTCCTGTCCTCTAGTAAGTCCTCTCAGTGGCTGGACCATTAGATGTCATAATGGGCTTGACATGTCCCTAGTCCCCAATTTTTAACCAGATTTCTGGTTGTCCAGTCGCCCCACCCCAGGGCTCTACTCTGGAATCCCTCATTTGGTGGGACATCTGAGGTTGAAAAACAAAATGAAACAAATCGACAACAACAACAAAAAAACGGACTTCTTCCATCCCCAGAATGACCGCAAACTCTTTGGACGGGACCGAACCCCCAGAGAGTAAGACTCGTCCATTTCCCATGAAGTCACCCGGCAATTTCACGACCATGAGTGACACGATATCCAGAGACAAAAACTTGAGCAAGAGCCTCACACTTGCCCTTTTTTCATATCCCGAAGTGTTCTCCTCATGGTCTGTAGATCAGTCCTGCCATACCTATGACCCAAAACATAAGCCGAGTTTGTGTTTTCAGACAACTGTCCAAACAGCTCTGGCCTACACACCCTACAGGCTCAGGGCCCTGGAGCCAAACCTGAGGACTGTACTTGCCCTCTCCAAGGGAATTGTATGTGCCCATTCCAATGGCCACAACCCTACTAATAGGATAACCTCCAAAGTCCCTGAGGCCATCCCAATAGTTGTGGCTTCCCAGGACAAACAGGGGGCAATCTGAGCCCATCTGAGCACCTACCTGCACTCAGACCCGTAGACTGATGTCCCCAGAGGTAAAAAGGAACGAACAGGCCCCTAGGCACTAATCGGATCCATTGCTTTGGTTTCCAGGAAACTCTCCTCAGAGGCCTGGATTTCAATACCAGCATATGGCTGTTTCTTGACTCACCCATCAGAACAAATCTCATCTACACATGGGAAACATGCACGTTGGAGCTGTGTCAAAGCCTCTGTTTAGGAGAACCCTTCAGGGCCCCAGGGCCACCGCTTCATTCCAAGGTCTCCATAGACACAAAAACATATTAGGACACATCCACAGGAGAGTCCATTTCAACTCAGCCTCCTCGGTTGCCCCCCACATCCAGCAGATCTAACCTGTCTTGTTGCTTGGAGACCATTGGAATGCGAGGTGGGCTACCCAGCCATCCATCATTAGAACCCTGCTCAGAATCATTGGCCTGGAGCCAAAAAACAGGTCTCAATTGTCCTGCAGAAGAATCTTTGCAGTTTGGAGCTTCTCACAACTCCCATCGTGGGAAAACCCCCATGTCCTCGTGATCCAACCCCCTTCAAGAAAGGGCCATCAGGGCAGAAAGTCCAACCTGAGCGATCGTCTGATCCTTGCCCTGACTTCAGATGCACGAGATCTCGATTGAGGTCTGTAGATTGTGCCTGCCATATCCTCACCCAGAAACCTAGGCCTAGCTTGGGTTCTCAGACTCCGTCCTCAGACTACTGGCCCACAAGCCCTCCAGTTTGGCAATCCAGAACTACAATGCCGCACTCTGCCTGCCCTACAGAAGTAAAACATTGCCCTCAGGGCTACCCCGAAACCCCAAATGAGGATCAACCTGCACGCCATTCGGCTGTACCCCAAACATAGAGGCTGACCTGGGCACTATTTCCCCTTCTGACCCAGCCTGAGCCTGGACCTCCTGGTCCCACCCAGACAGCTGGCCGCACACTGAGCACATCGCACCCGCCATGGCCTTAGGTCGTCATCTCTTCCCAACTGCGGTTTTCAGGCTCCAGAACCTAGACCTTATCTCCAACCACTGCCCAGGGTTGAAAATGATGCAGAAATCAGAACTTTTTCCCCATGGCAAGAAACCTTGTGCTTGGCATGTTGTCCAACGTTCAGTGTAGTTGAAACAAGCGTGGCCCATGAGGCCCAGCCCATGCTTGCGGGCCACATTGGTCACAAACACACATTGTGACCCTCAGCCTGAGCCCAGTCCTCAGGTAAGGCCTCTCAGGGCCTATATGAAGAGACAGCATATTGGGCTTGCCATGCCCCTAGGCCCCAATTTTTAACCATAGTTCGGGGTGTCCCTTCACTCTTCCCCAGGGCTCTGCTTTGGAATTCCTCTTTTGGTGGGACACCTGAGGTAACAAACCCGAAAGGAGTCCTCCCATCCCACAGATTGACGAAAAACAATTGGGATCGGGCCAAATCCACAGAGAGGAAGATTCGTCCATGGCCCATGAGACCTCCCCAACATTCCACGGCCATCGCTGAAACAAAATCCAGAGACAAAAGCCTGAGCAAGCGCCTCAGACTCGCTCATTCTTCATATCCTGAAGAGTTCTTCTCATGGTTTGTAGATCGGGCGTGCCATACCTACGTCCCCAAACTTAAGCTGAGTTTGTGTTTTCAGTCTTCTGTCCTCAAAGTCCTGGGCCACACTCCCTCCTGGCTGGGGCCCCTGGAGCCACACATTAGGACTGCCCCCACCCAATCCATGGGAATTCTGCCCATTCCATTGTCAAAAATCGTACAAATTAGGAGAACCCTCCAAAGTCCCTGAGGCCATCCCAATAGTGTAGGTCGCCCGGGACAAAAAAGGGCGGTTGATACCAGCTGAGCATCTTCCTCCACTCATCTACCTCCACTCATACCAAGAAGATTGAACCAGACAGGACCCGAGGCCATTATCGGATCCATTGCTTTGGTTTACAGGCATGTCTCCTCAAAAGCCTGGATTCCAATACCAGCAGAGGGGATTTCCTGAGGCACCCATCAGAACAAATCTCGTCTCCACAAGGAAACTTGTGCATGGGAGCTATGCCAAAGCTTAGGAGAATACTTCAGGGTCCCGGTGCCACCTCCCCATTCCAAGGCCCTCATGGACACAAACACACATTAGGACCCATCCTCTGGAAAGTGCATTTCAACTCAGCCACCCCGGTTGCTCCCGCAGATCCATTAGATCTAAACTGTCTTGTTGCTAGGAGACAATTGGAAGGCGAGGCGGACTTCCCAGGCATCCATCCTCGAACGGTGCTCTGGAGTCATTCCATATGGGATGTCCTGGAGCTGTCCAACAGGTCTCAATTGTCCCGCAGAAGGAATCCTTGAAGGGGGCATCCCACATCTCCCAACGTGGAAAACCTCCATGGCCTCGAGATTCCGCTCCCTTCATGAAGGGGCCGTCATGCACAGAAACTCCAAACTGAGCCAACGTCGGATCCTTGCCCTGACTTCAGATGCATGAGATATTGGTTCAGATCTGCAGGGGGTACCTGCCGTGCCCTCACCCTGAATCCGAAGTCTAGCTTGTGTTCTCAGACTTCCGTCCTCACTCTCCTGGCCCCGAAGCCCTCATGTTTGGCAATTCCGGACCGACAATGAAGCACTCTGCCTGCCCTCTAGAAAAAATATATTGCCTAATGAGCTGACCAGGCAGCTTAAATGAAGATAAACATACACGGCACTCGAATGTACCCAAATTATATAGTCTAACCTGGGCACTAATGCACTGTCTGACACAACCTGAGCCCGGACCTGCTGACCAACACCCAGACAGCTGACCGCACGCTGAGCACATCAGACCCGCCCTGGCCTTAGGTCATCATCTCTTCCCTACCTCAGTTTTCAGGCTTCAGAACCTAGACCTTATCTCCAATCACTGCCCACGGGTGACTGTGATGCAGAAATCAGAACTCTTCCTGACCCATGGCAAGAAACCTTGTGGTTGGCATGTTGTCCAACGTTCAGTGTAGGAGAAAACAGCATTCACCCTGAGGCCCCGCCCATTCTTGAGTGCGACGAGAGCATAAACACGCATTGTGACCTCAGCGTGAGTCCTGTCCTCTAGTAAGTCCTCTCAGTGGCTGGACCATTAGATGTCATAATGGGCTTGACATGTCCCTAGTCCCCAATTTTTAACCAGATTTCTGGTTGTCCAGTCGCCCCACCCCAGGGCTCTACTCTGGAATCCCTCATTTGGTGGGACATCTGAGGTTGAAAAACAAAATGAAACAAATCGACAACAACAACAAAAAAACGGACTTCTTCCATCCCCAGAATGACCGCAAACTCTTTGGACGGGACCGAACCCCCAGAGAGTAAGACTCGTCCATTTCCCATGAAGTCACCCGGCAATTTCACGACCATGAGTGACACGATATCCAGAGACAAAAACTTGAGCAAGAGCCTCACACTTGCCCTTTTTTCATATCCCGAAGTGTTCTCCTCATGGTCTGTAGATCAGTCCTGCCATACCTATGACCCAAAACATAAGCCGAGTTTGTGTTTTCAGACAACTGTCCAAACAGCTCTGGCCTACACACCCTACAGGCTCAGGGCCCTGGAGCCAAACCTGAGGACTGTACTTGCCCTCTCCAAGGGAATTGTATGTGCCCATTCCAATGGCCACAACCCTACTAATAGGATAACCTCCAAAGTCCCTGAGGCCATCCCAATAGTTGTGGCTTCCCAGGACAAACAGGGGGCAATCTGAGCCCATCTGAGCACCTACCTGCACTCAGACCCGTAGACTGATGTCCCCAGAGGTAAAAAGGAACGAACAGGCCCCTAGGCACTAATCGGATCCATTGCTTTGGTTTCCAGGAAACTCTCCTCAGAGGCCTGGATTTCAATACCAGCATATGGCTGTTTCTTGACTCACCCATCAGAACAAATCTCATCTACACATGGGAAACATGCACGTTGGAGCTGTGTCAAAGCCTCTGTTTAGGAGAACCCTTCAGGGCCCCAGGGCCACCGCTTCATTCCAAGGTCTCCATAGACACAAAAACATATTAGGACACATCCACAGGAGAGTCCATTTCAACTCAGCCTCCTCGGTTGCCCCCCACATCCAGCAGATCTAACCTGTCTTGTTGCTTGGAGACCATTGGAATGCGAGGTGGGCTACCCAGCCATCCATCATTAGAACCCTGCTCAGAATCATTGGCCTGGAGCCAAACAACAGGTCTCAATTGTCCTGCAGAAGAATCTTTGCAGTTTGGAGCTTCTCACAACTCCCATCGTGGGAAAACCCCCATGTCCTCGTGATCCAACCCCCTTCAAGAAAGGGCCATCAGGGCAGAAAGTCCAACCTGAGCGATCGTCTGATCCTTGCCCTGACTTCAGATGCACGAGATCTCGATTGAGGTCTGTAGATTGTGCCTGCCATATCCTCACCCAGAAACCTAGGCCTAGCTTGGGTTCTCAGACTCCGTCCTCAGACTACTGGCCCACAAGCCCTCCAGTTTGGCAATCCAGAACTACAATGCCGCACTCTGCCTGCCCTACAGAAGTAAAACATTGCCCTCAGGGCTACCCCGAAACCCCAAATGAGGATCAACCTGCACGCCATTCGGCTGTACCCCAAACATAGAGGCTGACCTGGGCACTATTTCCCCTTCTGACCCAGCCTGAGCCTGGACCTCCTGGTCCCACCCAGACAGCTGGCCGCACACTGAGCACATCGGACCCGCCATGGCCTTAGGTCGTCATCTCTTCCCAACTGCGGTTTTCAGGCTCCAGAACCTAGACCTTATCTCCAACCACTGCCCAGGGTTGAAAATGATGCAGAAATCAGAACTTTTTCCCCATGGCAAGAAACCTTGTGCTTGGCATGTTGTCCAACGTTCAGTGTAGTTGAAACAAGCGTGGCCCATGAGGCCCAGCCCATGCTTGCGGGCCACATTGGTCACAAACACACATTGTGACCCTCAGCCTGAGCCCAGTCCTCAGGTAAGGCCTCTCAGGGCCTATATGAAGAGACAGCATATTGGGCTTGCCATGCCCCTAGGCCCCAATTTTTAACCATAGTTCGGGGTGTCCCTTCACTCTTCCCCAGGGCTCTGCTTTGGAATTCCTCTTTTGGTGGGACACCTGAGGTAACAAACCTGAAAGGAGTCCTCCCATCCCACAGATTGACGAAAAACAATTGGGATCGGGCCAAATCCACAGAGAGGAAGATTCGTCCATGGCCCATGAGACCTCCCCAACATTCCACGGCCATCGCTGAAACAAAATCCAGAGACAAAAGCCTGAGCAAGCGCCTCAGACTCGCTCATTCTTCATATCCTGAAGAGTTCTTCTCATGGTTTGTAGATCGGGCGTGCCATACCTACGTCCCCAAACTTAAGCTGAGTTTGTGTTTTCAGTCTTCTGTCCTCAAAGTCCTGGGCCACACTCCCTCCAGGCTGGGGCCCCTGGAGCCACACATTAGGACTGCCCCCACCCAATCCATGGGAATTCTGCCCATTCCATTGTCAAAAATCGTACAAATTAGGAGAACCCTCCAAAGTCCCTGAGGCCATCCCAATAGTGTAGGTCGCCCGGGACAAAAAAGGGCGGTTGATACCAGCTGAGCATCTTCCTCCACTCATCTACCTCCACTCATACCAAGAAGATTGAACCAGACAGGACCCGAGGCCATTATCGGATCCATTGCTTTGGTTTACAGGCATGTCTCCTCAAAAGCCTGGATTCCAATACCAGCAGAGGGGATTTCCTGAGGCACCCATCAGAACAAATCTCGTCTCCACAAGGAAACTTGTGCATGGGAGCTATGCCAAAGCTTAGGAGAATACTTCAGGGTCCCGGTGCCACCTCCCCATTCCAAGGCCCTCATGGACACAAACACACATTAGGACCCATCCTCTGGAAAGTGCATTTCAACTCAGCCACCCCGGTTGCTCCCGCAGATCCATTAGATCTAAACTGTCTTGTTGCTAGGAGACAATTGGAAGGCGAGGCGGACTTCCCAGGCATCCATCCTCGAACGGTGCTCTGGAGTCATTCCATATGGGATGTCCTGGAGCTGTCCAACAGGTCTCAATTGTCCCGCAGAAGGAATCCTTGAAGGGGGCATCCCACATCTCCCAACGTGGAAAACCTCCATGGCCTCGAGATTCCGCTCCCTTCATGAAGGGGCCGTCATGCACAGAAACTCCAAACTGAGCCAACGTCGGATCCTTGCCCTGACTTCAGATGCATGAGATATTGGTTCAGATCTGCAGGGGGTACCTGCCGTGCCCTCACCCTGAATCCGAAGTCTAGCTTGTGTTCTCAGACTTCCGTCCTCACTCTCCTGGCCCCGAAGCACTCATGTTTGGCAATTCCGGACCGACAATGAAGCACTCTGCCTGCCCTCTAGAAAAAATATATTGCCTAATGAGCTGACCAGGCAGCTTAAATGAAGATAAACCTACACGGCACTCGAATGTACCCAAATTATATAGTCTAACCTGGGCACTAATGCACTGTCTGACACAACCTGAGCCCGGACCTGCTGACCAACACCCAGACAGCTGACCGCACCCTGAGCACATCAGACCCGCCCTGGCCTTAGGTCATCATCTCTTCCCTACCTCAGTTTTCAGGCTTCAGAACCTAGACCTTATCTCCAATCACTGCCCACGGGTGACTGTGATGCAGAAATCAGAACTCTTCCTGACCCATGGCAAGAAACCTTGTGGTTGGCATGTTGTCCAACGTTCAGTGTAGGAGAAAACAGCATTCACCCTGAGGCCCCGCCCATTCTTGAGTGCGACGAGAGCATAAACACGCATTGTGACCTCAGCGTGAGTCCTGTCCTCTAGTAAGTCCTCTCAGTGGCTGGACCATTAGATGTCATAATGGGCTTGACATGTCCCTAGTCCCCAATTTTTAACCAGATTTCTGGTTGTCCAGTCGCCCCACCCCAGGGCTCTACTCTGGAATCCCTCATTTGGTGGGACATCTGAGGTTGAAAAACAAAATGAAACAAATCGACAACAACAACAAAAAAACGGACTTCTTCCATCCCCAGAATGACCGCAAACTCTTTGGACGGGACCGAACCCCCAGAGAGTAAGACTCGTCCATTTCCCATGAAGTCACCCGGCAATTTCACGACCATGAGTGACACGATATCCAGAGACAAAAACTTGAGCAAGAGCCTCACACTCGCCCTTTTTTCATATCCCGAAGTGTTCTCCTCATGGTCTGTAGATCAGTCCTGCCATACCTATGACCCAAAACATAAGCCGAGTTTGTGTTTTCAGACAACTGTCCAAACAGCTCTGGCCTACACACCCTACAGGCTCAGGGCCCTGGAGCCAAACCTGAGGACTGTACTTGCCCTCTCCAAGGGAATTGTATGTGCCCATTCCAATGGCCACAACCCTACTAATAGGATAACCTCCAAAGTCCCTGAGGCCATCCCAATAGTTGTGGCTTCCCAGGACAAACAGGGGGCAATCTGAGCCCATCTGAGCACCTACCTGCACTCAGACCCGTAGACTGATGTCCCCGGAGGTAAAAAGGAACGAACAGGCCCCTAGGCACTAATCGGATCCATTGCTTTGGTTTCCAGGAAACTCTCCTCAGAGGCCTGGATTTCAATACCAGCATATGGCTGTTTCTTGACTCACCCATCAGAACAAATCTCATCTACACATGGGAAACATGCACGTTGGAGCTGTGTCAAAGCCTCTCTTTAGGAGAACCCTTCAGGGCCCCAGGGCCACCGCTTCATTCCAAGGTCTCCATAGACACAAAAACATATTAGGACACATCCACAGGAGAGTCCATTTCAACTCAGCCTCCTCGGTTGCCCCCCACATCCAGCAGATCTAACCTGTCTTGTTGCTTGGAGACAATTGGAATGCGAGGTGGGCTACCCAGCCATCCGTCCTTAGAACCCTGCTCGGAATCGTTGGCCTGGAGCCAACCAACAGGTCTCAATTGTCCTGCAGAAGAATCTTTGCAGTTTGGAGCTTCTCACAACTCCCATCGTGGGAAAACCCCCATGTCCTCGTGATCCAACCCCCTTCAAGAAAGGGCCATCAGGGCAGAAAGTCCAACCTGAGCGATCGTCTGATCCTTGCCCTGACTTCAGATGCACGAGATCTCGATTGAGGTCTGTAGATTGTGCCTGCCATATCCTCACCCAGAAACCTAGGCCTAGCTTGGGTTCTCAGACTCCGTCCTCAGACTACTGGCCCACAAGCCCTCCCGTTTGGCAATCCAGAACTACAATGCCGCAATCTGCCTGCCCTACAGAAGTAAAACATTGCCCTCAGGGCTACCCCGAAACCCCAAATGAGGATCAACCTGCACGCCATTCGGCTGTACCCCAAACAAAGAGGCTGACCTGGGCACTATTTCCCCTTCTGACCCAGCCTGAGCCTGGACCTCCTGGTCCCACCCAGACAGCTGGCCGCACACTGAGCACATCGGACCCGCCATGGCCTTAGGTCGTCATCTCTTCCCAACTGCGGTTTTCAGGCTCCAGAACCTAGACCTTATCTCCAACCACTGCCCAGGGTTGAGAATGATGCAGAAATCAGAACTCTTTCCCCATGGCAAGAAACCTTGTGCTTGGCATGTTGTCCAACGTTCAGTGTAGTTGAAACAAGCGTGGCCCATGAGGCCCAGCCCAAGCTTGCGGGGCACATTGGTCACAAACACACATTGTGACCCTCAGCCTGAGCCCAGTCCTCAGGTAAGGCCTCTCAGGGCCTATATGAAGAAACAGCATATTGGGCTTGCCATGCCCCTAGGCCCCAATTTTTAACCATAGTTCGGGGTGTCCCTTCACTCTTCCCCAGGGATCTGCTTTGGAATTCCTCTTTTGGTGGGACACCTGAGGTAACAAACCTGAAAGGAGTCCTCCCATCCCACAGATTGACGAAAAACAATTGGGATCGGGCCAAATCCACAGAGAGGAAGATTCGTCCATGGCCCATGAGACCTCCCCAACATTCCACGGCCATCGCTGAAACAAAATCCAGAGACAAAAGCCTGAGCAAGCGCCTCAGACTCGCTCATTCTTCATATCCTGAAGAGTTCTTCTCATGGTTTGTAGATCGGGCGTGCCATACCTACGTCACCAAACTTAAGCTGAGTTTGTGTTTTCAGTCTTCTGTCCTCAAAGTCCTGGGCCACACTCCCTCCAGGCTGGGGCCCCTGGAGCCACACATTAGGACTGCCCCCACCCAATCCATGGGAATTCTGCCCATTCCATTGTCAAAAATCGTACAAATTAGGAGAACCCTCCAAAGTCCCTGAGGCCATCCCAATAGTGTAGGTCGCCCGGGACAAAAAAGGGCGGTTGATACCAGCTGAGCATCTTCCTCCACTCATCTACCTCCACTCATACCAAGAAGATTGAACCAGACAGGACCCGAGGCCATTATCGGATCCATTGCTTTGGTTTACAGGCATGTCTCCTCAAAAGCCTGGATTCCAATACCAGCAGAGGGGATTTCCTGAGGCACCCATCAGAACAAATCTCGTCTCCACAAGGAAACTTGTGCATGGGAGCTATGCCAAAGCTTAGGAGAATACTTCAGGGTCCCGGTGCCACCTCCCCATTCCAAGGCCCTCATGGACACAAACACACATTAGAACCCATCCTCTGGAAAGTGCATTTCAACTCAGCCACCCCGGTTGCTCCCGCAGATCCATTAGATCTAAACTGTCTTGTTGCTAGGAGACAATTGGAAGGCGAGGCGGACTTCCCAGGCATCCATCCTCGAACGGTGCTCTGGAGTCATTCCATATTGGATGTCCTGGAGCTGTCCAACAGGTCTCAATTGTCCCGCAGAAGGAATCCTTGAAGGGGGCATCCCACATCTCCCAACGTGGAAAACCTCCATGGCCTCGAGATTCCGCTCCCTTCATGAAGGGGCCGTCATGCACAGAAACTCCAAACTGAGCCAACGTCGGATCCTTGCCCTGACTTCAGATGCATGAGATATTGGTTCAGATCTGCAGGGGGTACCTGCCGTGCCCTCACCCTGAATCCGAAGTCTAGCTTGTGTTCTCAGACTTCCGTCCTCACTCTCCTGGCCCCGAAGCCCTCATGTTTGGCAATTCCGGACCGACAATGAAGCACTCTGCCTGCCCTCTAGAAAAAATATATTGCCTAATGAGCTGACCAGGCAGCTTAAATGAAGATAAACCTACACGGCACTCGAATGTACCCAAATTATATAGTCTAACCTGGGCACTAATGCACTGTCTGACACAACCTGAGCCCGGACCTGCTGACCAACACCCAGACAGCTGACCGCACGCTGAGCACATCAGACCCGCCCTGGCCTTAGGTCATCATCTCTTCCCTACCTCAGTTTTCAGGCTTCAGAACCTAGACCTTATCTCCAATCACTGCCCACGGGTGACTGTGATGCAGAAATCAGAACTCTTCCTGACCCATGGCAAGAAACCTTGTGGTTGGCATGTTGTCCAACGTTCAGTGTAGGAGAAAACAGCATTCACCCTGAGGCCCCGCCCATTCTTGAGTGCGACGAGAGCATAAACACGCATTGTGACCTCAGCGTGAGGCCTGTCCTCTAGTAAGTCCTCTCAGTGGCTGGACCATTAGATATCATAATGGGCTTGACATGTCCCTAGTCCCCAATTTTTAACCAGATTTCTGGTTGTCCAGTCGCCCCACCCCAGGGCTCTACTCTGGAATCCCTCATTTGGTGGGACATCTGAGGTTGAAAAACAAAATGAAACAAATCGACAACAACAACAAAAAAACGGACTTCTTCCATCCCCAGAATGACCGCAAACTCTTTGGACGGGACCGAACCCCCAGAGAGTAAGACTCGTCCATTTCCCATGAAGTCACCCGGCAATTTCACGACCATGAGTGACACGATATCCAGAGACAAAAACTTGAGCAAGAGCCTCACACTCGCCCTTTTTTCATATCCCGAAGTGTTCTCCTCATGGTCTGTAGATCAGTCCTGCCATACCTATGACCCAAAACATAAGCCGAGTTTGTGTTTTCAGACAACTGTCCAAACAGCTCTGGCCTACACACCCTACAGGCTCAGGGCCCTGGAGCCAAACCTGAGGACTGTACTTGCCCTCTCCAAGTGAATTGTATGTGCCCATTCCAATGGCCACAACCCTACTAATAGGATAACCTCCAAAGTCCCTGAGGCCATCCCAATAGTTGTGGCTTCCCAGGACAAACAGGGGGCAATCTGAGCCCATCTGAGCACCTACCTGCACTCAGACCCGTAGACTGATGTCCCCAGAGGTAAAAAGGAATGAACAGGCCCCTAGGCACTAATCAGATCCATTGCTTTGGTTTCCAGGAAACTCTCCTCAGAGGCCTGGATTTCAATACCAGCATATGGCTGTTTCTTGACTCACCCATCAGAACAAATCTCATCTACACATGGGAAACATGCACGTTGGAGCTGTGTCAAAGCCTCTGTTTAAGAGAACCCTTCAGGGCCCCAGGGCCACCGCTTCATTCCAAGGACTCCATAGACACAAAAACATATTAGGACACATCCACAGGAGAGTCCATTTCAACTCAGCCTCCTCGGTTGCCCCCCACATCCAGCAGATCTAACCTGTCTTGTTGCTTGGAGACAATTGGAATGCGAGGTGGGCTACCCAGCCATCCGTCCTTAGAACCCTGCTCGGAATCGTTGGCCTGGAGCCAACCAACAGGTCTCAATTGTCCTGCAGAAGAATCTTTGCAGTTTGGAGCTTCTCACAACTCCCATCGTGGGAAAACCCCCATGTCCTCGTGATCCAACCCCCTTCAAGAAAGGGCCATCAGGGCAGAAAGTCCAACCTGAGCGATCGTCTGATCCTTGCCCTGACTTCAGATGCACGAGATCTCGATTGAGGTCTGTAGATTGTGCCTGCCATATCCTCACCCAGAAACCTAGGCCTAGCTTGGGTTCTCAGACTCCGTCCTCAGACTACTGGCCCACAAGCCCTCCAGTTGGGCAATCCAGAACTACAATGCCGCACTCTGCCTGCCCTACAGAAGTAAAACATTGCCCTCAGGGCTACCCCGAAACCCCAAATGAGGATCAACCTGCACGCCATTCGGCTGTACCCCAAACATAGAGGCTGACCTGGGCACTATTTCCCCTTCTGACCCAGCCTGAGCCTGGACCTCCTGGTCCCACCCAGACAGCTGGCCGCACACTGAGCACATCGGACCCGCCATGGCCTTAGGTCGTCATCTCTTCCCAACTGCGGTTTTCAGGCTCCAGAACCTAGACCTTATCTCCAACCACTGCCCAGGGTTGAAAATGATGCAGAAATCAGAACTTTTTCCCCATGGCAAGAAACCTTGTGCTTGGCATGTTGTCCAACGTTCAGTGTAGTTGAAACAAGCGTGGCCCATGAGGCCCAGCCCATGCTTGCGGGGCACATTGGTCACAAACACACATTGTGACCCTCAGCCTGAGCCCAGTCCTCAGGTAAAGCCTCTCAGGGCCTATATGAAGAGACAGCATATTGGGCTTGCCATGCCCCTAGGCCCCAATTTTTAACCATAGTTCGGGGTGTCCCTACACTCTTCCCCAGGGCTCTGCTTTGGAATTCCTCTTTTGGTGGGACACCAGAGGTAACAAACCTGAAAGGAGTCCTCCCATCCCACAGATTGACGAAAAACAATTGGGATCGGGCCAAATCCACAGAGAGGAAGATTCGTCCATGGCCCATGAGACCTCCCCAACATTCCACGGCCATCGCTGAAACAAAATCCAGAGACAAAAGCCTGAGCAAGCGCCTCAGACTCGCTCATTCTTCATATCCTGAAGAGTTCTTCTCATGGTTTGTAGATCGGGCGTGCCATACCTACGTCCCCAAACTTAAGCTGAGTTTGTGTTTTCAGTCTTCTGTCCTCAAAGTCCTGGGCCACACTCCCTCCAGGCTGGGGCCCCTGGAGCCACACATTAGGACTGCCCCCACCCAATCCATGGGAATTCTGCCCATTCCATTGTCAAAAATCGTACAAATTAGGAGAACCCTCCAAAGTCCCTGAGGCCATCCCAATAGTGTAGGTCGCCCGGGACAAAAAAGGGCGGTTGATACCAGCTGAGCATCTTCCTCCACTCATCTACCTCCACTCATACCAAGAAGATTGAACCAGACAGGACCCGAGGCCATTATCGGATCCATTGCTTTGGTTTACAGGCATGTCTCCTCAAAAGCCTGGATTCCAATACCAGCAGTGGGGATTTCCTGAGGCACCCATCAGAACAAATCTCGTCTCCACAAGGAAACTTGTGCATGGGAGCTATGCCAAAGCTTAGGAGAATACTTCAGGGTCCCGGTGCCACCTCCCCATTCCAAGGCCCTCATGGACACAAACACACATTAGGACCCATCCTCTGGAAAGTGCATTTCAACTCAGCCACCCCGGTTGCTCCCGCAGATCCATTAGATCTAAACTGTCTTGTTGCTAGGAGACAATTGGAAGGCGAGGCGGACTTCCCAGGCATCCATCCTCGAACGGTGCTCTGGAGTCATTCCATATTGGATGTCCTGGAGCTGTCCAACAGGTCTCAATTGTCCCGCAGAAGGAATCCTTGAAGGGGGCATCCCACATCTCCCAACGTGGAAAACCTCCATGGCCTCGAGATTCCGCTCCCTTCATGAAGGGGCCGTCATGCACAGAAACTCCAAACTGAGCCAACGTCGGATCCTTGCCCTGACTTCAGATGCATGAGATATTGGTTCAGATCTGCAGGGGGTACCTGCCGTGCCCTCACCCTGAATCCGAAGTCTAGCTTGTGTTCTCAGACTTCCGTCCTCACTCTCCTGGCCCCGAAGCCCTCATGTTTGGCAATTCCGGACCGACAATGAAGCACTCTGCCTGCCCTCTAGAAAAAATATATTGCCTAATGAGCTGACCAGGCAGCTTAAATGAAGATAAACCTACACGGCACTCGAATGTACCCAAATTATATAGTCTAACCTGGGCACTAATGCACTGTCTGACACAACCTGAGCCCGGACCTGCTGACCAACACCCAGACAGCTGACCGCACGCTGAGCACATCAGACCCGCCATGGCCTTAGGTCATCATCTCTTCCCTACCTCAGTTTTCAGGCTTCAGAACCTAGACCTTATCTCCAATCACTGCCCACGGGTGACTGTGATGCAGAAATCAGAACTCTTCCTGACCCATGGCAAGAAACCTTGTGGTTGGCATGTTGTCCAACGTTCAGTGTAGGAGAAACCAGCATTCACCCTGAGGCCCCGCCCATTCTTGAGTGCGACGAGAGCATAAACACGCATTGTGACCTCAGCGTGAGTCCTGTCCTCTAGTAAGTCCTCTCAGTGGCTGGACCATTAGATGTCATAATGGGCTTGACATGTCCCTAGTCCCCAATTTTTAACCAGATTTCTGGTTGTCCAGTCGCCCCACCCCAGGGCTCTACTCTGGAATCCCTCATTTGGTGGGACATCTGAGGTTGAAAAACAAAATGAAACAAATCGACAACAACAACAAAAAAACGGACTTCTTCCATCCCCAGAATGACCGCAAACTCTTTGGACGGGACCGAACCCCCAGAGAGTAAGACTCGTCCATTTCCCATGAAGTCACCCGGCAATTTCACGACCATGAGTGACACGATATCCAGAGACAAAAACTTGAGCAAGAGCCTCACACTCGCCCTTTTTTCATATCCCGAAGTGTTCTCCTCATGGTCTGTAGATCAGTCCTGCCATACCTATGACCCAAAACATAAGCCGAGTTTGTGTTTTCAGACAACTGTCCAAACAGCTCTGGCCTACACACCCTACAGGCTCAGGGCCCTGGAGCCAAACCTGAGGACTGTACTTGCCCTCTCCAAGGGAATTGTATGTGCCCATTCCAATGGCCACAACCCTACTAATAGGATAACCTCCAAAGTCCCTGAGGCCATCCCAATAGTTGTGGCTTCCCAGGACAAACAGGGGGCAATCTGAGCCCATCTGAGCACCTACCTGCACTCAGACCCGTAGACTGATGTCCCCAGAGGTAAAAAGGAACGAACAGGCCCCTAGGCACTAATCGGATCCATTGCTTTGGTTTCCAGGAAACTCTCCTCAGAGGCCTGGATTTCAATACCAGCATATGGCTGTTTCTTGACTCACCCATCAGAACAAATCTCATCTACACATGGGAAACATGCACGTTGGAGCTGTGTCAAAGCCTCTGTTTAGGAGAACATTTCAGGGCCCCAGGGCCACCGCTTCATTCCAAGGTCTCCATAGACACAAAAACATATTAGGACACATCCACAGGAGAGTCCATTTCAACTCAGCCTCCTCGGTTGCCCCCCACATCCAGCAGATCTAACCTGTCTTGTTGCTTGGAGACAATTGGAATGCGAGGTGGGCTACCCAGCCATCCGTCCTTAGAACCCTGCTCGGAATCGTTGGCCTGGAGCCAACCAACAGGTCTCAATTGTCCTGCAGAAGAATCTTTGCAGTTTGGAGCTTCTCACAACTCCCATCGTGGGAAAACCCCCATGTCCTCGTGATCCAACCCCCTTCAAGAAAGGGCCATCAGGGCAGAAAGTCCAACCTGAGCGATCGTCTGATCCTTGCCCTGACTTCAGATGCACGAGATCTCGATTGAGGTCTGTAGATTGTGCCTGCCATATCCTCACCCAGAAACCTAGGCCTAGCTTGGGTTCTCAGACTCCGTCCTCAGACTACTGGCCCACAAGCCCTCCAGTTTGGCAATCCAGAACTACAATGCCGCACTCTGCCTGCCCTACAGAAGTAAAACATTGCCCTCAGGGCTACCCCGAAACCCCAAATGAGGATCAACCTGCACGCCATTCGGCTGTACCCCAAACAAAGAGGCTGACCTGGGCACTATTTCCCCTTCTGACCCAGCCTGAGCCTGGACCTCCTGGTCCCACCCAGACAGCTGGCCGCACACTGAGCACATCGGACCCGCCATGGCCTTAGGTCGTCATCTCTTCCCAACTGCGGTTTTCAGGCTCCAGAACCTAGACCTTATCTCCAACCACTGCCCAGGGTTGAAAATGATGCAGAAATCAGAACTTTTTCCCCATGGCAAGAAACCTTGTGCTTGGCATGTTGTCCAACGTTCAGTATAGTTGAAACAAGCGTGGCCCATGAGGCCCAGCCCATGCTTGCGGGGCACATTGGTCACAAACACACATTGTGACCCTCAGCCTGAGCCCAGTCCTCAGGTAAGGCCTCTCAGGGCCTATATGAAGAGACAGCATATTGGGCTTGCCATGCCCCTAGGCCCCAATTTTTAACCATAGTTCGGGGTGTCCCTTCACTCTTCCCCAGGGCTCTGCTTTGGAATTCCTCTTTTGGTGGGACACCAGAGGTAACAAACCTGAAAGGAGTCCTCCCATCCCACAGATTGACGAAAAACAATTGGGATCGGGCCAAATCCACAGAGAGGAAGATTCGTCCATGGCCCATGAGACCTCCCCAACATTCCACGGCCATCGCTGAAACAAAATCCAGAGACAAAAGCCTGAGCAAGCGCCTCAGACTCGCTCATTCTTCATATCCTGAAGAGTTCTTCTCATGGTTTGTAGATCGGGCGTGCCATACCTACGTCCCCAAACTTAAGCTGAGTTTGTGTTTTCAGTCTTCTGTCCTCAAAGTCCTGGGCCACACTCCCTCCAGGCTGGGGCCCCTGGAGCCACACATTAGGACTGCCCCCACCCAATCCATGGGAATTCTGCCCATTCCATTGTCAAAAATCGTACAAATTAGGAGAACCCTCCAAAGTCCCTGAGGCCATCCCAATAGTGTAGGTCGCCCGGGACAAAAAAGGGCGGTTGATACCAGCTGAGCATCTTCCTCCACTCATCTACCTCCACTCATACCAAGAAGATTGAACCAGACAGGACCCGAGGCCATTATCGGATCCATTGCTTTGGTTTACAGGCATGTCTCCTCAAAAGCCTGGATTCCAATACCAGCAGAGGGGATTTCCTGAGGCACCCATCAGAACAAATCTCGTCTCCACAAGGAAACTTGTGCATGGGAGCTATGCCAAAGCTTAGGAGAATACTTCAGGGTCCCGGTGCCACCTCCCCATTCCAAGGCCCTCATGGACACAAACACACATTAGGACCCATCCTCTGGAAAGTGCATTTCAACTCAGCCACCCCGGTTGCTCCCGCAGATCCATTAGATCTAAACTGTCTTGTTGCTAGGAGACAATTGGAAGGCGAGGCGGACTTCCCAGGCATCCATCCTCGAACGGTGCTCTGGAGTCATTCCATATGGGATGTCCTGGAGCTGTCCAACAGGTCTCAATTGTCCCGCAGAAGGAATCCTTGAAGGGGGCATCCCACATCTCCCAACGTGGAAAACCTCCATGGCCTCGAGATTCCGCTCCCTTCATGAAGGGGCCGTCATGCACAGAAACTCCAAACTGAGCCAACGTCGGATCCTTGCCCTGACTTCAGATGCATGAGATATTGGTTCAGATCTGCAGGGGGTACCTGCCGTGCCCTCACCCTGAATCCGAAGTCTAGCTTGTGTTCTCAGACTTCCGTCCTCACTCTCCTGGCCCCGAAGCCCTCATGTTTGGCAATTCCGGACCGACAATGAAGCACTCTGCCTGCCCTCTAGAAAAAATATATTGCCTAATGAGCTGACCAGGCAGCTTAAATGAAGATAAACCTACACGGCACTCGAATGTACCCAAATTATATAGTCTAACCTGGGCACTAATGCACTGTCTGACACAACCTGAGCCCGGACCTGCTGACCAACACCCAGACAGCTGACCGCACCCTGAGCATATCAGACCCGCCCTGGCCTTAGGTCATCATCTCTTCCCTACCTCAGTTTTCAGGCTTCAGAACCTAGACCTTATCTCCAATCACTGCCCACGGGTGACTGTGATGCAGAAATCAGAACTCTTCCTGACCCATGGCAAGAAACCTTGTGGTTGGCATGTTGTCCAACGTTCAGTGTAGGAGAAACCAGCATTCACCCTGAGGCCCCGCCCATTCTTGAGTGCGACGAGAGCATAAACACGCATTGTGACCTCAGCGTGAGTCCTGTCCTCTAGTAAGTCCTCTCAGTGGCTGGACCATTAGATGTCATAATGGGCTTGACATGTCCCTAGTCCCCAATTTTTAACCAGATTTCTGGTTGTCCAGTCGCCCCACCCCAGGGCTCTACTCTGGAATCCCTCATTTGGTGGGACATCTGAGGTTGAAAAACAAAATGAAACAAATCGACAACAACAACAAAAAAACGGACTTCTTCCATCCCCAGAATGACCGCAAACTCTTTGGACGGGACCGAACCCCCAGAGAGTAAGACTCGTCCATTTCCCATGAAGTCACCCGGCAATTTCACGACCATGAGTGACACGATATCCAGAGACAAAAACTTGAGCAAGAGCCTCACACTCGCCCTTTTTTCATATCCCGAAGTGTTCTCCTCATGGTCTGTAGATCAGTCCTGCCATACCTATGACCCAAAACATAAGCCGAGTTTGTGTTTTCAGACAACTGTCCAAACAGCTCTGGCCTACACACCCTACAGGCTCAGGGCCCTGGAGCCAAACCTGAGGACTGTACTTGCCCTCTCCAAGGGAATTGTATGTGCCCATTCCAATGGCCACAACCCTACTAATAGGATAACCTCCAAAGTCCCTGAGGCCATCCCAATAGTTGTGGCTTCCCAGGACAAACAGGGGGCAATCTGAGCCCATCTGAGCACCTACCTGCACTCAGACCCGTAGACTGATGTCCCCAGAGGTAAAAAGGAACGAACAGGCCCCTAGGCACTAATCGGATCCATTGCTTTGGTTTCCAGGAAACTCTCCTCAGAGGCCTGGATTTCAATACCAGCATATGGCTGTTTCTTGACTCACCCATCAGAACAAATCTCATCTACACATGGGAAACATGCACGTTGGAGCTGTGTCAAAGCCTCTGTTTAGGAGAACCCTTCAGGGCCCCAGGGCCACCGCTTCATTCCAAGGTCTCCATAGACACAAAAACATATTAGGACACATCCACAGGAGAGTCCATTTCAACTCAGCCTCCTCGGTTGCCCCCCACATCCAGCAGATCTAACCTGTCTTGTTGCTTGGAGACAATTGGAATGCGAGGTGGGCTACCCAGCCATCCGTCCTTAGAACCCTGCTCGGAATCGTTGGCCTGGAGCCAACCAACAGGTCTCAATTGTCCTGCAGAAGAATCTTTGCAGTTTGGAGCTTCTCACAACTCCCATCGTGGGAAAACCCCCATGTCCTCGTGATCCAACCCCCTTCAAGAAAGGGCCATCAGGGCAGAAAGTCCAACCTGAGCGATCGTCTGATCCTTGCCCTGACTTCAGATGCACGAGATCTCGATTGAGGTCTGTAGATTGTGCCTGCCATATCCTCACCCAGAAACCTAGGCCTAGCTTGGGTTCTCAGACTCCGTCCTCAGACTACTGGCCCACAAGCCCTCCAGTTGGGCAATCCAGAACTACAATGCCGCACTCTGCCTGCCCTACAGAAGTAAAACATTGCCCTCAGGGCTACCCCGAAACCCCAAATGAGGATCAACCTGCACGCCATTCGGCTGTACCCCAAACATAGAGGCTGACCTGGGCACTATTTCCCCTTCTGACCCAGCCTGAGCCTGGACCTCCTGGTCCCACCCAGACAGCTGGCCGCACACTGAGCACATCGGACCAGCCATGGCCTTAGGTCGTCATCTCTTCCCAACTGCGGTTTTCAGGCTCCAGAACCTAGACCTTATCTCCAACCACTGCTCAGGGTTGAAAATGATGCAGAAATCAGAACTCTTTCCCCATGGCAAGAAACCTTGTGCTTGGCATGTTGTCCAACGTTCAGTGTAGTTGAAACAAGCGTGGCCCATGAGGCCCAGCCCATGCTTGCGGGCCACATTGGTCACAAACACACATTGTGACCCTCAGCCTGAGCCCAGTCCTCAGGTAAGGCCTCTCAGGGCCTATATGAAGAGACAGCATATTGGGCTTGCCATGCCCCTAGGCCCCAATTTTTAACCATAGTTCGGGGTGTCCCTTCACTCTTCCCCAGGGCTCTGCTTTGGAATTCCTCTTTTGGTGGGACACCAGAGGTAACAAACCTGAAAGGAGTCCTCCCATCCCACAGATTGACGAAAAACAATTGGGATCGGGCCAAATCCACAGAGAGGAAGATTCGTCCATGGCCCATCAGACCTCCCCAACATTCCACGGCCATCGCTGAAACAAAATCCAGAGACAAAAGCCTGAGCAAGCGATTCAGACTCGCTCATTCTTCATATCCTGAAGAGTTCTTCTCATGGTTTGTAGATTGGGCGTGCCATACCTACGTCCCCAAACTTAAGCTGAGTTTGTGTTTTCAGTCTTCTGTCCTCAAAGTCCTGGGCCACACTCCCTCCAGGCTGGGGCCCCTGGAGCCACACATTAGGACTGCCCCCACCCAATCCATGGGAATTCTGCCCATTCCATTGTCAAAAATCGTACAAATTAGGAGAACCCTCCAAAGTCCCTGAGGCTATCCCAATAGTGTAGGTCGCTCGGGACAAAATAGGGCGGTTGATACCAGCTGAGCATCTACCTCCACTCATCTACCTCTACTCATACCAAGAAGATTGAACCAGACAGGACCCGAGGCCATTATCGGATCCATTGCTTTGGTTTACAGGCATGTCTCCTCAAAAGCCTGGATTCCAATACCAGCAGAGGGAATTTCCTGAGGCACCCATCAGAACAAATCTCGTCTCCACAAGGAAACTTGTGCATGGGAGCTATGCCAAAGCTTAGGAGAATACTTCAGGGTCCCGGTGCCACCACCCCATTCCAAGGCCCTCATGGACACAAACACACATTAGGACCCATCCTCTGGAAAGTGCATTTCAACTCAGCCACCCCGGATGCTCCCGCAGATCCATTAGATTTAAACTGTCTTGTTGCTAGGAGATAATTGGAAGGCGAGGCGGACTTCCCAGGCATCCATCCTCGAACGGTGCTCTGGAATCATTCCATATGGGATGTCCTGGAGCTGTCCAACAGGTCTCAATTGTCCCGCAGAAGGAATCCTTGAAGGGGGCATCCCACATCTCCCAACGTGGAAAACCTCCATGGCCTCGAGATTCCGCTCCCTTCATGAAGAGGCCGTCATGCACAGAAACTCCAACCTTAGTCAACGTCGTATCCTCGAGCTGACTTCAGATGCTTGAGATATTGGTTCAGATCTGCAGGGGGTACCTGCAGTGTCCTCGGCCAGAAGCCCAAGTCGAGCTTGTGTTCTCAGGCTTCTGTCCTCACACTCCTGGCCCAGAAGCCCTCAAGTTTGGCCATTCCGGACCCACAATGCAGCACTCTGCCTGCCCTCTAGAAAAAATATCTTCCCTAATGAGCTGCCTGGACACCTCAAATGAGGATAAACCTACAAGGCACTCGAATGTACCCAAATTATATAGTCTAACCTGGGCACTAATGCACTGTCTGACACAACCTGTGCCAGAACCTCCTGACCAACACCCAGGCAGCTGACCACACAGTGAGCCTATCAGACCCGCGATGGCCTTAGGTGGTCATCTCTTCCCAACAGCGGTTTTTCGGGCTTCAGAACCTAGGCCTTATCTCCAACCACAGCCCATGGTTGAAAATGATGCAGAAATCAGAACACCCTTCCCATGGTTAGAGACCTTGTGATTGGCAAGTTGTCCAAAGTCCAGTGTAGTTGAAACCAGTGTGGCCCATGAGGCCCCGCCCATGCTCGCAAAACCACATTGGTCACAAACACACATTGTGACCCTCAGCCTGAGCCCAGTCCTCAAGTACGGCCTCTCAGTGGCTGGATGAAGAGACAGCATATTGGGCGTGCCATGCCCCTAGGCCCCAATTTTTAAACATAGTTTGGGTTGTCCCTTCACTCTTCCCCAGCGCTCTGTTTTGGAATTCCTCTTATGTTCGGACACCTGAGGTAATAAACCTGAAAGGAGACCTCCCATTCCACAGATTGACGAAAAACAATTGGGACTGGGCCAAATCCACAGAGAGGAAGATTCGTCCATGGGCCATGAGGCCTCCCCAAATTCCACGGCCATCATTGATACAAAATCCAAAGACAAAAGCCTGAGCAAGTACCTCAGACTCGCTCTTTCTTCATATCCTGAAGAGTTCTTCTCATGGTTTGTAGATTACGCCTGCCATACCTACGTCCCCAAACCTAAGCTGAGTTTCTGTTTTCAATCTTCTGTCCTCAAAGTCCTGGGCCACACACCCTCCAGGCTGGGGCGCCAGGAGCCACACATTAGTACTGTGCCTACCCAATCCATGGGAATTCTGCCCATTCCATTGTCCCAAATCGTACAAATTAGGAGAACCCTCCAAAGTCCCCGAGGCCCTCCCAATAGTGTATGTCTCCGGGGACAAACAGGGCGGTCTGACACCAGGTGATCATCTACCTCCACTCATTCCATAGATGGAGAACCCCAGAGAAGAAGATTGAACCAGACAGGACCCTAGGCCATAATCGGGTCCATTGCTTTGGTTTACAGGCATGTGTCCTCAAAAGCCTGGATTCCAATACCAGCATAAGGGGTTTCCTGAGGCACCCATCAGAAAAAATCTCGTCTCCACAAGGAAACTTTTGCATGGGAGCTATGTCAAAAGCTTAGGAGAATACTTCAGGGTCCCGGTGCCACCGCCCTTATCCAAGGCCCTCATGGACACAACACACATTAGGCCCCATCCTCAGGAAAATCCATTTCAACTCAGCCACCTCGGTTGCTCCCACAGAGCCACCGATCTCAACGCTATTGTTGCTAGGAGACAATTGTAATGCGAGGCGGGCTTCCCTGGCATCCATCCTCCAACGGTGCTCTGGAGTCATTCCATATGGGATGTCCTGGAGCTGCCCAACAGGTCTCAATTGTCCCACAGAAGGAATCCTTGAAGAGGGCATCCATAAACTCCCAACGTGGGAAAACCTCCATGGCCTTGAGATTCCTCTCCGTTCATGAAGGGGCAGGCATGCACAGAAACTCCAACCTGAGCCAACGTCTGATCCTCGCCTTGGCTTCAGATGCTTGAGATATTGGATCCGATCTGCAGGGGGTACATGCCGTGCCCTCGGCCTGAAGCCCAAGTCTAGCTTGTGTTCTCAGACTTCTGTCCTCACACTCCTGGCCCAGAAGCTCTCAAGTTTGGCAATTCCGGACCCACAATGCAGCACTCTGCCTGCCCTCTAGAAAAAACATCTTGCCTAATGAGCTGCCCAGGAACCTAAAAGGGGGATAAACCTACACGGCACTCGACTGTACCCAAATTATATAGTCTAACCTGGTCACTTATGCACTGTCTGACACACCCTGAGCTAGAACCTCCTGACCAAAACCCAGGAAGATGAATGCACACTGAGCGTATGAGACCCACCATGGCCTTAGGTCGTCATCTCTTCCCAACTGCGATTTCTCAGGCTTCAGAACCTAGACCTTATCTCCAACCACTGTCCAGGGTTGAAAATGATGCAGAAATCAGAACACCTTCCCCATGGCAAGAGACCTTGTGATTGGCATGTTGTCCAAATCCAGTGTAGTTGAAACCAGTGTGGCCCATAAGGACCCGCCCATGCTCGCAGGCCATATTGGTCACAAACTCACATTGTGACCCTCAGCATGAGCCCAGTCCTCAAGTCAGGCCTCTCAGTGGCTGGATGAAGAGACAGCATATTGGGCCTGCCATGCCCCTAGTCCCCAATTTTTAACCATAGTTTGGGTTGTCCCTTCACACTTTCCCAAGGCTCTGCTTTGGAATTCCTCTTTTGATCGGACACCTGAGTTAATAAACAGGAAAGGAGACCTCCCATCCCACATTGACGAAAAACAATTGGGACCGGGCCAAATCCACAGAGAGGAAGATTCGTCCATGGCCCATGAGGCCTCCCCACATTCCACGGCCATCGTTGATATAAAATGCAGAGGCAAAACCTGATCAAGTGCCTCACACTCGCTCTTTCTTCATATCCTGAAGAGTTCTTCTCATGGTTTGTAGATTGGGCCTGCATACCTACGTCCCCAAACCTGAGCTGAGTTTGTGTTTTTGGAATACTGTCCTCAAAGTCCTTTGCCACACACCCTCCAGGCTGCGTCCCCTGGAGCCACCCATTAGGACTGTGCCCTCTCAATCCATGGGAATTCTTCCCCTCCATTGTCCAAAATCGTACAAATTAGGAGAACTCTCCAAAGTCCCCGAGGCCATCCCAATAGTGTAGGTTTCCGGGGACAAACAAGGGCGGTCTGACACCAGGTGAGCATCTACCTCCACTCATACCATACATGGATGTCCCCAGAGAAGAAGATTGAACCAGAGAGTACCCTAGGCCATAATCAGATCCATTGCTTTGGTTTACAGGCATGTCTCCTCAAAAGCCTGGATTCCAATACAAGCATAAGTGGTTTGCTGAGGCACCCATCAGAACAAATCTCGTCTCCACAAGGAAACTTGTGCATGGGATCTATGTCAAAAGCTTAGGAGAATACTACAGGGTCCCGGTGCCACCGCCCCATTCCAAGGCCCTCATGGACACAAACACACATTAGGCCCCATTCTCAGGAAAGTCTATTTCAACTAAGCCACCCAGGTTGCTCCCGCAGAGTCATCCGATCTCAAATGTATTGTTGCTAGGAGACAATTGGAATGCGAGGCGGGCTTCCCTGGCATCCATCTTCCAACGGTGCTCTGGAGTTAATCCATATGGGATGTCCTGGAGCTGCCCAACATGTCTCAATTGTCCCCAGAAGGAATCCTTGAAGGGGGCATCCCATAACTCCCAACATGGGAAAAACTCCATGGCCTTGAGATTCCGCTCCGTTCATGAAGGGGCAGTCATGCACAGAAACTCCAACCTGAGCCAACGTCTGATCCTCGCCGTGACTTCAGATGTATGAGATATTGGTTCAGATCTGCAGGGGGTACCTGCCGCGCCCTCGGCCTGATGTCCAAGTCAACTTGTGTTCTCAAACTTTTGTCCTCACACTCCTGGCCGAGAAGACCGCAAGTTTGGCAATTCCGGACCCACAATGCAGCACTCTGCCTGCACTCTAGAAAAAATATCTTGCCTAATGAGCTGCCCAGGCACCTCAAATGTGGATAAACCTAAACGGCACTCGACTGTACCCAAATTATATAGTCTAACCTGAGCTCTAATGCACTCTCTGACACAACCTGAGCCTGAACCTCCAGATCAACATCCAGGCAGCTGACCACACACTGAGCACATCAGAGCCGCCATGGCCTTAGGTCATCATCTCTACCCAACTGCGGTTTTCAGGCTTCAGAACCTAGTCCTTATCTCCAATCACTGCCCAGGGTTGAAAATGATGCAGAAATCAGAACATCCTTCCCATGGTTAAAGACCTTGTGATTGGCAAGTTGTCCAAAGTCCAGTGTAGTTGAAACCAGTGTGGCCCATGAGGCCCCGCCCATGCTCGCCAAACCACATTGGTCATAAACACACATTGTGACCCTCAGCCTGAGCCCAGTCCTCAAGTACGGCCTCTCAGTGGCTGGATGAAGAGACAGCATATTGGGCGTGCCATGCCCCTAGGCCCCAATTTTTAAACATAGTTTGGGTTGTCCCTTCACTCTTCCCCAGCGCTCTGTTTTGGAATTCCTCTTATGTTCGGACACCTGAGGTAATAAACCTGAAAGGAGACCTCCCATTCCACAGATTGACGAAAAACAATTGGGACTGGGCCAAATCCACAGAGAGGAAGATTCGTCCATGGGCCATGAGGCCTCCCCAAATTCCACGGCCATCATTGATACAAAATCCAAAGACAAAAGTCTGAGCAAGTACCTCAGACTCGCTCTTTCTTCATATCCTGAAGAGTTCTTCTCATGGTTTTTAGATTACACCTGCCATACCTACGTCCCCAAACCTAAGCTGAGTTTCTGTTTTCAATCTTCTGTCCTCAAAGTCCTGGGCCACACACCCTCCAGGCTGGGGCGCCAGGAGCCACACATTAGTACTGTGCCTACCCAATCCATGGGAATTCTGCCCATTCCATTGTCCCAAATCGTACAAATTAGGAGAACCCTCCAAAGTCCCCGAGGCCCTCCCAATAGTGTATGTCTCCGGGGACAAACAGGGCGGTCTGACACCAGGTGATCATCTACCTCCACTCATTCCATAGATGGAGAACCCCAGAGAAGAAGATTGAACCAGACAGGACCCTAGGCCATAATCGGGTCCATTGCTTTGGTTTACAGGCATGTGTCCTCAAAAGCCTGGATTCCAATACCAGCATAAGGGGTTTCCTGAGGCACCCATCAGAAAAAATCTCGTCTCCACAAGGAAACTTTTGCATGGGAGCTATGTCAAAAGCTTAGGAGAATACTTCAGGGTCCCGGTGCCACCGCCCTAATCCAAGGCCCTCATGGACACAACACACATTAGGCCCCATCCTCAGGAAAATCCATTTCAACTCAGCCACCTCGGTTGCTCCCACAGAGCCACCGATCTCAACGCTATTGTTGCTAGGAGACAATTGTAATGCGAGGCGGGCTTCCCTGGCATCCATCCTCCAACGGTGCTCTGGAGTCATTCCATATGGGATGTCCTGGAGCTGCCCAACAGGTCTCAATTGTCCCACAGAAGGAATCCTTGGAGAGGGCATCCATAAACTCCCAACGTGGGAAAACCTCCATGGCCTTGAGATTCCTCTCCGTTCATGAAGGGGCAGGCATGCACAGAAACTCCAACCTGAGCCAACGTCTGATCCTCGCCTTGGCTTCAGATGCTTGAGATATTGGATCCGATCTGCAGGGGGTACATGCCGTGCCCTCGGCCTGAAGCCCAAGTCTAGCTTGTGTTCTCAGACTTCTGTCCTCACACTCCTGGCCCAGAAGCTCTCAAGTTTGGCAATTCCGGACCCACAATGCAGCACTCTGCCTGCCCTCTAGAAAAAATATCTTGCCTAATGAACTGCCCGGGCACCTCAAATAAGGATCAACCTACGCGGCACTCGACTGTACCCAAATTATATAGTCTAACCTGGGCACAAATGCACTGTCTGACACAACCTGAGCCCGAACCTCCTGACCAACAACCAGGCAACTGACCGCACACTGAGCACATCAGACCCACCATGGCCTTAGGCCATCATCTCTTCCCAACAGCGGTTTTCAGCCTGCGACCTAGACCTTATCTCCAACCACTGCCCAGGTTTGAAAATGATGCAGAAATCAGAACTCCTTCCCCATGGCAAGGACCTTGTGATTGGCATGTTGTCCAAAGTTCAGTGTAGATGAAACGAGTGTGGCCCATGTGGCCCCGCCCATGCTCGCGAGCCACAATGGTCACAAAAACACATTGTGACCCTCAGCCTGAGCCCAGTCCTCAAGTAAGGCCTCTCAGTGGCTGGATGAAGAGACAACATATGGGCCCTGCCATGCCCGTAGGCCCCAAATTTTAACCATAGTTTGGGTTGTCCCTTCACTCTTCCCCAGGGCTCTGCTTTGGAATTCCTCTTTGGTTGGGACACCTGAGGTAACAAACCTGAAAGGAGACCTCCCATCCCACAGATTGACGAAAAATTATTGGGACCGGTCCAAATCCACAGAGAGGAAGATTCGTCCATGTCCCATGAGGTCTCCCCACATTCCACGGCCATCGTTGACACAAAATCCAGAGACCAAAGCCTGAGCAAGTGCCTCAGACTTGCTCTTTCTTCATATCCTGAAGAGTTCTTCTCATGGTTTGTAGATTGGGCCTGCCATACCTACGTCCCCAAACTTAAGCTGAGTTTGTGTTTTCAGACTTCTGTCCTCAAAGTCCTGGGCCACACACCCTCCAGGCTGGGGCCCCTGGATCCACACATTAGGACTGTGCCTACACCATGCATGGGAATTCTGCCCATTCCATTTTCCATAATTGTACAAATTAGAAGAACACTCCAAAGTCACCGAGGCCATCCCAATATTTAGGTCTCTTTGGACAAACAAGGGCAGTCTGACACCAGCTGAGCATCTACCTCTACTCATACCATAGATGGATGTCCCCAGAGAAGGAGAAGGCACCAGACAGGACCCTAGGCCATAATCGGATCCATTGCTTTGGTTTACAGGCATGTCTCCTCAAAATCCTGGATTCCAATACAAGCATAGTGGGTTTCCTGAGGCCCCCATCAGAAAAAATCTCGTCAACACGAGGAAACTTGTGCATGGGACCTATATCAAATTCTTAGGAGAATACTTCAGAGTCCCGGTGCCACCGCCCCATTCCAAGTCCTCATGGACACAAACACATATTAGGCCCCATTCTCAGGATCGTCCATTTCAACTCAGCCACCCCGGTTTCTCCTGCAGAGCCATCCGATCTCCACTGTCTTGTTGCTAGGAGAGAATTGGAATGCGAGGCGGGCTTCCCTGGCATCCATCCTCGAACGGTGCTCTGGAGTCATTCCATATGGGATGTTTTGGAGCTGCCCGACAGGTCTCAATTGTCCCGCAGAAGGAATCCTTGAAGGGGGCATCCCACAACTCCCAACGTGGGAAAACCTCCATGGCCTTGAGTTTCCTCTCCGTTTATGAAGGGGCAGTCATGCACAGAAACTATATCCTGAGCCAACATCTGATCCTCGCCGTGACTTTAGATGCATGAGATATTGGTTCAGATGTGCAGGGGGTACCTGCCTTGCCCTCGGGCTGAAGCCCAAGTCTAGTGTGTTCTCAGACTTCTATCCTCACACTACTGGCCCAGAAGCCCTCAAGTTTGGCAATTCCGGACCCACAATGCAGCACTCTGCCTGCCTTCTAGAAAAAATATCTTGCCTAATGAGCTGCCCAGGCACCTCAAATGAGGATCAACCTACACGGCACTCGACTGTACCCAAATTATAGAGTCTACCTGGGCACTAATGCACTGTCTGACACAACCTGAGCCCGAACCTCCTGACCAACAACCAGGCAGCTGACCTCACACTGAGCACATCAGACCCACCATGACCTTAGGTCATCATCTCTTCCAAACTGCGGTTTTCAGGCTTCCGAACCTAGACCTTATCTCCAACCACTGCCCAGGTTTGAAAATGATGCAGAAATCAGAACTCCTTCCCCATGGCAAGAGACCTTGTGATTGGCATGTTGTCCAAAGTTCAGTGTAGATGAAAACAGTGTGGCCCATGAGGCCCCGCTCATGCTCGCGTGCCACATTGGTCACAAACACACATTGTGACCCTCAGCCTGAGCCCAGTCCTCAATTAAGTCCTCTCAGTGGCTGAATGAAGAGACAGCATATGGGGCCTGCCATGCCCCTAGGCCCCAAATTTTAACCATAGTTTGGGTTGTCCCTTCACTCTTCCCCAGGGCTCTGCTTTGGAATTCCTCTTTGGTTGGGACACCTGAGGTAACAAACCTGAAAGGAGACCTCCCGTCCCACTGATTGATGAAAAACAATTGGGACAGGGCCAAATCCACAGAAAGGAAGTTTCTTCCATGGCCCTTGAGCTTCACCACATTCCATGGCCATTGTTGACACAAAATCCAGAGACCAAAGCCTGAGCAAGCACCTCAGACTCGATCTTTCTTCATATCCTGAAGAGTTCTTCTCATGGTTTGTAGATTGGGCCTGCCATACCTACGTCCCCAAACCTAAGCTGAGTTTGTGTTTTCAGACTTCTGTCCTCAAAGTCCTGGGCCACACACCCTCCAGGCTGGGGCCCCTGGAGCCACACATTAGGACTGTGCCTACCCCATGCATGGAAATTCTGCCCATTCGATTGTCCAAAATTGGACAAATTAGGAGAACCCTCCAAAGTCCCCGAGGCCATCCCAATATCTAGGTCTCTGTAAACAAACAAGGGCGGTCTGACACCAGCTGAGCATCTACCTCCACTCATACCATAGATGGATGTCCCCAGAGAAGGAGATGGAACCAGACAGGACCCTAGGCCATAATCGGATCCATTGCTTTGTTTTACAGGCATGTCTCCTCAAAATCCTGGATTCCAATACAAGCATAGGGGGTTTCCTAAGGCACCCATCAGAAAAAATCTTATCTCCACGTGGAAACTTGTGCATGGGACCTATGTCAAAATCTTAGGAGAATATTTCAGAGTCCCAGTGCCACCGCCCCATTTCAAGGTCCTCATGGACACAAACACACATTAGGCCCCATGCACAGGAAAGTCCTTTTCAACTCCGCCACCCCAGTTGCTCCCGCAGAGCCATCCGATCTCAACTGTCTTGTTGCTAGGAGACAATTGGAATGCGAGGCGGGCTTCCCTGGCATCCATCCTCGAACGGTGCTCTGGAGTCATTCCATATGGGATGTGTTGGAGCTTCCAACAGGTCTCAATTGTCCCGCAGAAGGAATTCTTGAAGGGGGCATCCCACAACTCCCAACGGGGGAAAACCTCCATGGCCTTGAGATTCGTCTCCGTTCATGAAGGGGGAGTCATGCACAGAAACTACAAACTGAGCCAACGTCTGATCCTCGCCGTGACTTCAGATACATGAGATATTGGTTCAGATGTGCAGGGGGTACCTGCCTTGCCCTCGGCCTGAAGCCCAAGTCTAGCTTGTGTTCTCAGACTTCTGTCATCACACTACAGGACCAGAACCCTCAAGTTTGGCAATTCCGGACCCACAATGCACACTCTGCCTGCCCTCTAGAAAAAATATCTTGCCTAAAAAACTGCCCGGGCAACTCAAATGAGGATCAACCTACACGGCACTCGACTGTACCCATATTATAGAGTCTAACCTAGGCACTAATGCACTGTCTGTCACAACCTGAGCCCGAACCTCCTGACCAACAACCAGGTAGCTGACCGCACTCTGAGCACATCAGACCCACAATGGCCTTAGGTCATCATCTCTTCCCAACAGCGGTTTTCAGGCTTCCGAACCTAGACCTTATCTCCAAACACTGCCCAGGTTTGAAAATGTTGCAGAAATCAGAACTCCTTCACCATAGCAAGAGACCTTGTGATTGGCATGTTGTCCAAAGTTCAGTGTAGATGAAACCAGTGTGGCCCATGAGGCCCCGCCCATGCTCGCGAGCCACATTGGTCACAAAAACACATTGTGACCCTCAGCCTGAGCCCAGTCCTCAAGTAAGGCCTCTCAGTGGCTGGATGAAGAGACAGCATATGGGGCCTGCCATGCGGCTAGGCCCCAAAATTTATCCATAGTTTGGGTTGTCCCTTCACTCTTCCCCAGGGCTCTGCTTTGGAATTCCTCTTTGGTTGGGACACCTGAGGTAACAAACCTGAAAGGAGACTTCCCATCTCACAGATTGACGAAAAACAATTGGGACCGGTCCAAATCCACAGAGAGGAAGATTCGTCCATGTCCCATGAGGCCTCCCCACATTCCACGGCCATCGTTGACACAAAATCCAGAGACCAAAGCCTGAGCAAGTGCCTCAGACTCGCTCTTTCTTCATATCCTGAAGAGTTCTTCTCATGGTTTGTAGATTGGGCCTGCCATACCTACGTCCCCAAACCTAAGCTGAGTTTGTGTTTTCAGACTTCTGTCCTCAAAGTCCTGGGCCACACACCCTCCAAGCTGGGGCCCCTGGAGCCACACATTAGGACTGTGCCTACCCCATGCATGCAAATTCTGCCCATTCCATTGTCCAATATTGGACATATTAGGAGAACCCTCCAAAGTCCCCGAGGCCATCCCAATATCTAGGTCTCTGTGGACAAAAAAGGGCGGTCTGACACTTGCTTAGAATCTACGGCCACTCATACCATAGATGAATGTCCCCAGAGAAGGATAGGGTACCAGACAGGACCCTAGGCCATAATCGGATCCATTGCTTTGGTTTACAGGCATGTCTCCTCAAAATTCTGGATTCCAATACAAGCATAGGGGGTTTCCTGAGGCACCCATCAGAAAAAATCTTATCTCCACGAGGAAACTTGTGCATGGGACCTATGTCAAAATCTTAGGAGAATACTTCAGAGTCCCAGTCCACCGCCCCATTCCAAGGTCCTCATGGACACAAACACACATTAGGCCCCATGCACAGGAAAGTCCTTTTCAACTCAGCCACCCTGGTTGCTCCCGCAGAGCTATCCGATCTCAACTGTCTTGTTGCTAGGAGACAATTGGAAATGATGCGTGCTTCCCTGGCATCCATCCTCGAACGGTGCTCTGGAGTCATTCCATATGGGATGTGTTGGAGCTGCCAACAGGTCTCAATTGTCCCGCAGAAGGAATTCTTGAAGGGGGCATCCCACAACTCCCAACGTGGGAAAACCTCCATGGCCTTGAGATTCCTCTCCGTTCATGAAGGGGCAGTCATGCACAGAAACTACAACCTGAGCCAACGTCTGATCCTCTCCGTGACTTCAGATGCATGAGATATTGGTTCAGATGTGCTGGGGGTACCTGCCTTGCCCTCGGCCTGAAGCCCAAGTCTAGCTTGTGTTCTCAGACTTCTGTCATCACACTATTGGCCCAGAAGTACTCAAGTTTGGCAATTCCGGACCCACAATGCAGCACTGTGCCTGCCCTCTAGAAAAAATATCTTGCCTAATGAGCTGCCCAGGCACCTCAAATGAAAATCAACCTACACGGCACTCGACTGTACCCAAATTATAGAGTCTAACCTGGGCACTAATCCACTGTCTGACACAACCTGAGCCCGAACCTGCTGACCAACATCCAGGCAGCTGACCACACACGGAGCACATGCATATGCCCCTAGAACCCAAATTTTAACCATAGTTTGGGTTGTCCCTTCACTCTTCCCCAGGGCTCTGCTTTGGAATTCCTCTTTGGTTGGGACGATCCAATCCACAGAGAGGAAGATTCGTCCATGGTCCATGAGGCCTCCCCACATTCCACGGCCATCGTTGACACAAAATCCAGAGACCAAAGCCTGAGTAAGCGCCTCAGACTCGCTCTTTCTTCATATCCTGAAGTGTTCTTCTCATGGTTTGTAGATTGGGCCTGCCATACCTACGTCTCCAAACTTAAGCTGAGTTTGTGTTTTCAGACTTCTGTCCTCAAAGTCCTGGGCCACACACTCTCCAGGCAGGGGCCCCTGGAGCCACACATTAGGACTGTGCCTACCCCATGCATGAAATTTCTGCCCATTCCATTGTCCAAAATTGGACAAATTAGGAGAACCCTCCAAAGTCCCCGAGGCCATCCCAATATCTAGGTCTCTGTGGACAAACCAGGGTTGTCTGACTCTTGCTTAGTATCTAGGTCCACTCATACCATAGATGAATGTCCGCAGAGAAGGATATGGTACCAGACAGGACCCTAGGCCATAATCGGATCCATTGCTTTGGTTTACAGTCATGTCTCCTCATAGCCTGGATTCCGATACCAGCATAGGGGGTTTCCTGAGGCACCCATCAGAAAATATCTCGTCTCCACGAGGAAACTTGTGCATGGGACCTATGTCAAAATCTTAGGAGAATACTTCAAAGTCCCGGTGACACCGCTCTATTCCAAGGTCCTCATGGACACAAACACACATTAGGCCCCAGGCTCAGGAAAGTCCATTTCAACTCAGCCACCCCGGTTGCTCCCGCAGAGCCATCCGATCTCAACTGTCTTGTTGCTAGGAGACAATTGGAATGCGAGGCGGGCTTCCCTGGCATCCATCCTCTTCAGGATATGAAGAAAGTGCGAGTCTGAGGCGCTTGCTCAGGTTTTTGTCTCTGGATTTTGTATCAGCGATGGCACAATCTACAGACCTGAATCGAGATCTCGTGCATCTGAAGTCAGGGCGAGGATCAGACGATCGCTCAAGTTGGTGTTTCTGTCCCTGATGGCCCCTTCACGAAGGGGCGGCATCACGAGTCCATGGGAGTTTTCCCACGATGGGATTTGTGAGAAGCTCCAAACTGCAAAGTGTCTTCTGCAGGACAATTGAGACCTGTTGTTTGGCTCCAGGCCAATGATTCTGAGCAGGGTTCTAAGGATGCATGGCTGGGTAGCCCACCTCGCATTCCAATTGTCTCCTAGAAACAAGACAGGTTAGATCTGCTGGATCTGGGGGATCAACCGAGGAGGCTGAGTTGAAATGGACTCTCCTATGGATGGGTCCTAATGTGCTTTTGTGTCTATGGAGACCTTGGAATGAAGCGGTGGCACTGGGGCCCAGAAGGGTTCTCCTAAACAGAGGCTTTGACACAACTCCAACGTGCAAGTTTCCCATGTGTAGATGAGATGTTCTCTGATGGGTGAGTCAAGAAACAGCCATATGCTGGTTTTGAAATCCAGGCCTCTGAGGAGAGATGCCTGGAAACCAAAGCAATGGATATGATTAGTGCCTAGGGGCCTGTTCTTTCCTTTTTACCTCTGGGGACATCTGTCTATGGGTCTGAGTACAGGTAGGTGCTCAGATGGGCTCAGATTGCCCCTGTTTTACCTGGGAAGCCACCACTAATGAGATGGATTAGGGACTTTGGAGGTTTATCCTATTAGAAGGGTTGTGGCCATTGGAATGGGCACACACAATTCCCTTGGAGAGGGCAAGTACAGTCCTCAGGTTTGGCTCCAGGGGCCTGAGCCTGTAGGTTGTGTAGGCCAGGGCTGTTTGGACAGTTGTCTGAAAACACAAACATGGCTTATGTTTCAGGTCATAGGTATGGCAGGACTTATCTACAGACCATGAGGAGAACTTTTCGGGATTTGAGAAAAGGGCGAGTGTGAGGCTCTTGCTCAAGTTTTTGTCTCTGGATATCGTGTCACTCATGGTCGTGAAATTTCTGGATGACTTCATGGGAAATGGACGAGTCTTACTCCCTGGTGGTTTGGCCCAGTCCAAAGCGTTTGGGGTCAACTGTGGGATGGAAGAAGTCCGGTTTTTTGTTTTTTATTTTTTTGATGTTGTTTTCTTTTTAACCTCAGGTGTCCCACCGAATGAGGGATTCCAGCGTAGAGCCCTGGGGCGGGGGTGACTGGACAATCAGAAATCTGGTTAAAAATTGGGGCTTAGGGACATATCAAGCCCATTATCACATCTAATGGTCCAGTCACTGAGAGGACTTACTAGAGGACAGGACTCATGCTGAGGGTCACAATGCGTGTTTATGCCCTTGTCGCACTCAAGAATGGGCGGGGCCTCAGGGTGAATGCTGGTTTCTCCTACACTGAACGTTGGACGACGTGCCAACCACAAGGTTTCTTACCATGGGTAAGGAGGTGTTCTGATTTCTGCATCACACTCACCCCTGGGCAGTGATTGGAGATAATGTCTCAGTTCTGAGGCCTGAAAACTGAGGTAGGGAAGAGATGATGCCCTAAGGCCATGGCGGGTCTTATGTGCTCAGTGTGCGGTCTGCTTTCCGGGTGTTGGTCAGGAGGTCCGGGCTCAGGTTGTGTCCGACAGTGCATTAGTGCCCAGGTTAGACTATATAATTTGGGTGAAGTCGAGTGCTGTGGAGGTTTATCCTCATTGAAGGTGCCTGGGCAGCTCATGAGGCAATAATTTTTTCTAGAGGGCAGGCAGAGTGCTGCATTTTGGGTCCGGAATTGCCAAACTTGAGGGCTTCGGGGACAGGAGTGTGTGGACGGAAGTCTGAGAAGACAAGCTAGACTTGGGTTTCAGGCCGAGGGCACGGCAGGTACCCCCTGCAGATCTGAACCAATACTCATGCATCTGAAGTCAGGGCGAGGATCAGACGTTGGCTCTGGTCGGAGTTTCCGTGCATGACGGCCGCTTCATTAAGGGAGCGGAATCTCGAGGCCACTGAAGTTTTCCCACGTTGGGAGTTGTGGGATGCCCCCTTCAAGGATTCCTTCTGCGGGACAATTGAGACCTGTTGGACAGTTCCAGGACATCCCATATGGAATGACTCGAGAGTACCGTTCGAGGATGGATGCCTGGGAAGCCCGCCTTGCACACCAATTGTCTCCTAGCAACAAGACAGTTTAGATCTGATGGCTCTGCGGGAGCAACCGGGGTGGCTGAGTTGAAATGGACTTTCCTGAGGATGGTTCCTAATGTGTTTTTGTGTCCATGAGGGCCTTGGAATGGGGCGGTGGCCCCGGGACCCTGAGTACTCTCCTATGCTTTGGATGGCTCCCATGCGCAGGTTTCCTTCTGGAGACGAGATGAGTTCTGCTGGGTGCCTCAGCAAAACCCCTATGCTCGTATTGGAATCAGGCTTTTGAGGAGACATGCATGTAAACCAACGCATTGGATCCTATTATGGCCTAGGGTCCTGTGTGGTTCAATCTTCTCCTCTGGGGACATCCATGTATAGTCTGAGTGGTGGTAGATTATCAGCTGGTGTCAGACAGCCCTTGTTTGTTCCGGGCGACCTACACGATTGGGATGGCCTCAGGGACTTTGGAGGTTTCTCCTAATTTGCACGATTTTGGACAATGGAATGGGCAGAATTCCCATGGATTGGTAGGCACAGTCCTAATGTGTGGCTCCAGGGGCCCCAGCCTGGAGGGTGTGTGGCCCTGGACTTTGAGGACAGAAGTCTGAAAACACAAACTCAGCTTAGGTTTGGGGACGTTGGTATGGCAGATCCGATCTACAAACCATGAGAAGAACTCTTCAGGATATGAAGAAAGTGCGTGTCTGAGGCGCTTGCTCAGGTTTTTGTCTCTGGATTTTGTATCAGCGATGGCACAATCTACAGACCTGAATCGAGATCTCGTGCATCTGAAGTCAGGGCGAGGATCAGACGATCGCTCAAGTTGGTGTTTCTGTCCCTGATGGCCCCTTCACGAAGGGGCGGCATCACGAGGCCATGGGAGTTTTCCCACGATGGGATTTGTGAGAAGCTCCAAACTGCAAAGTGTCTTCTGCAGGACAATTGAGACCTGTTGTTTGGCTCCAGGCCAATAATTCTGAGCAGGGTTCTAAGGATGCATGGCTGGGTAGCCCACCTCGCATTCCAATTGTCTCCTAGAAACAAGACAGGTTAGATCTGCTGGATCTGGGGGATCAACCGAGGAGGCTGAGTTGAAATGGACTCTCCTATGGATGGGTCCTAATGTGCTTTTGTGTCTATGGAGACCTTGGAATGAAGCGGTGGCACTGGGGCCCAGAAGGGTTCTCCTAAACAGAGGCTTTGACACAGCTCCAACGTGCAAGTTTCCCATGTGTAGATGAGATGTTCTCTGATGGGTGAGTCAAGAAACAGCCATATGCTGGTTTTGAAATCCAGGCCTCTGAGAGATGCCTGGAAACCAAAGCAATGGATATGATTAGTGCCTAGGGGCCTGTTCTTTCCTTTTTACCTCTTGGGACATCTGTCTATGGGTCTGAGTACAGGTAGGTGCTCAGATGGGCTCAGATTGCCCCTGTTTTACCTGGGAAGCCACCACTAATGAGATGGATCAGGGACTTTGGAGGTTTATCCTATTAGAAGGGTTGTGGCCATTGGAATGGGCACACAGAATTCCCTTGGAGAGGGCAAGTACAGTCCTCAGGTTTGGCTCCCGGGGCCTGAGCCTGTAGGTTGTGTAGGCCAGGTCTGTTTGGACAGTTGTCTGAAAACACAAACATGGCTTATGTTTCAGGTCATAGGTATGGCAGGACTTATCTACAGACCATGAGGAGAACTTTTCGGGATTTGAGAAAAGGGCGAGTGTGAGGCTCTTGCTCAAGTTTTTGTCTCTGGATATCGTGTCACTCATGGTCGTGAAATTTCTGGATGACTTCATGGGAAATGGACGAGTCTTACTCCCTGGTGGTTTGGCCCAATCCAAAGCTTTTGGGGTCAACTGTGGGATGGAAGAAGTCCGGTTTTTTGTTTTTTTTTTTTTTGATGTTGTTTTCTTTTTAACCTCAGGTGTCCCACCGAATGAGGGATTCCAGCGTAGAGCCCTGGGGGGGGGGTGACTGGACAATCAGAAATCTGGTTAAAAATTGGGGCTTAGGGACATATCAAGCCCATTATCACATCTAATGGTCCAGTCACTGAGAGGACTTACTAGAGGACAGGACTCATGCTGAGGGTCACAATGCGTGTTTATGCCCTTGTCGCACTCAAGAATGGGCGGGGCCTCAGGGTGAATGCTGGTTTCTCCTACACTGAACGTTGGACGACGTGCCAACCACAAGGTTTCTTACCATGGGTAAGGAGGTGTTCTGATTTCTGCATCACACTCACCCCTGGGCAGTGATTGGAGATAATGTCTCGGTTCTGAGGCCTGAAAACTGAGGTAGGGAAGAGATGATGCCCTAAGGCCATGGCGGGTCTTATGTGCTCAGTGTGCGGTCTGCTTTCCGGGTGTTGGTCAGGAGGTCCGGGCTCAGGTTGTGTCCGACAGTGCATTAGTGCCCAGGTTAGACTATATAATTTGGGTGAAGTCGAGTGCTGTGGAGGTTTATCCTCATTGAAGGTGCCTGGGCAGCTCATGAGGCAATAATTTTTTCTAGAGGGCAGGCAGAGTGCTGCATTTTGGGTCCGGAATTGCCAAACTTGAGGGCTTCTGGGCCAGGAGTGTGAGGACAGAAGTCTGAGAAGACAAGCTAGACTTGGGCTTCAGGCCGAGGGCACGGCAGGTACCCCCTGCATATCTGAACCAATATCTCATGCATCTGAAGTCACCGCGAGGAACAGACGTTGGCTCAGGTTGGAGTTTCTGTGCATGACTGCCCCTTCATGAACGGAGCGGAATCTCAAGGCCATGGAGGTTTTCCCACGTTGGGAGTTTTGGGATGCCTCCTCAAGGATTCCTTCCCAATATGCTGTCTGTTCATCCAGCCACTGAGAGGTCTTACTTGAAGACTAGGCTCAGGCTGAGAGTCACAATGTATGTTTGTGACCATTGTGGCCTGCGAGCCTGGCCGGGGCCTCATGGGCTACACTGGTTTCAACTAAACTGAACTTTGGAGAAGATGCCAATCACAAGATCTCTTGCATGGTTAAGGTGTTCTGATTTCTGCATCATTTTTAACCCTGGGCAGTGGTTGGAGATAAGGTATAGCTTCTGAAGCCTAAAAAACGGCATTTGGGAAGAGATGACAACCTAAGGCCTTGGCGGGTCTGATTTGCTCACTGTGCGGTCCGCTGCCTGGGTGTTGGTCAGGAGGTTGGGACTCAGATTGTGTCACACAGTGCATTAGTGCTCAGGTTAGACTATATAGTTTGGGTACAGTCGAGTGCCGTGTAGGTTTATCCTCATTTGAGTTGCCTGGGCTGCTCATTAGGAAAGATATTTTTTTAGAGGGCAGGCAGAGTGCTGCATTGTGGGTCCGGAATTGCCAAACTTGATGGCTTCTGGGGCAGGAGTGTGAGGACAGAAGTCTGAGAACACAAGCTAGACTTGGGCTTCAGGCCGAGGGCACGGCAGGTACCCCCTGCAGATCTGAACCAATATGTCATGCATCTGAAGTCACGGCGAAGATCAGACGTTGGCTCAGGTTGGAATTTCTGTGCATGACTGCCCCTTCATGAACGAAGCGGAATCTCAAGGCCATGGAGGTTTTCCCCACGTTGGGAGTTGTGGGAAGCCTCCTCAAGGATTCCTTCTGCGGGACAATAGAGACCTGTTGGGAGCTCCAGGATATCCCATATGGAATGACGCCAGAGCCCCATTGGAGGATGGATGCCAGGGAAGCCCGCCTCGCATTCCAATTGTCTCCTAGCAACAAGAGAGTTGAGATCGGATGGCTCTGCATGAGTAACCGATTGGCCCAGTAGAAATGGTCTTCCTGAGGATGGGGCCTAATGTGTGTTTGTGAAAATGAGTGCCTTGGAATGGGGAGGAGGCACCAGGACCCTGAAGTATTCTTCTAAGCTTTTGACATAGCTCCCATGCACAAGTTTCCTTGTGGAGACGAGGTTTTTCTTATGGGTGCCTCAGGAAACCCCCTATGCTCGTATTGGAATCCAGGCTTTTGAGGTGATATGCCTGTAAACCAAAGCAATGGATCCGATTATGCCCTAGGCCCTGTCTGGTTCAATCTTTAACTCTGGGGACATCCATCTATGATATGAGTGGAGGTAGATGCTCAGCTGGTGTCAGATCCCCCTTGTTTGTCCCGGGAGACCTACACTATAAGCAGGGACTCAGGAATTTGTAGGGTCCTCTTATTTTGTACGATTTTAGACAATGGAATGTGCAGAATTCCCATGGATTGGTTAGGAGCAGTCCTAATGAGTGGCTCCAGGGGCCCCAGTCTGGAGGGTGTGTGACCCAGGACTTTGAGGACAGAAGTCTGAAAACACAAACTCAGCATAGGTTGGGGACGTACGTATGGGTGGCCCAATCTACAAACCATTAGAAGAACTCCTCAGGATATTAAGAAAGACCAAATCTGAGGCGCTTCCTCATGCTTTTGTATCTGGATTTTGTATCAACGATGGCCGTGGAATGTGGGGAGGTCTCATGGGCCATGGACGAATCTTCCTCTCTGTGGATTTGGCCCGGTCCCAATTGTTTTTCGTCAAGCTGTGGGATGGGGGGTCTCCTTTCAGGTTTGTTACCTCAGGTGTCCCAACAAAAGAGCATTCCAAAGCAGAGCCAACAGGAAGAGTGAAGGGACAAGCCAATCTATGGTTAAAAATTGGGGCCTAGTGGCATGGCAGGCCCAATATGCTGTCTATACATCCAGCTTCTGAGAGCCCTTAATTGAGGACTGGTCTAAAGCTGAGGGTCACAATGTGTGTTTATGACCAATGGAGCCCACGAGCAAGGGCGGGGCCTCATGGGCCACACTGGTTTCAACTTCACTGAACTTTGGACAACATGCCAATAACAAGGTTTCTTTCCATGGGGAAGGAGTTCTGATTTCTGCATCATTTTCAACCCTGGGCAGTGGTTGGAGATAAGGTCTAGGTTCTGAAACCTGAAAACCGCAGTTGGGAAGGGATGACGACCGAAGGCCATGGCAAGTCTGATGTGCTCACTGTGCGGTCTGCTGCCTGAGTGTTGGTCAGGAGGTTCGGGCTCAGGTTGTGTCAGACAGTGCATTAGTGTTCAGGTTAGACTATATAATTTGGGTACAGTCGAGTGCCGTGTAGCTTTATCCTCTTTTGAGGTGCCTGGGCAGCTCATTAGGCAAGATATTTTTCATAGAGTGCAGGCAGAGTGCTGCATTGTGGGTCCGGAATTGCCAAACTTGAGGGCTTCTGGGCCAGGAGTGTGAGGACAGAAGTTTGAGAACACAAGCTAGACTTGGGCTTCAGGCCGAGGGCACGGCAGGTACCCCCTGCATATCTGAACCAATATCTCATGCATCTGAAGTCACCGCGAGGAACAGACGTTGGCTCAGGTTGGAGTTTCTGTGCATGACTGCCCCTTCATGAACGGAGCGGAATCTCAAGGCCATGGAGGTTTTCCCACGTTGGGAGTTTTGGGATGCCTCCTCAAGGATTCCTTCCCAATATGCTGTCTGTTCATCCAGCCACTGAGAGGTCTTACTTGAAGACTAGGCTCAGGCTGAGAGTCACAATGTATGTTTGTGACCATTGTGGCCTGCGAGCCTGGCCGGGGCCTCATGGGCTACACTGGTTTCAACTAAACTGAACTTTGGAGAAGATGCCAATCACAAGATCTCTTGCATGGTTAAGGTGTTCTGATTTCTGCATCATTTTTAACCCTGGGCAGTGGTTGGAGATAAGGTATAGCTTCTGAAGCCTAAAAAACGGCATTTGGGAAGAGATGACAACCTAAGGCCTTGGCGGGTCTGATTTGCTCACTGTGCGGTCCGCTGCCTGGGTGTTGGTCAGGAGGTTGGGACTCAGATTGTGTCACACAGTGCATTAGTGCTCAGGTTAGACTATATAGTTTGGGTACAGTCGAGTGCCGTGTAGGTTTATCCTCATTTGAGTTGCCTGGGCTGCTCATTAGGAAAGATATTTTTTTAGAGGGCAGGCAGAGTGCTGCATTGTGGGTCCGGAATTGCCAAACTTGATGGCTTCTGGGGCAGGAGTGTGAGGACAGAAGTCTGAGAACACAAGCTAGACTTGGGCTTCAGGCCGAGGGCACGGCAGGTACCCCCTGCAGATCTGAACCAATATGTCATGCATCTGAAGTCACGGCGAAGATCAGACGTTGGCTCAGGTTGGAATTTCTGTGCATGACTGCCCCTTCATGAACGAAGCGGAATCTCAAGGCCATGGAGGTTTTCCCCACGTTGGGAGTTGTGGGAAGCCTCCTCAAGGATTCCTTCTGCGGGACAATAGAGACCTGTTGGGAGCTCCAGGATATCCCATATGGAATGACGCCAGAGCCCCATTGGAGGATGGATGCCAGGGAAGCCCGCCTCGCATTCCAATTGTCTCCTAGCAACAAGAGAGTTGAGATCGGATGGCTCTGCATGAGTAACCGATTGGCCCAGTAGAAATGGTCTTCCTGAGGATGGGGCCTAATGTGTGTTTGTGAAAATGAGTGCCTTGGAATGGGGAGGAGGCACCAGGACCCTGAAGTATTCTTCTAAGCTTTTGACATAGCTCCCATGCACAAGTTTCCTTGTGGAGACGAGGTTTTTCTGATGGGTGCCTCAGGAAACCCCCTATGCTCGTATTGGAATCCAGGCTTTTGAGGTGATATGCCTGTAAACCAAAGCAATGGATCCGATTATGCCCTAGGCCCTGTCTGGTTCAATCTTTAACTCTGGGGACATCCATCTATGATATGAGTGGAGGTAGATGCTCAGCTGGTGTCAGATCCCGCTTGTTTGTCCCGGGAGACCTACACTATAAGCAGGGACTCAGGAATTTGTAGGGTCCTCTTATTTTGTACGATTTTAGACAATGGAATGTGCAGAATTCCCATGGATTGGTTAGGAGCAGTCCTAATGAGTGGCTCCAGGGGCCCCAGTCTGGAGGGTGTGTGACCCAGGACTTTGAGGACAGAAGTCTGAAAACACAAACTCAGCATAGGTTGGGTACGTACGTATGGGTGGCCCAATCTACAAACCATTAGAAGAACTCCTCAGGATATTAAGAAAGACCAAATCTGAGGCGCTTCCTCATGCTTTTGTATCTGGATTTTGTATCAACGATGGCCGTGGAATGTGGGGAGGTCTCATGGGCCATGGACGAATCTTCCTCTCTGTGGATTTGGCCCGGTCCCAATTGTTTTTCGTCAAGCTGTGGGATGGGGGGTCTCCTTTCAGGTTTGTTACCTCAGGTGTCCCAACAAAAGAGCATTCCAAAGCAGAGCCAACAGGAAGAGTGAAGGGACAAGCCAATCTATGGTTAAAAATTGGGGCCTAGTGGCATGGCAGGCCCAATATGCTGTCTATACATCCAGCTTCTGAGAGCCCTTAATTGAGGACTGGTCTAAAGCTGAGGGTCACAATGTGTGTTTATGACCAATGGAGCCCACGAGCAAGGGCGGGGCCTCATGGGCCACACTGGTTTCAACTTCACTGAACTTTGGACAACATGCCAATAACAAGGTTTCTTGCCATGGGGAAGGAGTTCTGATTTCTGCATCATTTTCAACCCTGGGCAGTGGTTGGAGATAAGGTCTAGGTTCTGAAACCTGAAAACCGCAGTTGGGAAGGGATGACGACCGAAGGCCATGGCAAGTCTGATGTGCTCACTGTGCGGTCCGCTGCCTGAGTGTTGGTCAGGAGGTTCGGGCTCAGGTTGTGTCAGACAGTGCATTAGTGTTCAGGTTAGACTATATAATTTGGGTACAGTCGAGTGCCGTGTAGCTTTATCCTCTTTTGAGGTGCCTGGGCAGCTCATTAGGCAAGATATTTTTCATAGAGTGCAGGCAGGTGCTGCATTGTGGGTCCGGAATTGCCAAACTTGAGGGCTTCTGGGCCAGGAGTGTGAGGACAGAAGTCTGAGAACACAAGCTAGACTTGGGCTTCAGGCCGAGGGCACGGCAGGTACCCCCTGCATATCTGAACCAATATCTCATGCATCTGAAGTCACCGCGAGGAACAGACGTTGGCTCAGGTTGGAGTTTCTGTGCATGACTGCCCCTTCATGAACGGAGCGGAATCTCAAGGCCATGGAGGTTTTCACACGTTGGGAGTTTTGGGATGCCACCTTCAATGATTCCTTCTGCAGGACAATTGAGATCTGTTGGGCAGCTCCAGGACATCCCATATGGAATGATGCCAGAGCACCGTTGGAGGATGGATGCCAGGGAAGCCCGCCTCGCATTCCAATTGTCTCCTAGCAACAAGAGAGTTGAGATCGGATGGTTCTGCGGGAGCAACCGGGGTGGCTGAGTTGAAATGGACTTTCCTGAGGATGGGGCCTAATGTGTGTTTGTGTCCATGAGTACCTTGGAATGGGGAGGTGGCACCAGGACACTGAAGTATTCTCCTAAACTTTTGAAATAGCTCCCATGCCCAAGTTTCCTTGTGGAGACGAGATTTGTTCTGATGGGTGCCTCAGGAAACCCCCTATGCTTGTATTGGAATTCAGGCTTTTGAGGAGACAAGCCTGTAAACCAAAGCAATGGATGCGATTATGGCCTAGGGTCCTGTCTGGTTCAAGTTACTTCTCTGGGGATATCCATCTATGGAATGAGTGGAGGTAGATGCTCACCTGTTGTCAGACCGCCCTTGTTTGTCCCCGGCGAACTACACTATTGGGATGGCCTCGGGGATTTTGGAAGGTTCTCCTAATTTGTACGATTTCGACAAAGGAATGGGCAGAATTCCCATCGATTGGGTAGACACTGTCCTAATTAGTGGCTGCAGGGGCCCCAGCCGGGAGGGTGTGTGGCCCAGGTCTTTGAGGACAAAAGTCTGAGAACACAAACTCAGCTTAGCTTTGAGGACGTAGGTATGGCAGGCCCAATCTACAAACCATGAGAAGAACTCTTCAGGATATGAAGAAAGAATTAATCTGAGGCGCTTGCTCAGGCTTTTGTCTCTGGATTTTGTATCAACGATGGCCGTCGAATGTGGGGAGGCCTCCTGGGCATGGACGAATCTTCCTCTCTTTGGATTTGGTTTGTTCCCAATTGTTTTTCGTCAAGCTGTGGGATGGGAAGTCTCCTTTCAGGTTTGTTACCTCAAGTGTCCCAACCAAAGAGGAATTCCAAATCAGAGCCCTAGGGAAGAGTGAAGGGACAACCCAAACTATGGTTTAAATTATGGGCCTAGGGGCATGGCAGGCCCAATATGCTGTCTGTTCATCCAGCCACTGAGAGGTCTTACTTGAAGACTGGGCTCAGGCTGAGAGTCACAATGTATGTTTGTGACCATTGTGGCCTGCGAGCCTGGCCGGGGCCTCATGGGCTACACTGGTTTCAACTAAACTGAACTTTGGAGAAGATGCCAATCACAAGATCTCTTGCATGGTTAAGGTGTTCTGATTTCTGCATCATTTTTAACCCTGGGCAGTGGTTGGAGATAAGGTATAGCTTCTGAAGCCTAAAAAACGGCATTTGGGAAGAGATGACAACCTAAGGCCTTGGCGGGTCTGATTTGCTCACTGTGCGGTCCGCTGCCTGGGTGTTGGTCAGGAGGTTGGGACTCAGATTGTGTCACACAGTGCATTAGTGCTCAGGTTAGACTATATAGTTTGGGTACAGTCGAGTGCCGTGTAGGTTTATCCTCATTTGAGTTGCCTGGGCTGCTCATTAGGAAAGATATTTTTTTAGAGGGCAGGCAGAGTGCTGCATTGTGGGTCCGGAATTGCCAAACTTGATGGCTTCTGGGGCAGGAGTGTGAGGACAGAAGTCTGAGAACACAAGCTAGACTTGGGCTTCAGGCCGAGGGCACGGCAGGTACCCCCTGCAGATCTGAACCAATATGTCATGCATCTGAAGTCACGGCGAAGATCAGACGTTGGCTCAGGTTGGAATTTCTGTGCATGACTGCCCCTTCATGAACGAAGCGGAATCTCAAGGCCATGGAGGTTTTCCCCACGTTGGGAGTTGTGGGAAGCCTCCTCAAGGATTCCTTCTGCGGGACAATAGAGACCTGTTGGGAGCTCCAGGATATCCCATATGGAATGACGCCAGAGCCCCATTGGAGGATGGATGCCAGGGAAGCCCGCCTCGCATTCCAATTGTCTCCTAGCAACAAGAGAGTTGAGATCGGATGGCTCTGCATGAGTAACCGATTGGCCCAGTAGAAATGGTCTTCCTGAGGATGGGGCCTAATGTGTGTTTGTGAAAATGAGTGCCTTGGAATGGGGAGGAGGCACCAGGACCCTGAAGTATTCTTCTAAGCTTTTGACATAGCTCCCATGCACAAGTTTCCTTGTGGAGACGAGGTTTTTCTGATGGGTGCCTCAGGAAACCCCCTATGCTCGTATTGGAATCCAGGCATTTGAGGTGATATGCCTGTAAACCAAAGCAATGGATCCGATTATGCCCTAGGCCCTGTCTGGTTCAATCTTTAACTCTGGGGACATCCATCTATGATATGAGTGGAGGTAGATGCTCAGCTGGTGTCAGATCCCCCTTGTTTGTCCCGGGAGACCTACACTATAAGCAGGGACTAAGGAATTTGTAGGGTCCTCTTATTTTGTACGATTTTAGACAATGGAATGTGCAGAATTCCCATGGATTGGTTAGGAACAGTCCTAATGAGTGGCTCCAGGGGCCCCAGCCTGGAGGGTGTGTGACCCAGGACTTTGAGGACAGAAGTCTGAAAACACAAACTCAGCATAGGTTGGGGACGTACATATGGGTGGCCCAATCTACAAACCATTAGAAGAACTCCTCAGGATATTAAGAAAGACCAAATCTGAGGCGCTTGCTCATGCTTTTGTATCTGGATTTTGTATCAACGATGGCCGTGGAATGTGGGGAGGTCTCATGGGCCATGGACGAATCTTCCTCTCTGTGGATTTGGCCCGGTCCCAATTGTTTTTCGTCAAGCTGTGGGATGGGGGGTCTCCTTTCAGGTTTGTTACCTCAGGTGTCCCAACAAAAGAGCATTCCAAAGCAGAGCCAACAGGAAGAGTGAAGGGACAAGCCAATCTATGGTTAAAAATTGGGGCCCAGTGGCATGGCAGGCCCAATATGCTGTCTATACATCCAGCTTCTGAGAGCCCTTAATTGAGGACTGGTCTAAAGCTGAGGGTCACAATGTGTGTTTATGACCAATGTAGCCCACGAGTATGGGCGGGGCCTCATGGGCCACACTGGTTTCAACTTCACTGAACTTTGGACAACATGCCAATAACAAGGTTTCTTGCCATGGGGAAGGAGTTCTGATTTCTGCATCATTTTCAACCCTGGGCAGTGGTTGGAGATAAGGTCTAGGTTCTGAAACCTGAAAACCGCAGTTGGGAAGGGATGACGACCGAAGGCCATGGCAAGTCTGATGTGCTCACTGTGCGGTCTGCTGCCTGAGTGTTGGTCAGGAGGTTCTGGCTCAGGTTGTGTCAGACAGTGCATTAGTGTTCAGGTTAGACTATATAATTTGGGTACAGTCGAGTGCCGTGTAGCTTTATCCTCTTTTGAGGTGCCTGGGCAGCTCATTAGGCAAGATATTTTTCATAGAGTGCAGGCAGAGTGCTGCATTGTGGGTCCGGAATTGCCAAACTTGAGGGCTTCTGGGCCAGGAGTGTGAGGACAGAAGTCTGAGAACACAAGCTAGACTTGGGCTTCAGGGCGAGGGCACGGCAGGTACCCCCTGCATATCTGAAACAATATCTCATGCATCTGAAGTCACCGCGAGGAACAGACGTTGGCTCAGGTTGGAGTTTCTGTGCATGACTGCCCCTTCATGAACGGAGCGGAATCTCAAGGCCATGGAGGTTTTCCCACGTTGGGAGTTGTGGGATGCCCCTTCAAGGATTCCTTCTGCGGGACAATTGAGACCTGTTGGTCAGCTCCAGGATATCCCATTTGGAATGACTCCAGAGCACCTTTCGAGGATTGATGCCAGGGTAGCCGCATCCCATTACAATTGTCTCCTAGCAACAAGACAGTTGAGATCAGATGGCTCTGGGCGAGCAACCGGGGTGGCTGAGTTGAAATGGACTTTCCTGATGATGGGACCTAATGTGTGTTTGTGTCCATGAGGGCCTTGGAATAGGGCGGTGGCACCGGGACCCTGAAGTATTCTCCTAAGCTTTTGGCATAGCTCCCATGCACAAGTTTCCTTGTGGAGAGGATAATTGTTCTGATGGGTGCCTTGGAAACCCCTTATGCTGGTATTGGAATCCAGGCTTTTGAGGAGACATGCCTGTAAACCAAAGCAATGGATCCGATAATGGCCTAGGGTCCTGTATGGTTCAATCTTTATCTCTGGGGACATCCATCTATGGTATGAGTGGAGGTAGATTCTCAGCTGCTGTCAGACCGCCCTTTTTTGTCCCCGGAGACCTATACTATTGGGATGGCCTCGGGGATTTTGGGGGGTTCTCCTAATTTGTACGATTTCAACAATGGAATGGGCAGAATTCCCATGGATTGGGTAGACACAGTCCTAATTAGTGGCTCTAGGGGCCCCAGCCAGGAGGGTGTTTGGCCCAGGACTTTGAGGACAGAAGTCTGAAAACACAAACTCAGCTTAGGTTTGAGGACGTAGGAATGGCAGGCCCAATCTACAAACCATGAGAAGAACTCTTCAGGATATGAAGAAAGAATTAATCTGAGGCGCTTGCTCAGGCTTTCGTCTCTGGATTTTGTATCAACGATGGCCGTCGAATGTGGGGAGGCCTCATGGGCCATGGATGAATCTTCCTCTCTGTGGATTTGTTCTGGTCCCAATCATTTTTCGTCAAGCAGTGGGATGGGAGGTCTCCTTTAAGGTTGGTTACCTCAAGTGTAACAACCAAAGAGGAAATCCAAAGCAGAGCCCTAGGGATGAGTGAAGGGACAACCCAAACTATGGTTAAAATTGGGGCCTAGGGGCATGGCAGGCCCAATATGCTGTCTCTTTATCCAGCCACTGAGAGGTCTTACTTGAAGACTGGGCTCAGGCTGAGAGTCACAATGTATGTTTGTGACCAATGTAGCCCACGAGCATGGCCGGGGCCTCATGGGCTACACTGGTTTCAACTACACTGAACTTTGGACAAGATGCCAATCACAAGGTCTCTTGCCATGGGGAAGGTGTTCTGATTTCTGCATCATTTTCAACCCTGGGCAGTGGTTGGAGATAAGGTCGAGGTTCTGAAGCATGAAAACGGCAGTTGGGAAGAGATGACAACCTAAGGCCATGATGGGTCTGATGTGCTCACTGTGCGGTCAGCTGCCTGGGTGTGGGTCAGGAGGTTCGGGCTCAGGTTGTGTCAGAGAGTACATTAGTGTACAGGTTAGACTATATAATGTGGGTACAGTCGAGTGCCGTGTAGGTTTATCCTCATTTGAGGTACCTGGGCAGCTCATTAGGCAAGATATTTTTTCTAGAGGGCAGGCAGAGTGCTGCATTGTGGGTCCGGAATATACAAACTTGAGGACTTCTAGGTCAGGAGTGTGAGGACAGAAGTTTGAGAATACAAGCTAGACTTGGGCTTCAGGCCGAGGGCACGGTAGGTACCCCCTGCAGATCTGAACTAATATCTCAAGTATCTGAAGTAATGGCGAGGATCAGACGTTGGCTCAGGTTGGAGTTTCTGTGCATGACTGCCCCTTCATGAACGGAATGGAATCTCAAGGCCATGTAGGTTTTCCCACGTTGGGAGTTCTGGGATGCCCCCTTCAAGGATTCCTTCTGCGGGACAATTGAGACCTGTTGGGCAGCTCCAGGATATCCAATATGGAATGACTCCAGAGCACCGTTCGAGGATGGATGCCAGGGAAGCCAGCCTCGCATAACAATTTTTTCCTAACAACAGGCAGTTGAGATCGGATAGCTCTGCGGGAGCAACCGGGGTGGCTGAGTTGAAATGGACTTTCCTGAGGATGGGGCCTAATGTGTGTTTGTGTCCATGAGGGCCTTGGAATGGGGCGGTGGCACCAGGAACCTGAAGTATTCTCCTAAGCTTTGACATAGCTCCCATGGACAAGTTTCCTTGTAGAGGCGAGATTTGTTCTGATGGGTGCCTCAGGAAACCCCCTATGCTCGTATTGGAATCCAGGCTTTTGAGGAGACATGACTGTAAACCAAAGCAATGGATCCGATTATGGCCTAGGGTCCTGTCTGGTTCAATCTTCTTCTCTGGGGACATCCATCTATGATATGAGTGGATGTAGATGCTCAGCTGCTGTCAGACTGCCCTTGTTTGTCCCAGGAGACCTACACTATTGGGATGGCCTTTGGGACATTGGAGGGATCTCCTGATTTGTACGATTCTTGGCAATGGTATGGGCAGAATTCCCATGGATTGGTAGGCACAGTCTAATGTGTGGCTCCAGAGGCTCCAGCCGGGAGGGTTTGCCCCAGGTCTTTGAGGACGGAAATCTGAAAACACAAACTCGGCTTAGGTTTGGGACGAAGGTATGGCAGGCCCAAACTAAAAACCCATGAGAAGAACTCTTCAGAATATGAAAAAGAGCGAGTCAGAGGTGCTTGCTCAGGATTTTGTCTCTGGATTTTTTATCAACGATGGCCGTGGAATGTTGGAGGCCTCATGGGCCATGGATGAATCTTCCTCTCTGTGGATTTGGTCCGGTACGAATTCTTTTTCATCAATCTGTGGGATGGGAGGTCTCCTTTCAGGTTTGTTACCTCAGGTGTCCCAACCAAATTGGAATTCCAAAGCAGAGCCCTGGGGAAGAGTGAAGGGACAACCCAAACTATGGTTAAAAATTGTGGCTAGGGGCATGGCAGGCCCTATATGCTGTCTCTTCATCCAGCCACTGAGAGGCCTTACTTGAGGACTGGGCTCAGGCTGTGTTTGTGACCAATGTGACCCGCGATCATGGGCGGGGTCTCATGGGCCACACTGGTTTCAACTACACTGAACTTTGGACAACATTCCAAGCACAAGCTCTCTTGCCATGGATAAAGAGTTCTGATTTCTGCATCATTTTCAACCCTGGGCAGTGGTTGGAGATAAGGTCGAGGTTCTGAAGCCTGAAAACTGCAGTTGGGTATAGATGACGACATAAGGCCATGGCGGGTCTGATATGCTCACTGTGCGGTCAGCTGCCTGGGTGTTGGTCAGGAGGTTTGCGCTCAGGTTGTGTCAGAGAGTACATTAGTGGTCAGGTTAGACTATATAATTTGGGTACAGTCGAGTGCCCTGTAGGTTTATGCTCATTTGAGGTGCCTGGGCAGCTCATTAGGCAAGATATTTTTTCTAGAGGGCAGGCAGAGTGCTGCATTGTGGGTCCGGTATATACAAACTTGAGGACTTCTAGGTCAGGAGTGTGAGGACAGAAGTTTGAGAATACAAGCTAGACTTGGGCTTCAGGCCGAGGGCACGGTAGGTACCCCCTGCAGATCTGAACTAATATCTCAAGTATCTGAAGTAATGGCGAGGATCAGACGTTGGCTCAGGTTGGAGTTTCTGTGCATGACTGCCCCATCATGAACGGAGCGGAATCTCAAGGCCATGGAGGTTTTCCCACGTTGTGAGTTGTGTGATTCCCCCTTCAAGGATTCCTCCTGTGCGACATTTGAGACCTGTTGGGGAGCTCCAGGACATCCCATATGGAATGACTCCAGAGCACCGTTCGAGAATGGATGCCAGGGAAGGCAGCCTCTCATTCCAATTTCTCCTAGCAACAAGACAGTTGAGATCGGATAGCTCTGTGAGAGCAACCGGGGTGCCTGAATTGAAATGGACTTTCCTGAGGATGGGGCCTAATGTGTGTGTGTGTGTCCATGAGGGCTTTGGAATGGGGCGGTGGCACCAGGACACTGAAGTATTCTCCTAAGATTTTGACATATCTCCCATGCACAAGTTTTCTTGTGGAGACGAGATTTGTTCTGATGGGTGGCTCAGAAAACCCACTATGCTGATATTGGAATCCAGGCTTTTGAGGAGACATGCCTGTAAACCAAAGCAATGGATCCGATTAAGGCCTAGGGTCCAGTCTGGTTCAATATTCTTCTCTGGGAACATCTATCTATGGTATGAGTGGAGGTAGATTCTCAGCTGGTGTCAGACCGCCCTTGTTTTTCCTGGAATCCTACACTATTGGGATGGCCTCGGGGACTTTGGAGTGTTGTCCAAATTTGTACGATTTTGGACAGTGGAATGGGCTGAATTCCCATGGATCGGGTAGGTACAGTCCTAATGTGTGGCTCCAGGGGCCCCAGCCTGGAGTGTGTGTGGCCCAGGACTTTGAGGACAGAATCTGAAAACACAAACTCAGCTTAGGTTTGGGGACATAGGTAGGGCAGGCCCAATCTACAATCCATGAGAAGAACTCTTCAGGATATGAAGAAAGAGCGAGTTTCAGGTGCTTGCTCAGGCTTTTGTCTCTGGATTTTATATCAACGATGGCCGTGAACTGTGGGGAGGCCTCATGGGCCATGGACGAATCTTCCTCTGTGTGGATTTGGCCCGGTCCCAATTGTTTTTCGTCAAGCTGTGGGATGGGAGGTCTCCTTTCCGGTTTGTTACCTTAGGTGTCCCAAACAAAGAGGAATTCCAAAGCAGAGCCTTGGGGAAGAGTGAAGGGACAACCCAAATTATAGTTAAAAATTGGGGCCTAGTGGCATGGCAGGCCCAATATGCTCTCTCTTCATCTAGCCACTGTGAGGCCTTACTTGAGTACTGGGCTCAGGCTGAGGGTCAAAATGTGTGTTTGTGACCAATGTGGCCCGTGAGCATGGGCGGGGCCTAATGGGCCGCACTGGTTTCAAATACACTGAACTTTGGACAACATTCCAAGCACAAGCTCTCTTGCCATGGGAAAAGAGTTCTGATTTCTTCATCATTTTCAACCCTGGGCAGTGGTTGGAGATAAGGTCTAGGTTCTACAGCCTGAAATCCGCAGTTGGGTATAGATGACGACATAAGGCCATGGCGGGTCTGATATGCTCACTGTGCAGTCAGCTGCCTGGGTGTTGGTCAGTAGGTTTGCGCTCAGGTTGTGTCAGAGAGTACATTAGTGGTCAGGGTAGACTATATAATTTGGGTACAGTCGAGTGCCGTGTAGGTTTATGCTCATTTGAGGTGCCTGGGCAGCTCATTAGGCAAGATTTTTTTTTTTGAGGGCAGGCAGAGTGCTGCATGCTGGGTCCAGAATTGCCAAACTTGAGGACTTCTAGGTCAGGAGCGTGAGGACAGAAGTCTGAGAATACAAGCTAGACTTGGGCTTCAGGCCGACGGCATGGCAGTTACCCCCTGCAGATCTGAACTAATATCTCAAGTATCTGAAGTATCAGCGAGGATCAGACGATGGCTCAGGTTGGAGTTTCTGTGCATGACTTCCCCTTCATGAACGGAGCAGAATCTCAAGGCCATGGAAGTTTTCCCACGTTGGGAGTTTTGGGATGCCCCCTTTAAGGATTCCTTCTGCGGGACAATTGAGACCTGTTGGGCACCTCCAGGATATCCAATATGGAATGACTCGAGAGCACCGTTCGAGGATGGATGCCAGGGAAGCCTGCCTCGCATTACAATTTTCTCCTAACAACAAGACAGTTGAGATCAGATAGCTCTGCGGGAGCAACCGGGGTGGCTGAGTTGAAATGGACTTTCCTGAGGATTGGGCCTAATGTGTTTTTGTGTCCATGAGGGCCTTGGAATGGGGTGGTGGCACCGGGACCCTGAATTATTCTCCTAAGCTTTTGACATAGCTCCCAAGCACAAGTTTCCTTGTGGAGTTGAGATTTGTTCTGATGGGTGCCTCAGGAAACCCCATATGCTTGTATTGGAATCCAGGCTTTTGAGGAGACATGCCTGTAAACCAAAGCAATGGATCCGATTATGGCCTAGGTTCCTGTCTGGTTCAATCTTCTTCTCTGGGGACATCCATGTATGGTATGAGTGGAGGTAGATGCTCACCTGGTGTCAGACCGCCCTTGTTTGTCCCCGGAAACCTACAGTATTGGGATGGCCTCGGGGACTTTGGAGAGTTCTCCTAATTTGTACGATTTTGGACAATGGATGGGAAGAATTCCCATGGATTGAGTAGGCACAGTCCTAATGTGTGGCTCCAGGGGACCCAGCCTGGAGGGTGTGTGGCAAAGGACTTTGAGGACAGTATTCTAAAAACACAAACTCAGCTCAGGTTTGGGGACGTAGGTATGCAGGCCCAATCTACAAACCATGAGAAGAACTCTTCAGGATATGAAGAAAGAGCGAGTGTGAGGCACTTGATCAGGTTTTGCCTCTGCATTTTATATCAACGATGGCCGTGGAATGTGGGGAGGCCTCATGGGCTATGGACGAATCTTCCTCTCTGTGGATTTGGCCCGGTCCCAATTGTTTTTCGTCAATCTGTGGAATGGGAGGTCTCCTTTCCTGTTTATTAACTCAGGTGTCCGAACACAAGAGGAATTCCAAAGCAGAGCCTTGGGAAAGAGTGAAGGGACAACCCAAATTATGGTTAAAAATTGGGGACTAGGGGCATGGCAGGCCCAATATGCTGTCTCTTCATCCAGGCACTGAGAGGCCTGACTTGAGGACTGGGCTCATGCTGAGGGTCACAATGTGAGTTTGTGACCAATGTGGCCCGCGAGCATGGGCGGGGCCTCATGGGCCACACTGGTTTCAACTACACTGGACTTTGGACAACATGCCAATCAAAAGGTCTCTTGCCATGGGGAAGGTGTTCTGATTTCTGCATCATTTTCAACCATGGGCAGTGGTTGGAGATAAGGTCTAGGTTCTGAAGCCTGAAAAGTCGCAGTTGGGAAGAGATGACGACCTAAGGCCATGGTGGGTCTCATACGCTCAGTGTGCATTCATCTGCCTGGGTTTTGGTCAGGAGGTTCTAGCTCAGGGTGTGTCAGACAGTGCATTAGTGACCAGGTTAGACTATATAATTTGGGTACAGTCGAGTGCCGTTTAGGTTTATTCCCCTGTTAGGTTCCTGGGCAGCTCATTAGGCAAGATGTTTTTTCTAGAGGGCAGGCACAGTGCTGCATTGTGGGTCCGGAATTGCCAAACTTGAGAGCTTCTGGGCCAGGAGTGTGAGGACAGAAGTCTGAGAACACAAGCTAGACTTGGGCTTCAGGCCGAGGGCACGGCATGTACCCCCTGCAGATCGGAACCAATATCTCAAGCATCTGAAGCCAAGGCGAGGATCAGACGTTGGCTCAGGTTGGAGTTTCTGAGCATAACTGCCCCTTCATGAACGGAGAGGAATCTCAAGGCCATGGAGGTTTTCCCACGTTGGGAGTTTATGGATGCCCTCTTCAAGGATTCCTTCTGTGGGACAATTGAGACCTGTTGGGCAGCTCCAGGACATCCCATATGGAATGACTCCAGAGCACCGTTGGAGGATGGATGCCAGGGAAGCCCGCCTCGCATTACAATTGTCTCCTAGCAACAATAGAGTTGAGATCGGTGGCTCTGTGGGAGCAACCGAGGTGGCTGAGTTGAAATGGATTTTCCTGAGGATGGGGCCTAATGTGTGTTGTGTCCATGAGGGCCTTGGATTAGGGCGGTGGCACCGGGACCCTGAAGTATTCTCCTAAGCTTTTGACATAGCTCCCATGCAAAAGTTTCCTTGTGGAGACGAGATTTTTTCTGATGGGTGCCTCAGGAAACCCCTTATGCTGGTATTGGAATCCAGGCTTTTGAGGACACATGCCTGTAAACCAAAGCAATGGACCCGATTATGGCCTAGGGTCCTGTCTGGTTCAAACTTCTTCTCTGGGGTTCTCCATCTATGGAATGAGTGGAGGTAGATGATCACCTGGTGTCAGACCGCCCTGTTTGTCCCCGGAGACATACACTATTGGGAGGGCCTCGGGGACTTTGGAGGGTTCTCCTAATTTGTACGATTTGGGACAATGGAATGGGCAGAATTCCCATGGATTGGGTAGGCACAGTACTAATGTGTGGCTCCTGGCGCCCCAGCCTGGAGGGTGTGTGGCCCAGGACTTTGAGGACAGAAGATTGAAAACAGAAACTCAGCTTAGGTTTGGGGACGTAGGTATGGCAGGCGTAATCTACAAACCATGAGAAGAACTCTTCAGGATATGAAGAAAGAGCGAGTCTGAGGTACTTGCTCAGGCTTTTGTCTTTGGATTTTGTATCAAAGATGGCCGTGGAATTTGGGGAGGCCTCGTGGCCCATGGACGAATCTTCCTCTCTGTGGATTTGGCCCAGTCCCAATTGTTTTTCGTCAATCTGTGGAATGGGAGGTCTCCTTTCAGGTTTATTACCTCAGGTGTCCTAACATAAGCGGAATTCCAAAACAGAGCGCTGGGGAAGAGTGAAGGGATAACCCAAACTATGTTTAAAAATTGGGGCCTAGGGGCATGGCACGCTCAATATGCTGTCTCTTCATCCAGCCACTGAGAGGCCGTACTTGAGGACTGGGCTCAGGCTGAGGGTCACAATGTGTGTTTGTGACCAATGTGGTTTTGCGAGCATGGGCGGGGCCTCATGGGCCACACTGGTTTCAACTACACTGGACTTTGGACAACTTGCCAATCACAAGGTCTCTAACCATGGGAAGGGTGTTCTGATTTCTGCATCATTTTCAACCATGGGCCGTGGTTGGAGATAAGGCCTAGGTTCTGAAGCCCGAAAAACCGCTGTTGGGAAGAGATGATCACCTAAGGCCATGGCGGGTCTGATAGGCTCACTGTGTGTGGTCAGCTGCCTGGGTGTTGGTCAGGAGGTTCTGGCTCAGGTTGTGTCAGACAGTGCATTAGTGCCCAGGTTAGACTATATAATTTGGGTACATTCGAGTGCCTTGTAGGTTTATCCTCATTTGAGGTGTCCAGGCAGCTCATTAGGGAAGATATTTTTTCTAGAGGGCAGGCAGAGTGCTGCATTGTGGGTCCAGAATTGCCAAACTTGAGGGCTTCTGGGCCAGGAGTGTGAGGACAGAAGTCTGAGAACACAAGCTCGACTTGGGCTTCTGGCCGAGGGCACTGCAGGTACCCCCTGCAGATCTGACCAATATCTCAAGCATCTGAAATCACGGCGAGTATCAGACGTTGGCTCAGGTTGGAGTTTCTGTGCATGACTATCCTTCATGAACGGAGCGGAATCTCAAGGGCCTGGAGGTTTTCCCACGTTGGGAGTTGTGGGATGCCCCCTTCAAGGATTCCTTCTGCGGGACAATTGAGACCTGTTGGGCAGCTCCAGGACATCCCATATGGAATGACTGCAGAGAACAGTTGGAGGATGGATGCCAGGGAAGCCTGCCTCGCATTCCAATTGTCTCCTAGCAACAAGACAGTTGAAATCGGATGGCTCTACGGGAGCAACCGGGGTGGCTGAGTTGAAATGGACTTTTTTGAGGATGGGGCCTAATGTGTGTTTGTGTCCATTAGGGCCTTGGAATGGGGCGGTGGCACCGGGACCCTAAGTATTCTCCTAAGCTTTTGACATAGCTCCCATGCACAAATTTCCTTGTGGAGACTAGATTTGTTTTGATGGGTGCCTCCGGAAACCCCTTATGCTCGTATTGGATACCAGGCTTTTGAGGAGACATGCCTGTAACCAAAGCAATGGATCCAATTATGGCCTAGGGTCCTGTCTGGTTCAATCTTCTTCTCTGGGGATATCCATCTATGGAATGAGTGGAGGTAGATGCTCACTTGTTGTCAGACCACCATGTTTGTCCCCGGAGTCCTACACTATTGGGATGGCCCCTGGGACTTTGGAGATTTCTCCGAATTTGTACGATTTTGGACAATGGAATGGGCAGAATTCCCATAGATTGGGTAGGCACAGTCCTAATGTGTGGCTCCAGGGGCCCCAGCCTGGAGGGTGTTTGGCCCAGGACTTTGAGGACAGAAGTCTGAAAACACAAACTCAGCTTAGGTTTGGGGACGTAGGTATGGCAGGCCCAATCTACAAACCATGAGAAGAACTCTTCAGGATATGAAGAAAGAGCGAGTCTGAGGCACTTGCTCAGGCTTTTGTATCTGTATTTTGTATCAACGATGGCCGTGGAATGTGGGGAGGCCTCATGGGCCATGGACGAATCTTCCTCTCTGTGGTTTTGGCCCGGTCCCAATTGTTTTTCGTCAATCTGTGGGATGGGAGGTCTCCTTTCAGGTTTATTACCTCAAGTGTCCGAACAAAAGAGGAATTCCAAAGCCGAGACCTGGGGAAGAGTGAAGGGACAACCCAAACTATGGTTAAAAATTGGGGCCTAGGGGCATGGCACGCCCAATAAGCTGTCTCTTCATCCAGCCACTGAGAGGCCTTATGAGGACTCGGCTCAGGCTGAGGGTCACAATGTGTGTTTGTGACCAATGTGGCCCGCGAGCATGGGCGGGGCCTCATGGGCCACACTAATTTCAACTACACGGGACTTTGGACAACATGCCAATCACAAGGTCTCTTTCCATGGGGAAGGTGTGATTTCTGCATCATTTTCAACCCTGGGCAGTGATTGGAGATAAGGACTAGGTTCTGAAGCCTGAAAACCGCAGTTGGGTAGAGATGATGACCTAAGGCCATGGCGGCTCTGATGTGCTCAGTGTGTGGTCAGCTGCCTGGATGTTGATCTGGAGGTTCAGGCTCAGGTTGTGTCAGAGAGTGCATTAGAGCTCAGGTTAGACTATATAATTTGGGTACAGTCGAGTGCCGTTTAGGTTTATCCACATTTGAGGTGCCTGGGCAGCTCATTAGGCAAGATGTTTTTCTAGAGTGCAGGCATTGTGGGTCCGGAATTGCCAAACTTGCGGTCTTCTCGGCCAGGAGTGTGAGGACAAAAGTTTGAGAACACAAGTTGACTTGGACATCAGGCCGAGGGCGCGGCAGGTACCCCCTGCAGATCTGAACGAATATCTCATACATCTGAAGTCACGGCGAGGATCAGACGTTGGCTCAGGTTGGAGTTTCTGTGCATGACTGCCCCTTCATGAACGGAGCGGAATCTCAAGGCCATGGAGTTTTTCCCATGTTGGGAGTTATGGGATGCCCCCTTCAAGGATTCCTTCTGGGGACAATTGAGACATGTTGGACAGCTCCAGGACATCCCATATGGATTAACTCCAGAGCACCGTTGGAAGATGGATGCCAGGGAAGCCCGCCTCGCATTCCAATTGTCTCCTAGCAACAATACATTTGAGATCGGATGACTCTGCGGGAGCAACCTGGGTGGCTTAGTTGAAATAGACTTTCCTGAGAATGGGGCCTAATGTGTGTTTGTGTCCATGAGGGCCTTGGAATGGGGCGGTGGCACCGGGACCCTGTAGTATTCTCCTAAGCTTTTGACATAGATCCCATGCACAAGTTTCCTTGTGGAGACGAGATTTGTTCTGATGGGTGCCTCAGCAAACCACTTATGCTTGTATTGGAATCCAGGCTTTTGAGGAGACATGCCTGTAAACCAAAGCAATAAATCTGATTATGGCCTAGCGTACTCTCTGGTTCAATCTTCTTCTCTGGGGACATCCATGTATGGTATGAGTGGAGGTAGATGCTCACCTGGTGTCAGACCGCCCTTGTTTGTCCCCGGAAACCTACACTATTGGGATGGCCTCGGGGACTTTGGAGAGTTCTCCTAATTTGTACGATTTTGGACAATGGATGGGAAGAATTCCCATGGATTGAGAGGGCACAGTCCTAATGGGTGGCTCCAGGGGACCCAGCCTGGAGGGTGTGTGGCAAAGGACTTTGAGGACAGTATTCCAAAAACACAAACTCAGCTCAGGTTTGGGGACATAGGTATGCAGGCCCAATCTACAAACCATGAGAAGAACTCTTCAGGATATGAAGAAAGAGCGAGTGTGAGGCACTTGATCAGGTTTTGCCTCTGCATTTTATATCAACGATGGCCGTGGAATGTGGGGAGGCCTCATGGGCCATGGACGAATCTTCCTCTCTGTGGATTTGGCCCGGTCCCAATTGTTTTTCGTCAATCTGTGGGATGGGAGGTCTCCTTTCCTGTTTATTAACTCAGGTGTCCGAACAAAAGAGGAATTCCAAAGCAGAGCCTTGGGAAAGAGTGAAGGGACAACCCAAACTATGGTTAAAAATTGGGGACTAGGGGCATGGCAGGCCCAATATGCTGTCTCTTCATCCAGCCACTGAGAGGCCTGACTTGAGGACTGGGCTCATGCTGAGGGTCACAATGTGAGTTTGTGACCAATATGGCCTGCGAGCATGGGCGGGGCCTTATGGGCCACACTGGTTTCAACTACACTGGATTTGGACAACATGCCAATCACAAGGTCTCTTGCCATGGGGAAGGTGTTCTGATTTCTGCATCATTTTCAACCCTGGGCAGTGGTTGGAGATAAGGTCTAGGTTCTGAAGCCTGAAAAATCGCAGTTGGGAAGAGATGACGACCTAAGGCCATGGTGGGTCTCATACGCTCAGTGTGCATTCATCTTCCTGGGTTTTGGTCAGGAGGTTCTAGCTCAGGGTGTGTCAGACAGTGCATTAGTGACCAGGTTAGACTATATAATTTGGGTACAGTCGAGTGCCGTGTAGGTTTATCCCCCTTTTAGGTTCCTGGGCAGCTCATTAGGCAAGATGTTTTTTCTAGAGGGCAGGCACAGTGCTGCATTGTGGGTCCGGAATTGCCAAACTTGAGAGCTTCTGGGCCAGGAGTGTGAGGACAGAAGTCTGAGAACACAAGCTAGACTTGGGCTTCAGGCCGAGGGCACGGCATGTACCCCCTGCAGATCGGATCCAATATCTCAAGCATCTGAAGCCAAGGCGAGGATCAGACGTTGGCTCAGGTTGGAGTTTCTGTGCATGCCTGCCCCTTCATGAACGGAGAGGAATCTCAAGGCCATGGAGGTTTTCCCACGTTGGGAGTTTATGGATGCCCTCTTCAAGGATTCCTTCTGTGGGACAATTGAGACCTGTTGGGCAGCTCCAGGACATCCCATATGGAATGACTCCAGAGCACCGTTGGAGGATGGATGCCAGGGAAGCCCGCCTCGCATTACAATTGTCTCCTAGCAACAATAGCGTTAAGATCGGTGGCTCTGTGGGAGCAACCGAGGTGGCTGAGTTGAAATGGATTTTCCTGAGGATGGGGCCTAATGTGTGTTGTGTCCATGAGGGCCTTGGATTAGGGCGGTGGCACCATGACCCTGAAGTATTCTCCTAAGCTTTTGACATAGCTCCCATGCAAAAGTTTCCTTGTGGAGACGAGATTTTTTCTGATGGGTGCCTCAGGAAACCCCTTATGCTGGTATTGGAATCCAGGCTTTTGAGGACACATGCCTGTAAACCAAAGCAATGGACCCGATTATGGCCTAGGGTCCTGTCTGGTCCAATCTTCTTCTCTGGGGTTCTCCATCTATGGAATGAGTGGAGGTAGATGATCACCTGGTGTCAGACCACCCTGTTTGTCCCCGGAGACATACACTATTGGGAGGGCCTCGGGGACTTTGGAGGGTTCTCCTAATTTGTACGATTTGGGACAATGGAATGGGCAGAATTCCCATGGATTGGGTAGGCACAGTACTAATGTGTGGCTCCTGGCGCCCCAGCCTGGAGGGTGTGTGGCCCAGGACTTTGAGGACAGAAGATTGAAAACAGAAACTCAGCTTAGGTTTGGGGACGTAGGTATGGCAGGCGTAATCTACAAACCATGAGAACTCTTCAGGATATGAAGAAAGAGCGAGTCTGAGGTACTTGCTCAGGCTTTTGTCTTTGGATTTTGTATCAATGATGGCCGTGGAATTTGGGGAGGCCTCGTGGCCCATGGACGAATCTTCCTCTCTGTGGATTTGGCCCAGTCCCAATTGTTTTTCGTCAATCTGTGGAATGGGAGGTCTCCTTTCAGGTTTATTACCTCAGGTGTCCGAACATAAAAGGAATTCCAAAACAGAGCGCTGGGGAAGAGTGAAGGGACAACCCAAAATATGTTTAAAAATTGGGGCCTAGGGGCATGGCACGCCCAATATGCTGTCTCTTCATCCAGCCACTGAGAGGCCGTACTTGAGGACTGGGCTCAGGCTGAGGGTCACAATGTGTGTTTGTGACCAATGTGGTTTTGCGAGCATGGGCGGGGCCTCATGGGCCACACTGGTTTAAACTACACTGGACTTTGGACAACTTGCCAATCACAAGGTCTCTAACCATGGGAAAAGTGTTCTGATTTCTGCATCATTTTCAACCATGGGCTGTGGTTGGAGATAAGGCATAGGTTCTGAAGCCCGAAAAACCGCTGTTGGGAAGAGATGACCACCTAAGGCCATGGCGGGTCTGATAGGCTCACTGTGTGGTCAGCTGCCTGGGTGTTGGTCAGGAGGTTCTGGCACAGGTTGTGTCAGACAGTGCATTAGTGCCCAGGTTAGACTATATAATTTGGGTACATTCGAGTGCCTTGTAGGTTTACCCTCATTTGAGGTGTCCAGGCAGCTCATTAGGGAAGATATTTTTTCTAGAGGGCAGGCAGAGTGCTGCATTGTGGGTCCGGAATGGCCAAACTTGAGGGCTTCTGGGCCAGGAGTGTGAGGACAGAAGCCTGAGAACACAAGCTCGACTTGGGCTTCTGGCCGAGGGCAGTGCAGGTACCCCCTGCAGATCTGAACCAATATCTCAAGCATCTGAAGTCAGCGCGAGGATACGACGTTGACTAAGGTTGGAGTTTCTGTGCATGACGGCCCCTTCATGAAGGGAGCGGAATCTCGAGGCCATGGAGGTTTTCCACGTTGGGAGATGTGGGATGCCCCCTTCAAGGATTCCTTCTGCGGGACAATTGAGACCTGTTGGACAGCTCCAGGACATCCCATATGGAATGACTCCAGAGCACCGTTCGAGGATGGATGCCTGGGAAGTCCGCCTCGCCTTCCAATTGTCTCCTAGCAACAAGACAGTTTAAATCTAATGGATCTGCGGGAGCATCCGTGGTGGCTGAGTTGAAATGCACTTTCCAGAGGATGGTTCCTAATGTGTGTTTGTGTCCATGAGGGCCTTGGAATGGGGTGGTGGCACCGGGACCCTGAAGTATTCTCCTAAGCTTTGGCATAGCTCCCATGCACAAGTTTCCTTGTGGATACGAGATTTGTTCTGATGGGTGCCTCAGGAAATCCCCTCTGCTGGTATTGGAATCCAGGCTTTTGAGGAGACATGCCTGTAAACCAAAGCAATGGATCCTATAATGGCCTCGGGTCCTGTCTGGTTCAATCTTCTTGGTATGAGTGGAGGTAGATGAGTGGAGGTAAATGCTCAGCTGGTATCAACCGCCCTTTTTTGTCCCGGGCGACCTACACTATTGGGATGGCCTCAGGGACTTTGGAGGGTTCTCCTAATTTGTACGATTTTTGACAATGGAATGGGCAGAATTCCCATGGATTGGGTGGGGGCAGTCCTAATGTGTGGCTCCAGGGGCCCCAGCCTGGAGGGAGTGTGGCCCAGGACTTTGAGGACAGAAGACTGAAAACACAAACTCAGCTTAAGTTTGGGGACGTAGGTATGGCACGCCCGATCTACAAACCATGAGAAGAACTCTTCAGGATATGAAGAATGAGCGAGTCTGAGGCGCTTGCTCAGGCTTTTGTCTCTGGATTTAGTTTCAGCGATGGCCGTGGAATGTTGGGGAGGTCTCATGGGCCATGGACGAATCTTCCTCTCTGTGGATTTGGCCCGATCCCAATTGTTTTTCGTCAATCTGTGGGATGGGAGGACTCCTTTCAGGTTTGTTACCTCTGGTGTCCCACCAAAAGAGGAATTCCAAAGCAGAGCCCTGGGGAAGAGTGAAGGGACACCCCGAACTATGGTTAAAAATTGGGGCCTAGGGGCATGGCAAGCCCAATATGCTGTCTCTTCATATAGGCCCTGAGAGGCCTTACCTGAGGACTGGGCTCAGGCTGAGGGTCACAATGTGTGTTTGTGACCAATGTGGCCCGCAAGCATGGGCTGGGCCTCATGGGCCACGCTTGTTTCAACTACACTGAACGTTGGACAACATGCCAAGCACAAGGTTTCTTGCCATGGGGAAAGAGTTCTGATTTCTGCATCATTTTCAACCCTGGGCAGTGGTTGGAGATAAGGACTAGGTTCTGGAGCCTGAAAACCGCAGTTGGGAAGAGATGACGACCTAAGGCCATGGCGGGTCCGATGTGCTCAGTGTGCGGCCAGCTGTCTGGGTGGGACCAGGAGGTCCAGGCTCAGGCTGGGTCAGAAGGGGAAATAGTGCCCAGGTCAGCCTCTATGTTTGGGGTACAGCCGAATGGCGTGCAGGTTGATCCTCATTTGGGGTTTCGGGGTAGCCCTGAGGGCAATGATTTACTTCTGTAGGGCAGGCAGAGTGCGGCATTGTAGTTCTGGATTTCCAAACTGGAGGGCTTGTGGGCCAGTAGTCTGAGGACGGAGTCTGAGAACCCAAGCTAGGCCTAGGTTTCTGGGTGAGGATATGGCAGGCACAATCTACAGACCTCAATAGAGATCTCGTGCATCTGAAGTCAGGGCAAGGATCAGACGATCGCTCAGGTTGGACTTTCTGCCCTGATGGCCCTTTCTTGAAGGGGGTTGGATCACGTGGACATGGGGGTTTTCCCACGATGGGAGTTGTGAGAAGCTCCAAACTGCAAAGATTCTTCTGCAGGACAATTGAGACCTGTTGGTTGGCTCCAGGCGAACGATTCCGAGCAGGGTTCTAAGGACGGATGGCTGGGTAGCCCACCTCGCATTCCAATTGTCTCCAAGCAACAAGACAGGTTAGATCTGCTGGATGTGGGGGGCAACCGAGGAGGCTGAGTTGAAATGGACTCTCCTGTGGATGTGTCCTAATATGTTTTTGTGTCTATGGAGACCTTGGAATGAAGCGGTGGCCCTGGGGCCCTGAAGGGTTCTCCTAAACAGAGGCTTTGACACAGCTCCAACGTGCATGTTTCCCATGTGTAGATGAGATTTGTTCTGATGGGTGAGTCAAGAAACAGCCATATGCTGGTATTGAAATCCAGGCCTCTGAGGAGAGTTTACTGGAAACCAAAGCAATGGATCCGATTAGTGCTAGGGCCCTGTTCGTTCCTTATTACCTCTGGGGACATCAGTCTACGGGTCTGAGTGCAGGTAGGTGCTCAGATGGGCTCAGATTGCCCCCTGTTTGTCCTGGGAAGCCACAACTATTGGGATGGCCTCAGGGACTTTGGAGGTTATCCTATTAGTAGGGTTGTGGCCATTGGAATGGGCACATACAATTCCCTTGGAGAGGGCAAGTACAGTCCTCAGGTTTGGCTCCAGGGCCCTGAGCCTGTAGGGTGTGTAGGCCAGAGCTGTTTGGACAGTTGTCTGAAAACACAAACTCGGCTTATGTTTTGGGTCATAGGTATGGCAGGACTGATCTACAGACCATGAGGAGAACACTTCGGGATATGAAAAAAGGGCGAGTGTGAGGCTCTTGCTCAAGTTTTTGTCTCTGGATATCGTGTCACTCATGGTCGTGAAATTGCCGGGTGACTTCATGGGAAATGGACGAGTCTTACTCTCTGGGGGTTCGGTCCCGTCCAAAGAGTTTGCGGTCATTCTGGGGATGGAAGAAGTCTGTTTTGTTGTTGTTGTTGTTGTCGATTTGTTTCATTTTGTTTTTCAACCTCAGATGTCCCACCAAATGAGGGATTCCAGAGTAGAGCCCTGGGGTGGGGCGACTGGACAACCAGAAATCTGGTTAAAAATTGGGGACTAGGGACATGTCAAGCCCATTATGACATCTAATGGTCCAGGCACTGAGAGGACTTACTAGAGGACAGGACTCACACTGAGGTCACAATGCGTGTTTATGCTCTCGTCGCACTCAAGAATGGGCGGGGCCTCCGGGTGAATGCTGTTTTCTCCTACCCTGAACGTTGGACAACATGCCAACCACAAGGTTTCTTGCCATGGGTCAGGAAGAGTTCTGATTTCTGCATCACAGTCACCCGTGGGCAGTGATTGGAGATAAGGTCTAGGTTCTGAAGCCTGAAAACTGAGGTAGGGAAGAGATGATGACCTAAGGCCAGGGCGGGTCTGATGTGCTCAGGGTGCGGTCAGCTGTCTGGGTGTTGGTCAGCAGGTCCGGGCTCAGGTTGTGTCAGACAGTGCATTAGTGCCCAGGTTAGACTATATAATTTGGGTACATTCGAGTGCCGTGTAGGTTTATCTTCATTTAAGCTGCCTGGTCAGCTCATTAGGCAATATATTTTTTCTAGAGGGCAGGCAGAGTGCATCATTGTCGGTCCGGAATTGCCAAACATGAGGGCTTCGGGGCCAGGAGAGTGAGGACGGAAGTCTGAGAACACAAGCTAGACTTCGGATTCAGGGTGAGGGCACGGCAGGTACCCCCTGCAGATCTGAACCAATATCTCATGCACCTGAAGTCAGGGCAAGGATCCGACGTTGGCTCAGTTTGGAGTTTCTGTGCATGACGGCCCCTTCATGAAGGGAGCGGAATCTCGAGGCCATGGAGGTTTTCCACGTTGGGAGATGTGGGATGCCCCCTTCAAGGATTCCTTCTGCGGGACAATTGAGACCAGTTGGACAGGTCCAGGACATCCAATATGGAATGACTCCAGAGCACCGTTCGAGGATGGATGCCTGGTAAGTCCGCCTCGCCTTCCAATTGTCTCCTAGCAACAAGACAGTTTAGATCTAATGGATCTGCGGGAGCAACCGGGGTGGCTGAGTTGAAATGCACTTTCCAGAGGATGGGTCCTAATGTGTGTTTGTGTCCATGAGGGCCTTGGAATGGGGAGGTGGCACCGGGACCCTGAAGTATTCTCCTAAGCTTTGGCATAGCTCCCATGCACAAGTTTCCTTGTGGAGACGAGATTTGTTCTGATGGGTGCCTCAGGAAATCCCCTCTGCTGGTATTGGAATCCAGGCTTTTGAGGAGACATGCCTGTAAACCAAAGCAATGGATCCGATAATGGCCTCGGGTCCTGTCTGGTTCAATCTTCTTGGTATGAGTGGAGGTAGATGAGTGGAGGAAGATGCTCAGCTGGTATCAACCGCCCTTTTTTGTCCCGGGCGACCTACACTATTGGGATGGCCTCAGGGACTTTGGAGGGTTCTCCTAATTTGTACGATTTTTGACAATGGAATGGGCAGAATTCCCATGGATTGGGTGGGGGCAGTCCTAATGTGTGGCTCCAGGGGCCCCAGCCTGGAGGGAGTGTGGCCCAGGACTTTGAGGACAGAAGACTGAAAACACAAACTCAGCTTAAGTTTGGGGACGTAGGTATGGCACGCCCGATCTGCAAACCATGAGAAGAACTCTTCAGGATATGAAGAATGAGCGAGTCTGAGGCGCTTGCTCAGGCTTTTGTCTCTGGATTTTGTTTCAGCGATGGCCGTGGAATGTTGGGGAGGTCTCATGGGCCATGGACGAATCTTCCTCTCTGTGGATTTGGCCCGATCCCAATTGTTTTTCGTCAATCTGTGGGATGGGAGGACTCCTTTCAGGATTGTTACCTCAGGTGTCCCACCAAAAGAGGAATTCCAAAGCAGAGCCCTGGGGAAGAGTGAAGGGACACCCCGAACTATGGTTAAAAATTGGGGCCTAGGGGCATGGCAAGCCCAATATGCTGTCTCTTCATATAGGCCCTGAGAGGCCTTACCTGAGGACTGGGCTCAGGCTGAGGGTCACAATGTGTGTTTGTGACCAATGTGGCCCGCAAGCATGGGCTGGGCCTCATGGGCCACGCTTGTTTCAACTACACTGAACGTTGGACAACATGCCAAGCACAAGGTTTCTTGCCATGGGGAAAGAGTTCTGATTTCTGCATCATTTTCAACCCTGGGCAGTGGTTGGAGATAAGGTCTAGGTTCTGGAGCCTGAAAACCGCAGTTGGGAAGAGATGACGACCTAAGGCCATGGCGGGTCCAATGTGCTCAGTGTGCGGCCAGCTGTCTGGGTGGGACCAGGAGGTCCAGGCTCAGGCTGGGTCAGAAGGGGAAATAGTGCCCAGGTCAGCCTCTATGTTTGGGGTACAGCCGAATGGCGTGCAGGTTGATCCTCTATTGGGGTTTCGGGTTAGCCCTGAGGGCAATGTTTTACTTCTGTAGGGCAGGCAGAGTGCGGCATTGTAGTTCTGGATTGCCCAACTGGAGGGCTTGTGGGCCAGTAGTCTGAGGACGGAGTCTGAGAACCCAAGCTAGGCCTAGGTTTCTGGGTGAGGATATGGCAGGCACAATCTACAGACCTCAATCGAGATCTCGTGCATCTGAAGTCAGGGCAAGGATCAGACGATCGCTCAGGTTGGACTTTCTGCCCTGATGGCCCTTTCTTGAAGGGGGTTGGATCACGAGGACATGGGGGTTTTCCCACGATGGGAGTTGTGAGAAGCTCCAAACTGAAAGATTCTTCTGCAGAAAAATTGAGACCTGTTGGTTGGCTCCAGGCCAACGATTCCGAGCAGGGTTCTAAGGACGGATGGCTGGGTAGCCCACCTCGCATTCCAATGGTCTCCAAGCAACAAGACAGGTTAGATCTGCTGGATGTGGGGGGCAACCGAGGAGGCTGAGTTGAAATGGACTCTCCTGTGGATGTGTCCTAATATGTTTTTGTGTCTATGGAGACCTTGGAATGAAGCGGTGGCCCTGGGGCCCTGAAGGGTTCTCCTAAACAGAGGCTTTGACACAGCTCCAACGTGCATGTTTCCCATGTGTAGATGAGATGTTTTCTGATGGGTGAGTCAAGAAACAGCCATATGCTGGTATTGAAATCCAGGCCTCTGAGGAGAGATTCCTGGAAACCAAAGCAATGGATCCGATTAGTGCCTAGGGGCCTGTTCGTTCCTTTTTACCTCTGGGGACATCAGTCTACGGGTCTGAATGCAGGTAGGTGCTCAGATGGGCTCAGATTGCCCCCTGTTTTTCCTGGGAAGCCACAACTATTGGGATGGCCTCAGGGACTTTGGAGGTTATCCTATTAGTAGGGTTGTGGCCATTGGAATGGGCACATACAATTCCCTTGGAGAGGGCAATTACAGTCCTCAGGTTTGGCTCCAGGGCCCTGAGCCTGTAGGGTGTGTAAGCCAGAGCTGTTTGGACAGTTGTCTGAAAACACAAACTCGGCTTATGTTTTGGGTCATAGGTATGGCAGGACTGATCTACAGACCATGAGGAGAACACTTCGGGATATGAAAAAAGGGCGAGTGTGAGGCTCTTGCTCAAGTTTTTGTCTCTGGATATCGTGTCACTCATGGTCGTGAAATTGCCGGGTGACTTCATGGGAAATGGACGAGTCTTACTCTCTGGGGGTTCGGTCCCGTCCAAAGAGTTTGCGGTCATTCTGGGGATGGAAGAAGTCTGTTTTGTTGTTGTTGTTGTTGTCGATTTGTTTCATTTTGTTTTTCAACCTCAGATGTCCCACCAAATGAGGGATTCCAGAGTAGAGCCCTGGGGTGGGGCGACTGGACAACCAGAAATCTGGTTAAAAATTGGGGACTAGGGACATGTCAAGCCCATTATGACATCTAATGGTCCAGCCACTGAGAGGACTTACTAGAGGACAGGACTCACGCTGAGGTCACAAATGCGTGTTTATGCTCTCGTCGCACTCAAGAATGGGCGGGGCCTCAGGGTGAATGCTGTTTTCTCCTACACTGAACGTTGGACAACATGCCAACCACAAGGTTTCTTGCCATGGGTCAGGAAGAGTTCTGATTTCTGCATCACAGTCACCCGTGGGCAGTGATTGGAGATAAGTTCTAGGTTCTGAAGCCTGAAAACTGAGGTAGGGAAGAGATAATGACCTAAGGCCAGGGCGGGTCTGATGTGCTCAGGGTGCGGTCAGCTGTCTGGGTGTTGGTCAGCAGGTCCGGGCTCAGGTTGTGTCAGACAGTGCATTAGTGCCCAGGTTAGACTATATAATTTGGGTACATTCGAGTGCCGTGTAGGTTTATCTTCATTTAAGCTGCCTGGTCAGCTCATTAGGCAATATATTTTTTCTAGAGGGCAGGCAGAGTGCTTCATTGTCGGTCCGGAATTGCCAAACATGAGGGCTTCGGGGCCAGGAGAGTGAGGACGGAAGTCTGAGAACACAAGCTAGACTTCGGATTCAGGGTAAGGGCACGGCAGGTACCCCCTGAAGATCTGAACCAATATCTCATGCATCTGAAGTCAGGGCAAGGATCCGACATTGGCTCAGTTTGGAGTTTCTGTGCATGACGGCCCCTTCATGAAGGGAGCGGAATCTCGAGGCCATGGAGGTTTTCCACGTTGGGAGATGGGGGATGCCCCCTTCAAGGATTCCTTCTGCGGGACAATTGAGACCTGTTGGACAGCTCCAGAACATCCAATATGGAATGACTCCAGAGCACCGTTCGAGGATGGATGCCTGGGAAGTCCGACTCGCCTTCCAATTGTCTCCTAGCAACAAGACAGTTTAGATCTAATGGATCTGCGGGAGCAACCGGGGTGGCTGAGTTGAAATGCACTTTCCAGAGGATGGGTCCTAATGTGTGTTTGTGTCCATGAGGGCCTTGGAATGGGGAGGTGGCACCGGGACCCTGAAGTATTCTCCTAAGCTTTGGCATAGCTCCCATGCACAAGTTTCCTTGTGGAGACGAGATTTGTTCTGATGGGTGCCTCAGGAAATCCCCTCTGCTGGTATTGGAATCCAGGCTTTTGAGGAGACATGCCTGTAAACCAAAGCAATGGATCCGATAATGGCCTCGGGTCCTGTCTGGTTCAATCTTCTTGGTATGAGTGGAGGTAGATGAGTGGAGGAAGATGCTCAGCTGGTATCAACTGCCCTTTTTTGTCCCGGGCGACCTACACTATTGGGATGGCCTCAGGGACTTTGGAGGGTTCTCCTAATTTGTACGATTTTTGACAATGGAATGGGCAGAATTCCCATGGATTGTGTGGGGGCAGTCCTAATGTGTGGCTCCAGGGGCCACAGCCTGGAGGGAGTGTGGCCCAGGACTTTGAGGACAGAAGACTGAAAACACAACCTCAGCTTAAGTTTGGGGACGTAGGTATGGCACGCCCGATCTACAAACCATGAGCAGAACTCTACAGGATATGAAGAATGAGCGAGTCTGAGTCGCTTGCTCAGGCTTTTGTCTCTGGATTTTGTTTCAGCAATTGCCGTGGAATGTTGGGGAGGTCTCATGGGACATGGACGAATCTTCCTCTCTGTGGATTTGGCCCGATCCCAATTGTTTTTCGTCAATCTGTGGGATGGGAGGACTCCTTTCAGGTTTGTTACCTCAGGTGTCCCACCAAAAGAGGAATTCCAAAGCAGAGCCCTGGGGAAGAGTGAAGGGACACCCCGAACTATGGTTAAAAATTGGGGCCTAGGGGCATGGCAAGCCCAATATGCTGTCTCTTCATATAGGCTCTGAGAGGCCTGACCTGAGGACTGGGCTCAGGCTGAGGGTCACAATGTGTGTTTGTCACCAATGTGGCCCGCAAGCATGGGCTGGGCCTCATGGGCCACGCTTGTTTCAACTACACTGAACGTTGGACAACATGCCAAGCACAAGGTTTCTTGCCATGGGGAAAGAGTTCTGATTTCTGCATCATTTTCAACCCTGGGCAGTGGTTGGAGATAAGGTCTAGGTTCTGGAGCCTGAAAACCGCAGTTGGGAAGAGATGACGACCTAAGGCCATGGCGGGTCCGATGTGCTCAGTGTGCGGCCAGCTGTCTGGGTGGGACCAGGAGGTCCAGGCTCAGGCTGGGTCAGAAGGGGAAATAGTGCCCAGGTCAGCCTCTATGTTTGGGGTACAGCCGAATGGCGTGCAGGTTGATCCTCATTTGGGGTTTCGGGGTAGCCCTGAGGGCAATGTTTTACTTCTGTAGGGCAGGCAGAGTGCGGCATTGTAGTTCTGGATTGCAAAACTGGAGGGCTTGTGGGCCAGTAGTCTGAGGACGGAGTCTGAGAACCCAAGCTAGGCCTAGGTTTCTGGGTGAGGATATGGCAGGCACAATCTACAGACCTCAATAGAGATCTCGTGCATCTGAAGTCAGGGCAAGGATCAGACGATCGCTCAGGTTGGACTTTCTGCCCTGATGGCCCTTTCTTGAAGGGGGTTGGATCACGAGGACATGGGGTTTTTCCCACGATAGGAGTTGTGAGAAGCTCCAAACTGCAAAGATTCTTCTGCAGGACAATTGAGACCTGTTGGTTGGCTCCAGGCCAACGATTCTGAGCAGGGTTCTAAGGATGGATGGCTGGGTAGCCCACCTCGCATTCCAATTGTCTCCACGCAACAAGACAGGTTAGATCTGCTGGATGTGGGGGGCAACCGAGGAGGCTGAGTTGAAATGGACTCTCCTGTGGGTGTGTCCTAATATGTTTTTGTGTCTATGGAGACCTTGGAATGAAGCGGTGGCCCTGGGGCCCTGAAGGGTTCTCCTAAACAGAGGCTTTGACACAGCTCCAACGTGCATGTTTCCCATGTGTAGATGAGATTTGTTCTGATGGGTGAGTCAAGAAACAGCCATATGCTGGTATTGAAATCCAGGCCTCTGAGGAGAGTTTCCTGGAAACCAAAGCAATGGATCCGATTAGTGCCTAGGGGCCTGTTCGTTCCTTTTTACCTCTGGGGCATCAGTCTACGGGTCTGAGTGCAGGTAGGTGCTCAGATGGGCTCAGATTGCCCCCTGTTTGTCCTGGGAAGCCACAACTATTGGGATTGCCTCAGGGACTTTGGAGGTTATCCTATTAGTAGGGTTGTGGCCATTGGAATGGGCACATACAATTCCCTTGGAGAGGGCAAGTACAGTCCTCAGGTTTGGCTCCAGGGCCCTGAGCCTGTAGGGTGTGTAGGCCAGAGCTGTTTGGACAGTTGTCTGAAAACACAAACTCGGCTTATGTTTTGGGTCATAGGTATGGCAGGACTGATCTACAGACCATGAGGAGAACACTTCGGGATATGAAAAAAGGGCGAGTGTGAGGCTCTTGCTCAAGTTTTTGTCTCTGGATATCGTGTCACTCATGGTCGTGAAATTGCCGGGTGACTTCATGGGAAATGGACGAGTCTTACTCTCTGGGGGTTCGGTCCCGTCCAAAGAGTTTGCGGTCATTCTGGGGATGGAAGAAGTCTGTTTTGTTGTTGTTGTTGTTGTCGATTTGTTTCATTTTGTTTTTCAACCTCAGATGTCCCACCAAATGAGGGATTCCAGAGTAGAGCCCTGGGGTGGGGCGACTGGACAACCAGAAATCTGGTTAAAAATTGGGGACTAGGGACATGTCAAGCCCATTATGACATCTAATGGTCCAGCCACTGAGAGGACTTACTAGAGGACAGGACTCACGCTGAGGTCACAAATGCGTGTTTATGCTCTCGTCGCACTCAAGAATGGGCGGGGCCTCAGGGTGAATGCTGTTTTCTCCTACACTGAACGTTGGACAACATGCCAACCACAAGGTTTCTTGCCATGGGTCAGGAAGAGTTCTGATTTCTGCATCACAGTCACCCGTGGGCAGTGATTGGAGATAAGGTCTAGGTTCTGAAGCCTGAAAACTGAGGTAGGGAAGAGATGATGACCTAACGCCATGGCGGGTCTGATGTGCTCAGGGTGCGGTCAGCTGTCTGGGTGTTGGTCAGCAGGTCCGGGCTCAGGTTGTGTCAGACAGTGCATTAGTGCCCAGGTTAGACTATATAATTTGGGTACATTCGAGTGCCGTGTAGGTTTATCTTCATTTAAGCTGCCTGGTCAGCTCATTAGGCAATATATTTTTTCTAGAGGGCAGGCAGAGTGCTTCATTGTCGGTCCGGAATTGCCAAACATGAGGGCTTCGGGGCCAGGAGAGTGAGGACGGAAGTCTGAGAACACAAGCTAGGCCTAGGTTTCTGGGTGAGGATATGGGAGGCACAATCTACAGACCTCAATCGAGATCTCGTGCATCTGAAGTCAGGGGAAGGATCAGACGATCGCTCAGGTTGGACTTTCTGCCCTGATGGCACTTTCTTGAAGGGGGTTGGATCACGAGGACATGGGGGTTTTCCCACGATGGGAGTTGTGAGAAGCTCCAAACTGCAAAGATTCTTCTGCAGGACAATTGAGACCTGTTGGTTGGTACCAGGCCAACGATTCCGAGCAGGGTTCTAAGGATGGATGGCTGGGTAGCCCACCTCGCATTCCAATTGTCTCCAAGCAACAAGACAGGTTAGATCTGCTGGATGTGGGGGACAACCGAGGAGGCTGAGTTGAAATGGACTCTCCTATGGATGTGTCCTAATATGTTTTTGTGTCTATGGAGACCTTGGAATGAAGCGGTGGCCCTGGGCCCTGAAGGGTTCTCCTAAACAGAGGCTTTGACACAGCTCCAACGTGCATGTTTCCCATGTGTAGATGAGATTTGTTCTGATGGGTGAGTCAAGAAACAGCCATATGCTGGTATTGAAATCCAGGCCTCTGAGGAGAGTTTCCTGGAAACCAAAGCAATGGATCCGATTAGTGCCTAGGGGCCTTTTCGTTCCTTTTTACCTCTGGGGACATCAGTCTACGGGTCTGAGTGCAGGAAGGTGCTCAGATGGGCTCAGATTGCCCCTGTTTGTCCTGGGAAGCCACAACTATTGGGATGGCCTCAGTGACTTTGGAGGTTATCCTATTAGTAGGGTTGTGGCCATTGGAATGGGCACATACAATTCCCTTGGAGAGGGCAAGTACAGTCCTCAGGTTTGGCTCCAGGGCCCTGAGCCTGTAGGGTGTGTAGGCCAGAGCTGTTTGGACAGTTGTCTGAAAACACAAACTCGGCTTATGTTTTGGGTCATAGGTATGGCAGGACTGATCTACAGACCATGAGGAGAACACTTCGGGATATGAAAAAAGGGCGAGTGTGAGGCTCTTGCTCAAGTTTTTGTCTCTGGATATCGTGTCACTCATGGTCGTGAAATTGCCGGGTGACTTCATGGGAAATGGACGAGTCTTACTCTCTGGGGGTTCGGTCCCGTCCAAAGAGTTTGCGGTCATTCTGGGGATGGAAGAAGTCCGTTTTTTTTTTGTTGTTGTCGATTTGTTTCATTTTGTTTTTCAACCTCAGATGTCCCACCAAATGAGGGATTCCAGAGTAGAGCCCTTGGGTGGGGCGACTGGACAACCAGAAATCTGGTTAAAAATTGGGGACTAGGGACATGTCAAGCCCATTATGACATCTAATGGTCCAGCCACTGAGAGGACTTACTAGATGACAGGACTCACGCTGAGGTCACAATGCGTGTTTATGCTCTCGTCGCACTCAAGAATGGGCCGGGCCTCCGGGTGAATGCTGAACTTTGGACAACATGCCAACCACAAGGTTTCTTGCCATGGGTCAGGAAGAGTTCTGATTTCTGCATCACAGTCACCCGTGGGCAGTGATTGGAGATAAGGTCTAGGTTCTGAAGCCTGAAAACTGAGGTAGGGAAGAGATGATGACCTAAGGCCTGGGCGGGTCTGATGTGCTCAGGGTGCGGTCAGCTGTCTGGGTGTTGGTCAGCAGGAATCACAAATCAGAACTCTGCCTTCAACATGGCTGTAATGCTTGTTCTTCGCATGGAGTCACACCTTCACGTGGGAGAACCCTTCATGGCCACAGATGCCACGCCAAAACTTGAGTGCTGCTTGGGCACAAATTCACAGTGTGACCATCAGCATGAGCCGATGTCAAAAAAAGGTCTGTCACGGTCTGGACCAAGAGCCTGCATATAGTGCTTGCCATGCCCATAGGCCCCCAGGACTAACTAGATGGTGTGTATTCCAGTTGAGAGAACCCACTGATGTGCTCTAGAGTCCCAATCCTGTGGGGTCCCCTTTGGCAGAAAACAGTACTCTTCCCTTCCCGCAGAATGAACACAAACACTTGGGAGCTTGGACAATACCCCGAGAGGAAGGCTCTTCCTCGTCCCCTGAGGCAACCCCTACCCTGAACAGCCTCTGTGAATGCACCACCCAGAGACAAAAGCCTGAGCGACTGCCTCCCAATTTCCCTCCATTGATATCCAGAGGATGTCCCCTCACGGACTGGAGATCAGGCCTGCCATTACCTTGGCCCCTACCAGAGCCAAGTTTGCTTTTTCAGAAATCTGTCCCACAGCCCTGGAAAACACAGCCTCTAGGCTGGGTCCTCTGGAGCCATAACACAGGACCGTGCCTGCTCTCTCCTGGGAAACTGTGACCATTCCTTTGGCGACACACCTCCAGAATATGAAAAAACTCAAGGCCCCCGAGGATATCCCACTACCGGGATCCTCTATGGACACACAGCGGCATTCAGACACAAGCTGAGCAGCTACCTCCACGAGGGATGCACAAATATGTCAACAGAGATAGAAGGTTGAGCCGGACAGGCCCTTAAGCTCTAATCTCAACTCTTGCTTTGGTTTCCAGGTGTCACTCCTCAGAGGCTTTGGTTTGAAGAACAGGATATGGGGCTTTCCTGAGGCACTGAATAGAACTCCTCTGGTCTCCACATGGGAAGCTTCCTTGTTGGAGCCGTGTCAAACACCTCAGGGTGGAGAATCCTGCAGAGTCCCTGAGCCACCTCCACATTCCAAGGTCTCCCAGACCACCAAGCCACAGTAGGACTCATCTTCAGGAGAGTCCATTTCAACTCTCCCCTCTGGGTAGCTAACCCAGGAGCCCGCAGATTGAGCCCGCCTTGTCCGGACTAAAGAGTGGGAATATGAGGTGGCGTTCCCAGGCATCCATGCTTAGACACCTGCTCTCAGGTATTTCGGTATGGGGCCTCCTGGAACCATCCAATAGCACTCGACAGTCGTGCAGAAGGAAATCTTGAGGTTTGGAGTAGTTCACAAATCCCAACATTGGCAAAACTCCCTGGCCTCATGAAGCCCCCACACCCTTCAGGAAGAGGCCATGCTGGACAAAAACTCTAGCCTGAGGCACGTCGCATAGTTGACATGACCTCAGTGCAGGAGATCTCGATTCAGCCTCTGCAGAGTGGCCTGCCGTGCCCTCGGTCCCAAACCTCACACTAACTTGTGTTTTCAGACTTCCTTCCTCACACTCCTGGCAAACAAGCCCTCCGGACTAGAAACTCCAGAACCACAACCCAGCCCAGGGTCTGCCCAATGGAAGAAAAACGTTTCCCTGTGGGGCTCTCTCCAGAAAACCCAGATGAGGATCAACCTGCTCAGGCCTTGAAGGTACCCGAACTAGATAGGCTGCTCTGGGCACTCATGCTCTATCTGACACAGCCTGAAGCCAGACGTCCAGACAGACAAGGAGACAGCTGGCCGCACACCCAGCACTTCGGACACGCCATGGTCTTATGCCGTCACCTCTTCCTAACCTTGGTTTTCAGATGTCTGAACCTACACATTATATGCACACAGATGTCAACAGAGATAGAAGGTTGAGCCGGACAGGCCCTTAGGCCCTAATCTCAACTCTTGCTTTGTTTTCCATGTGTCACTCCTCAGAGGCTTTGGTTCGAAGAACAGGATATGGGGCTTTCCTGAGGCACTGAACAGAACTCCTCTCGTCTCCACATGGGAAGCTTCTTTGTTGGAGCCGTGTCAAACACCTCAGGTTGGAGAATCCTGCAGAGTCCCTGAGCCACCTCCACATCCAGGTCTCCCAGGCCACCAAGCCACAGTAGGACTCATCTTCAGGAGAGTCCATTTCAACTCTCCCCTCTGGGTATCTCACCCAAGAGCCCGCCGATTGAGCCAGCCTTGTCCTGACTAAAGAGTGGGAATATGAGGTGGCGTTCCCAGGCATCCATGCTTAGACAACTGCTCTCGAGTCTTTCCGTATGGGGCCTCCTGGAACCATCCAATAGTACTCGATTGTCGTGCAGAAGGAAACCTTAAGGTTTGGAGTAGTTCTCAAATCCCATCGTAGTCAAACCTCAGTGGCCTCAAGAAGCCCCCACACCCTTCAGGAAGTGGCCATGCTGGACAAAAACTGTAGCCTGAGGCACGTCTCATAGTTGACATGACCTCAGTGCAGGAGATCTCGATTCAGCCTCTGCAGAGTGGGCCTGCCATGCCCTCGGTCCCAAACCTCATGCTAGCTTGTGTTTTCAGACTTCCTTCCTCACACTCCTGGCAAACAAAGCCTCCGGACTAGGAACTCCAGAACCACAACCAATCCCAGGGTCTGCCCAATGGAAGAAAAACGTTTCCCTGTGGGGCTCTCTCCAGAAAACCCAGATGAGGATCAACCTGCTCGGGCCTTGACGGTACCCGAACTGGATAGGCTTCTCTGGTCACTCATGCTCTGTCTGACACAGCCTGAAACCAGACGTCCAGACAGACAAGGAGACAGCTGGCCGCACACCCAGCACTTCGGACACGCCATGGTCTTATGCCGTCACCTTTTTTTAACCTTGGTTTTCAGATATCTGAACCTAGACATTATATCAATTCTCCACACAACTGGGTATCGCAAGCACAAAACAAAACTCATCCTTTCCCGTGGCTGTAAAGCTTGCTCTTGGCATGGAGTCACACCTTCAGGGTGGGAGAAACCTTCATGGCCCGTGATGCCACGCCCAAACGTGAGTGCTGCTTGGGCACAAATTCACACTGTGACCCTCAGCATGAGCCCCATGTCAAAGAAAGGCCTGTCAGGGCCTGGACCAAGAGTCCAAATATGGGGCTTGCCAAGCCCCTATGCACCCAATCCTCACCAGTGTTTGAGTTTTGCAGTCGCCCCGCCCGTACCTGGGGCTCGGCTCTGGAGTCCCTTTCTTGGAGAGACACATGAGCCAGACAACACGACTCCACCCTTCCCAGTAAATGACCCCAAACTCTTGGGAGCTGGGACAAATCCCCAGAGAGGGATACTCGTCCACAGTCCCTGAGGCCACCCCTCCAATCCATGGCTAACCCGGACACAACATCCAGAGACAAACGCCTGAAGGAACGCCTCCCACTCGCCCTTGTTTCAGAGGCCCAGGAGCTCCCTCTCGGGCTGTACATCCGGCCTGCCATACCCTAGGCGCCACTCATAAGCTGAGTTTGTGTTTGCAGACTTCTGTGCCCACAGCCTGGACCCACACAACCGCCAGGCTAGGGCCTCTGGAGCCACAGCGAAAGATTGTGCCTGCCCTCTCCAAGGCAAGTGTGCCCAATCCATTGACCACAATCCTACAGGTTAGGGAAAAGCTCCAAGGCCCCTGAGGCCATCAATAGTGTAGGCCACCCTGGACTAAGAGGGGCTCTCTGACACCAGCGGAGCAACTATCTCCACTTAGACTCTCAGACAGTGTCCCCAGAGACAGAAGGTTGAAATGGACAGGCCCCCAGGCCCTAATCTGAACCTTAGCTTTGGTTTCCATGTGTCCGTCCTCAGAGGACTGTTTTCGTAGACCAGCACACAGGGCTTTTCTGAGGCACCAAACCAAACCTCTCTCGTCTCCACATGGGGAGCTTACTTACTGGGGATGTATCAAACCCTTCAGGTAAGAGAGTTCTGCAGGGCCACTGAACAACCAGCACATTCCAAAGTCTCCATGGACCCAAACGCACATTATGACGCATCCTCAGGAGAGGCCATTTCAACTCAGCCCCCTGGTTAGCGTGCCCCAGAGGAAGCAGAACAAACATATCTTGTGGCTTATGGCCAATGGGAATGCGAGGCATGCTGGACAGGGATCCATCCTTCGAACCCTGCTCTCCAGTCCTTCCGTATGGTATATCCTGGACATACATGCAACAGGAATCGAATGTCCCACAGAAGGAAACCTTGTGGTTTGGGGCAACCTACAATCTCAGCGTGGGTAAACTTCCTTGGCCTCATGAGGCCCCCGCTTCATGAAGGTGCCATCATGGACACATACTCCAGCCTCAGCCAACGTCTAATCCTCAGCCTGACTTCAGATGCAGGAGATGTTGATTCAGCCTCTGCAGAGTGGGCCTACTCTGCCCTTGGCTCCAATCCTCACTTTAGCTTGTGTTCCTAGACTTCCGTCCTCACACTCCTGGCTCACAAACCCTCCCTACTGGGAAATCTGGGGCCACAATGAAGTACTCTGCCTGCCTCCCAGGAGAAAAACATTGTCTATGGTGCTGCCCAGAAACCCCAAATGAGGATCAAACTGCTTGGCCCTCGGCAACACCCCAATTGCATAGGCTACCTTAAACAGTGATGCTCTGTCGCAAATATCCTGAGACCAGACCTTCTAACAGACACCGACACAGCTGGCTGCACACCCAGCACATTGGACCCGCCACTGCCTTAGGCCACCATCCATTCCCAACCTCGGTTTTCAGTCATCGGAACCTAGACCTTATCTCCAATCCCTGCACAGGGGGGAACCTGATGCACAAGTCAAAACCCCTCCTTCGCCATTGCACAAAACCTTGCTGCTTGCAGTGAGTCAAACCTTCAGTGTAGGCGAAAATGGCATGGCCCATGAGGCCTCGCCCATGCGTGAGGCCTGCCTTCGGCACAAACACACATGGTGACCCTCAGCGTGAGTACCTTATTCAAGTAACGCCTCTCAGTGACTGGACCAAGAGCCCACATATGTGGCTTGCCATGCCCATAGGCACACAGGACTAACTAGATGGTGTGTATTCCAGTTGAGGGAACCCACTGATGTGCTCTAGAGGCCCTCTCCTGGAAGGTCCCCTGTGGCAGAAAACAGTACTCTTCCCTACCCACTGAATGAACCCAAATACTTGGGAGCTTGGACAATCCCCCGAGAGGAAGGCTCTTCCTCGGCCCCTGAAGCAACCCCTACACTGAACGGCCACTGTGAAAGCAACACCCAGAGACAAAAGCCTGAGCGACTGCCTCCCACTTTCCCTCCTTTGATATCCAGAGAATCTCCCCTCACGGACTGGAGATCAGGCCTGCCATTACCTTGGCCCCTACCAGAGCCAAGTTTGGTTTTACAGACATCTGTCCCCACAGCACTGGCAAACAAAGCCTCTAGGCTGAGTTTCCTGGAGCCATACCACAGGACCGTGCCTGCTCTCTCCTGGGATACTCTGTCCATTCCTTTGGCCACACACCTCCAGAATATGAGAAACCCCAAGGCCCCCGAGGACATCCCACTACCGGGAGCCTCCCTATACACACAGGGGCCTTCGGACACAAGCTGAGCTGCTACCTCCATGAATGCATGCACACAGATGTAAACAGAGATAGAAGGTTGAGCTGGACAGGCCCTTAGGCCCTAATCTCAACTCTTCCTTTGGTGTCCAGGTGTCACTCCTCAGAGGCTTTGGTTCGAAGAACAGGATATGGGGCTTTCCTGAGGCACTGAAAAGAACTCCTCTCGTCTCCACATGGGAAGCTTCCTTATTGGAGCCGTGTCAAACACCTCAGGTTGGAGAATCCTGCAGAGTCCCTGAGCCACCTCCACATTCCTAGGTCTCCCAGACCACCAAGCCACAGTAGGACTCATCTTCAGGAGAGTCCATTTCAACTCTCCCCTCTGGGTAGCTCACCCAGGAGCCTGCAGATTGAGCCTGCCTTGTCCTGACTAAAGAGTGGGAAAATGAGGTGGCGTTCCCAGGCGTCCATGCTTAGACACATGCTCACGAGTCTTTCCGTATGGGGCCTCCTGGAACCATCCAATAGCACTCGACTGTCGTGCAGAAGGAAACCTTGAGGTTTGGAGTAGTTTACAAATCCCATCGTAGGCAAACCTCCCTGGCCTCATGAAGCCCCCACACCCTTCAGGAAGAGGCCATGCTGGACAAAAACTCTAGCCTGAAACACCTCTCATAGTTGACATGACCTCAGTGCAGGAGATCTCGATTCAGCCTCTGCAGAGTGGGCCTGCCGTGCCCTCGGTCCCAAACCTCACGCTAGCTTGTGTTTTCAGACTTCCTTCCTCACAATCCTGGCAAACAAGCCCTCCGGACTAGGAACTCCAGAACCACAACCCAGCCCAGGGTCTGCCCAATGGAAGAAAAACGTTTCCCTGTGGGGCTCTCTCCAGAAAACCCAGATGAGGATCAACCTGATCGGGCCTCGACGGTACCCTAACTGGATAGGCTGCACTGGGCACTTATGCTCTGTCTGACACAGCCTGAAGCCAGACGTCCAGACAGACAAGGAGACAGCTGGCCGCACACACAGCACTTCGGACACGCCATGGTCTTATGCCGTCATCTCTTTTTAACCTTGGTTTTCAGATATCTGAACCTAGACATTATATCAATTCCCACACAGCTGGGTATCGGAAGCACAAAACAGAACTCCTCCTTCCCCGTGGCTGTAAAGCTTGCTCTTGGCATGGAGTCACACCTTCAGGGTGGGAGAAACCTTCATGGTCCCTGATGCCACGCCCAAACTTGAGTGCTGATGGGCACAAATTCACACTGTGACCTCAGCATGAGCCCCATGTCAAAGTAAGGCCTGTCAGGGCCTGGACCAAGAGGCGCATATGGGGCTTGCCAAGCCCCTATGCACCCAATCCTCACCAGTGTTTCAGTTTTCTAGTCGCCCCGCCTGTACCTGAGGCTCTGCTCTGGAATACCTTTCTTGGAGAGACACATGAGCCAGACAACACGACTCCACCCATCCCACAAAATGACCCCAAACTCTTGGGAGCTGGGACAAATCCCCAGAGAGGGATACTCGTCCACAGTCCCTGAGGCCACCCCTGCAATCCACGGCTATCCCAGACACAACATCCAGAGACAAAAGCCTGAAGGAACGCCTCCCACTTGCCCTTGTTTCAGAGGCCCAGGAGCTCCCTCTCGGGCTGTACATCCGGCCTGCCATGCCCTAGGCGCCACTCATAAGCTGAGTTTGTGTTTTCAGACTTCTGTGCCCACAGCCTTGACCCACACAACCTCCAGGCTAGGGCCTCTGTAGCCACAGCGAAAGATTGTGCCTGCCCTCTCCAAGGCAAGTGTGCCCAATCCTTTGACCACAACCCTACAGGTTAGGGAAAAGCTCCAAGGCCCCTGAGGCCATCAATAGTGTAAACCACCCTGGATTAAGAGGGGCTCTCTTACAACAGCGGAGCAACTATCTCCAGTTAGACTCTCAGACAGTGTCCCCAGAGACAGAAGGTTGAAATGGACAGGCCCCCAGGCTCTAATCTGGACCTTAGCTTTGGTTTCTATGTGTCCGTCCTAGGAGGAATGTTTTCGAAGACCAGCACACGAGGCTTTTCTGAGGCACCAAACCAATCCTCTCTCGTCTCCACATGAGGAGCTTACTTACTGGGGATGTATCAAACCCTTCAGGTAGGAGAGTTCCACAGGGCCACTGAACAACCAGCACATTCCAAGGTCTCCATGGACCCAAACGCACATTATGACGCATCCTCAGGAGAGGCCATTTCACTCAGCCCCCTGGGTAGCGTGCCCCAGAGGCAGCAGATCAAACATATCTTGTGGCTAATGGCCAATGGGAATGCGAGGCATGCTGGACAGGGATCCATCCTTCGAACCGTGCTCTCCAGTCCTTCCGTATGGTATGTCCTGGAGCCATGCAACAGGACTCGAATGTCCCGCAGAAGGAAACCTTGTGATTCGGGGCTACCTCCAAACTCAGCGTGGGAAAACTTCCTTGGCCTCATGAGGCCCCCGCTTCATGAAGGTTCCATCACGGACACATACTCCAGCCTCAGCCCACGACTGATCCTCAGCCTGACTTCAGATGCAGGAGATTTTGATTCAGCCTCTGGGGAGTCGACCTGCTCTGCCCTTGGCTCCAATCCTCACCCTAGCTTGTGTTCTCAGATTTCCGTCCTCACACTCCTGGCCCACAAACCCTCCCTACTGGGAATTCTGGGGCCACAATGAAGCACTCTGCCTGCCTCCCAGGAGAAAAACATTGTCTATGCTGCTGCCCAGAAACCCCAAATGAGGATCAAACTGCTTGGCCCTCGGCAACACCCCAATTGCATAGGCTACCTTAAACAGTGATGCTCTGTCGCAAATAGCCTGAGCCCAGACCTTCCAACAGACACCGACACAGCTGGCTGCACACCCAGCACATTGGACCCGCCACTGCCTTAGGCCACCATCCATTCCCAACCTGGGTTTTCAGTCATCGGAACCTAGACCTTATCTCCAATCCCTGCACAGGGGGGAACCTGATGCACAGGTCAGAACCCCTCCTTCCCCATGGTAAGAAACCTTGCTGCTGGCAGTGAGTCAAACCTTTAGTGTAGGATAATACGGCATGGCCCAATGAGGCCACGCCCATGTGTGAGGGCCGCCTTGGGCACAAACACACATGGTGACCCTCAGCGTGAGTACCTTATTCAAGTAACGCCTCTCAGTGACAGGACCAAGAGCCCGCATATGTGGCTTGCCATGCCCATAGGCACCCAGGACTAAATAGATGGTGTGTATTCCAGTTGAGGGAACCCACTGCTGTGCTCTAGATTCCCTCTACTGGGGAGTCCCTTGTGGCAGAAAACAGTACTCTCCCCTTCCCACAGAATGAACCCGAACACTTGGGAGCTTGGACCATCCCCCTGAGAGGAAGGCTCTTCCTCGTCCCCTGAGGAAACCCCTACCCTGAACGGCCTCTGTGAATGCAACACCCAGAGACAAAAGCCTGAGCGACTGCCTCCCACTTGCCCTCCTTTGATATCCAGAGGATCTCCCCTCACGGACTGGAGATCAGACCTACCATTACATTGGCCCCTACATGAGCCAAGTTTGCTTTTTCAGACATCTGTCCCCACAGCCCTGGCATACACAGCTTCTAGGCTTAGTCCTCTGGAGCCATACCACAGGACCGTGCCTGCTCTCTCCTGAGAAACTGTGTCCATTGCTTTGGCCACACACCTCCAGAATATGAGAAACCTCAAGACCCCCGAGGACAACCCTCTACCGGGAGCCCCCCTGGACACACAGGGGCCTTCGGACACAAGCTGAGCAGCTACCTCCACGAAGGCATGCACACAGATGTCAACAGAGATAGAAGGTTGATCCGGACAGGCCCTTTGGCCCTAATCTCAACTCTTGCTTTGGTTTCCAGGTGTCACTCCTCAGAGGCTTTGGTTCGAAGAACAGGATATGCGGCTATCCTGAGGCACTGAACAGAACTCTTCTCGTCTCCACATGGGAAGCTTCCTTGTTAAACCCATGTCAAACACCTCAGGTTGGAGAATCCTGCAGAGACCCTAAGCCACCTCCACATTACAAGACTCCCAGGCCACCAAGCCGCAGTAGGACTCATCTTCAGGAGAGTCCATTTCAACTCTCCCCTCTTGGTAGCTCACTGAGGAGCCTGAAGATTGAGCCTGCATTGCCCTGACTAAAGAGTGGGAATATGAGGTGGCGTTCCCAGGCATCCATGCTTAGACACCTGCTCTCGAGTCTTTCCGTATGGGGCCTCCTGGATCATCCAATAGGGCTCGACTGTCGTGCAGAAGGAAACCTTGAGTTTTGGAGTAGTTCACAAATCCCATCGTAGGCAAACCTCCCTGGCATCATGAAGCCCCCACACCCTTCAGGAAGAGGCCATGCTGGACAAAAACTCTAGCCTGAGGCACGTCTCATAGTTGACATGACCTCAGTGCAGGAGATCTCGATTCAGCCTCTGCAGAGTAGGCCTGCCGTGCCCTCGGTCCCAAACATCACGCTAGCTTTTCTTTTCAGACTTCCTTCCTCACACTCCTGGCAAACAAGCCCTCCGGACTAGGAACTCCTGAACCACAACCCAGCCCAGGGTCTGTCCAACGGAAAAAAAACGTTTCCCTGTGGGGCTCTCCAGAAAGCCCAGATAAGGATCAACCTGCTCGGGCCTCGACGGTACCCGAAATGGATAGGCTGCTCTGGGCACTCATGCTCTGTCTGACACAGCCTGAAACCAGACGTCCAACAGAAAAGGAGACAGCTGGCCGCACACCCAGCACTTCGGACACGCCATGGTCTTATGCCGTCACGTCTTCCTAACCTTGGTATTCAGATATCTGAACCTAGACATTATATCAATTCCCCACCCAGCTGGGTATCGCAAGCACAACACAGAACTTCACCTTCCCCGTTGCTGTAAAGCTTGCTCTTGGCATGGAGTCACACCTTCAGGGTGGGAGAAAACTTCATGGCCCCTGATGCCACGCCCAAACTTGAGTGCTGCTTGGGAACAAATTCACACTGTGACCCTCAGCATGAGCCCCATATCAAAGAAAGGCCTGTCAGGACCTGGACCAAGAGCCCAAATATGGGGCTTGCCAAGCCCCTATGCACCAATCCTCACCAGTGTTTGAGTTTTCCAGTCGCCCCGCCCGTACCTGGGGCTCTGTTCTGGAATACCTTTCTTGGAGAGACACATGAGCCAGACAACACGACTCCAACCTTCCCACAAAGTGACCGCAAACTCTTGGGAGCTGGGACAAATCCCCAGAGAGGGACACTCGTCCACATTCCCTGAGGCCACTCCTCCAATCCACGGCTAACCCGGACACAACATCCAGAGACAAAAGCCTGAAGGAACGCCTCCCACTCGCCCTGTTTCAGAAGCCCCGGAGCAACCTCTCGGGCTGTACATCCGGCCTGCCATACCCCAGGCGCCACTCATAAGCTGAGTTTGTGTTTTCAGACTTCTGTGCCCACAGCCTAGACCCACACAACCTCCAGGCTAGGGCCTCTAGAGCCACAGCGAAAGATTGTGCCTGCCCTCTCCAAGGAAAGTGTGCCCAATCCATTGACCACAACCCTACAGGTTAGGGAAAAGCTCCAAGGCCCCTGAGGCCATCAATAGTGTAGGCCACCCTGGACTAAGAGGGGCTCTCTGACACCAGAGAGCAGCTATCTCCACTTAGACTCTAAACAGTGTCCCCAGAGACAGAAGGTTGAAATGGACAGGCCCCCAGGCCCTAATCTGAACCTTAGCTTTGGTTTCCATGTGTCCATCCTCAGAGGACTGTTTTCCTAGACCAGCACACGGGGCTTTTCTGAGGCACCAAACCAAACCTCTCTCGTCTTCACATGGGGAGCTTACTTACTGGGGATGTATCAAACCCTTCAGGTAGGAGAGTTCCCCAGGGCCACTGAACAACCAGCATATTCCAAGGTCTCCATGGACCTAAACGCACATTATGACACATCCTCAGGAGAGGCCATTCCATCTCTGCCCCCTGGTTAGCGTGCCCCAGAGGCAGCAGATGAAACATACCTTGTGGCTTATGGCCAATGGGAATGCGAGGTATGCTGGACAGGGATCCATCCTTCGAACCGTGCTCTCCAGTCCTTCCGTATGGTATGTCCTTGAGCCATGCAACAGGACTCGAATGTCCCGCAGAAGGAAACCTTGTGGTTCGGGGCAACCTCCAAACTCAGCGTGGGAAAACTTCCTTGGCCTCATGAGGCCCCCGCTTCATGAAGGTGCCATCACGGACACATACTCCAGCCTCAGCCAACGTCTGATACTCAGCCTGACTTCAGATGCAGTAGATTTTGATTCAGACTCTGCAGAGTCGGCCTGCTCTGCCCTTGGCTCCAATCCTCACTTTAGCTTGTGTTCTCAGACTTCCGTCCTCACACTCCTGGCCCACAAACCCTCCCTACTGGGAATTCTGGGGACACAATGAAGCACTCTGCCTGCCTCCCAGGAGAAAAACATTGTCTATGGTGCTGCCCAGAAACCCCAAATGAGGATCAAACAGCTTGGCCCTCGGCAACACCCCAATTGCATAGGCTACCTTAAAGAGTGATGCTCTGTCGCAAATAGCCTGAGCCCAGACCTTCCAACAGTCACTGACACAGCTGGCTGCACACCCAGCACATTGGACCCGCCACTGCCTTAGGCCACCATCCATTCCCAACCTGGGTTTTCAGTCATCGGAACCTAGACCTTATCTCCAATCCCTGCATAGAGGGGAACCTGATGCACAAGTCAGAACCCCTCCTTCCGCATGGCAAGAAACCTTGCGGCTGGCAGTGAGTCAAACCTTCAGTGTAGGAGAAAATGGCATGGCCCATGAGGCCACGCCCATGCGTGAGGGCCGCCTTGGGCACAAACACACATGGTGACCCTCAGCGTGAGTACCTTATTCAAGTAACGCCTCTCAGTGACTGGACCAAGTGCCCGCATATGTGGCTTGCCATGCCCATAGGAACCCAGGACTAACTAGATGGTTCATATTCCAGTTGAGGGAACCCACTGCTGTGCTCTAGAGGCCCTCTTTTGGGGGGTCTTCTGTGGCAGAAAACAATACTCTTCCCTTCCCACAGAATGAACCCAAACACTTCGGAGCTTGGACAATCCCCCGAGAGGAAGGCTCTTCCTCGGCCCCTGAAGCAACCCCTAACCTGAACGGCCACTGTGAACGCAAAATCCAGAGACAAAAGCCTGAGCGACTGCCTCCCACTTGCCCGCCTTTGATATCCAGAGGATCTCCCCTCACAGACTGGATATCAGGCATGCCATTACCTTGGCCACTACCTGAGCCAAGTTTGCTTTTTCCGACATCTGTCCCCACAGCCCTGGCAAACACAGCATCTGGCTGAGTCCTCTGGAGCCATACCACAGGACCGTGCCTGCACTCTCCTGGGAAACTCTGTCCATTCCTTTGGCTACACACCTCCAGAATATGAGAAACCTCAAGGCCCCCGAGGACATCCCACTACCGGGAGCCTCCCTGTACACACAAGGGCCTTCGGACACAGCTGAGCTGCTACCTCCATGAAGGCATGCACACAGATGTCAACAGAGATAGAAGGTTGAGCCAGACAGGCCCTTAGGCCCTAATCTCAACTCTTGCTTTGGTTTCCAGGTGTCACTCCTCAGAGGCTTTGGTTCGAAGAACAGGATATGGGGCTTTCCTGAGGCACTGTACAGAACTCCTCTCGTCTCCACATGGGAAGCTTCCTTGTTGGAGCCGTGTCAAACACCTCACGTTGGAGAATCGTGCAGAGTCCCTGAGAAACCTCCACATTCCAAGGTCTCCCAGTCCACCAAACCACAGTAGGACTCATCTTCAGGAGAGTCCATTTCAGCTCTCCCCCCTGGGTAGCTCACCAAGGAGCCCGCAGATTGAGCCTGCCTTGTCCTGACTAAAGAGTGGGAATATGAGTTGGCGTTCCCAGGCATCCATGCTTAGACACATGCTCTCTAGTCTTTCCGTATGGGGCCTCCTGGAACCATCCAATAGCACTCGACTGTCGTGCAGAAGGAAACCTTGAGGTTTGGAGTAGTTCACAAATCCCATCGTAGGCAAACCTCCCTGGCCTCATGAAGCCCCCAAACCCTTCAGGAAGAGGCCATGCTGGACAAAAACTCTAGCCTGAAACACCTCTCATAGTTGACATGACCTCAGTGCAGGAGATCTCGATTCAGCCTCTGCAGAGTGGGCCTGCCGTGCCCACGGTCCCAAACCTCACGCTAGTTTGTGTTTTCAGACTTCCTTCCTCATACTCCTGGAAAAAAGCCCTCCGAACTAGGAACTCCAGAACCACAACCCAGCCCAGGGTCTGCCCAATGGAATAAAAATGTTTCCCTGTGGGGCTCTCTCCAGAAAACCCAGATGAGGATCAACCTGCTCGGGCCTCGACGGTACCCGAACTGGATAGGCTGCTCTGGGCACTCATGCTCTGTCTGACACAGCCTGATGCCAGATGTCCAGACAGACAAGGAGACAGCTGGCCGCACACACAGCACTTCGGACACGCCATGGTCTTATGCCGTCACCTCTTCCTAACCTTCGTTTTCAGATATCTGAACCTAGACATTATATCAATTCCCACACAGCTGGGTATCGCAAACAAATAACAGAACTCCTCCTTCCCCGTGGCTGTAAAGCTTGCTCTTGGCATGGAGTCACACCTTCAGGGTGGGAGAAACCTTCAAGGCCCCTGATGCCACAGCCGAACTTGAGTGCTGCTTGGGCACAAATTCACACTGTGACCCTCAGCATGAGCCCCATGTCAAAGAAAGGCCTGTCAGGGCCTGGACCAAGAGCCCACATATGGGGCTTGCCAAGCCCCTATGCACCCAATCCTCACCAGTGTTTGAGTTTACCAGTGGCCCCGCCCGTACCTGGGGCTCTGCTCTGGAATCCCTTTCTTGGTGAGACACATGAGCCAGACAACACGACTCCACCCTTCCAAAAAAATGACCCCAAACTCTCGGTATTTGGGACAAATACCCAGAGAGGGATACTCGTCCATAGTCCCTGAGTCCACCCCTCCAATCCACGGCTATCCCGGACCCAAAATCCAGAGACAAAAGACTTAAGGAACGCCTCCAACTCTCCCTTGTTTCAGAGGCCCAGGAGCTGTACATCCGGCCTGCCATACCCTAGGTGCCACTCATAAGCTGAGTCTGTTTTTTCAGACTTCTGTGCCCACAGCCTGGACCCACACATCCTCCAGGCTAGGGCCTCTGGTGTCACAGCGAAAATTGTGCCTGCCCTCTCCTAGGAAATTGTGCCCAATCCATTGACCACAACCCTACAGGTTAGGGAAAAGCTCCAAGGCCCCTGAGGCCACCCAAATTATATAGTCTAACCTGGGCACCAGTGCACTGTCTGACACAACCCGAGCCAGAACCTCCTACCAACACCCAGGCAGCTGACCGCAAAATGAGCCTATCAGACCAGCAATGGCCTTAGGTCGTCATCTCTTCCCAACTACGGTTTTTCAGGCTTCAGAACCTAGACCTTAGCTCCAACTACTGCCCAGGGTTGAAAATGATGCAGAAATAAGAACACCTTCCCCATGGCAAGAGACCATGTGATTGGCATGTTGTCCAAAGTCCAGTGTAGTTGAAACCAGTGTGGCCCATGTGGCCCCGCCCATGCTCGCGAGCCATATTGGTCACAAACACACATTGTGACCCTCAACCTGAGCCCAGCCCTCAAGTAAGGCCTCTCAGTGGCTGGATGAAGAGACAGCATATTGGGCCTGCCATGCCCCTAGGCCCCAATTTTTAACGATAGTTTGGGTTGTCTCTTCACTCTTCCCCAGGGCTGTGCTTTGTAATTTCTCTTTGGTTGGGTCACTTGAGGTAACAAACGTGAAAGGGGACCTCCCATTCCACAGATTATCGAAAAAGAATTGGGACAGGGACAAATTCACAGAGAGGAAGATTCGTCCATGGCCCATGAGGCCTCCCCACATCCACGGCCATCGTTGATTCAAAATATAGAGACAAAAACCTGACCAAGTGCCTCAGCCTCGCTCTTTCTTCATATCCTAAAGAGTTCTTCTCATGGTGTTTAGATTGGGCCTGCCATACCTATGTCCCAAAACCTGAGCTGAGTTTGTGTTTTCAGACTTCTGTCCTCAAAAACCTGTGCAACACACCCTCCAGGCTGGGGCCCCTGGAGCCACACATTAGGACTGTGCCTACCCAATCCATGGGAATTCTGCCCATTCCATTGTCCAAAGTCGTACAAATTAGGAGAACCCTCCAAATTCCCCGAGGCCATCCCAATAGTGTATGTCTCCGGGGACAAACAGGCGCGGTCTAACACCAGGTGTGCATCTACCCCCACTCATTCCATAGATGGATATCTCCAGAGAAGAAGATGGAACCAGACAGGACCCTAGGCCATAATCGGATCCATTGCTTTGGTACAGGCGTGTCTCCTCAAAAGCCTGGATTCCAATAACAGCATAAGTGATTTCCTGAGGCACCCATCAGAAAAATCTGGTCTCCACAGGGAAACTTGTGCATGGGAGCTATGTCAAAAGCTTAGGAGAAACTTCAGGGTCCCGGTGCCACCGCCCCATTCCAAGGCCCTCATGGACACAAACACACATTAGGCCCCATCCTCAGGAAAGTCCATTTCAACTCCGCCACCCACTCCTGGCCCAGAAGCCCTCAAGTTTGGCAATTCCGGACCCACAATGCAGCACCCTGCTTCCCCTCTAGAAAAAATATATTGCCTAATGAGTTTCCCAGGCACCTCAAATGAGGATAAACTTACACGGCACTCGACTGTACCTAAATTATATAGTCTAACCTGAGCTCTAATGCACTGTCTGGCACAACCTGAACCCGAAACTCCGGACCAACACCCAGGCAGCTGACTGCACACTGAGCACATCAGACCTGCCATGGCCTTAGGTCGTCATCTCTTCCCAACTGCGGTTTTCAGACTTCAGATCCTAGACCTTATATCCAACCACTGCCTAGGGTTGAAAATGATGCAGAAATCAGAGCTCCTTCCCCATGGCAAGAGACCTTGTGATTGGCATATTGTCCTAAGTTCAGTGTAGTTGAAACCAGTATGGCCCATGAGTCCCAGCCCCTGCTCGCGGGCCACATTGGTCACAAACACACATTGTGACGCTCAGGCTGTGCTCAGTCCTTAAGTAAGGCCACTCAGTGGCTGGATGAAGAGACAGCATATTGGGCCTGCCATGCCCCTAGGCCCCAATTTTTAACCATAGTTTGGGTTGTCCCTTCACTCTTCCCCAGGGCTCTGCTTTGGAATTCCTCTTTGGTTGGGACACCTGAATTAACAAACCTGAGAGGAGACCGCCCATTCCATAGATTGATGGAAAGAAATTGGGACCGGGCCAAATCCACAGAGAGGAAGATTCGTCCATGGCCCATGAGGACTCCCCACATTCCACGCCCATCTTTGATACAAAATCCAGACAAAAGCCTGAGCAAGCGCCTCAGACTCGCTCTTTCTTCATATCCTGAAGAGTTTTTCTCATGGTTTGTAGATTGGACCTGCCATACCTATGTCCCCAACGTAAGCTGAGTTTGTGTTTTCAGACTTCTGTCCTCAAATTTCTGGGCCACACACCCTCCAGGCTGGGGCCCCTGGAGCCACACATTAGGACTGTGCCTACCCAATGATGGGAATTCTGCCCATTCCATTGTCCAAAATCGTACAAAATGGGAGAACCCTCCAAAGTTCCCGAGGCCATCCCAATAGTGTAGGTCTCCCGGGACAAACAAGGGCGGTCTGACACCAGCTGACCTTCTACCTACACTCATACAAAACATGGATGTCCCCAGAGAAGAAGATGGAACCAGGCAGGACCCTAGGCCATAATTGGATCCATTGCTTTGGTTTACAGGCATGTCTCCTCAAAAGCCTGGATTCCAAGGCCAGCATAGGGGGTTTCCTGAGGCACCCATCAGAACAAATCTCGTCTCCACAAGGAAACTTGTGCATGGGACCTATGTCAAAAGCTTAGGAGAATACTTCAGGGTACCGGTGCCACCACCCCATTCCATGGCCTTCATGGACACAAACACATATTAGGCCCCATCCTAGGGAAAGTACATTTCAACTCAGCCACCCCGCTTGCTCCCGCAGAGCCATCAGATCTCAACTGACTTGTTGCTAGGAGACAATTGGAATGTGAGTCCCGCTTCCCTGGCATCCATCCCCGAACGGTGCTCTGGAGTCCTTCTATATGGGATATCCTGGAGCTTCCCAACAGGTCTCAATTGTCCCGCAGAAGGAATCCTTGAAGGGCTCGTCCCACAACTCCCAACGTGGGAAAACCTCCATGGCCATGAGATTCCGCTCCGTTCATGAAGGGGCAGTCATGCACCGAAACTCCAACCTGAGCCAAAGTCTGATCCTCGCCGTGACTTCAGAAGCATGAGATATTCGTTCAGATCTGCAGGGGGTAACAGCCATGCCCTCGACTTGAAGCCCAAGTCTAGCTTCTGCTCTCAGACTTGTCCTCACACTCCTGTTCCAGAATCTTTCATGTTTGACAATACCGGACCCACAATGCAGCACTCTGCCTACCTCTAGAAAAAATATATTGCCTAATGTGTTGCCTAGGCACCTCAAATGAGGATAAACCTACACGGCTCTCGACTGTACCTGAATTATATAATCTAACCTGGGCACTAATGCACTGTCTGACACAACCTGAGCCCGAACCTCCTGACCAACACCTAGGCAGCTGACCACACCTTGAGCACATCAGACCTGCCATGGCCTTAGGTCGTCTTCTCTTCCCAACTGGGATTTTCAGGCTTCAGAACCTAGATCTTAACACCAACCACTGCCCAGGGTTGAAAATGATGCAGAAATCAGAGCTCCTTCCCCATGGCAAAAGACCTGTGATTGGAATGTTGTCCAAAGTTCAGTGTAGTTGAAACCAGTGTGGCCCCTGAGGCCCCGCCCATGCTCGCGGGCCACATTGGTCACAAACACACATTGTGACACTCAGCCTGTACCCAGTCCTCAAGTAAGGCCCTCAGTGCCTGGATGAAGAGACAGCATATTGGGCCTGCCATTCCACTAGGCGCCAATTTTTAACCATATTTTGGGTTGTCCCTTCACTCTTCCCCAGGTCTCTGCTTTGAAATTCCTCTTTGGTTGGGACACCTGAGGTAAAAAACCTGATAGGAGACCTCCCATCCCACAGATTGACGGAAAGAAATTGGGACTGGGCCAAATCCACAAAGAGGAAGATTCGTCCATGGCCCATGAGGCCTCCCCACATTCAACGCCCATCCTTGATACAAAATCCAGAGACAAAAGCCTGAGCAAGTGCCTCATTCTCGCTCTTTCTTCATATCCTGAAGAGTTCTTCTCATGGTTTGTAGATTGGACCTGCCATACCTACGTCCGCACACCTAAGCTGAGTTTGTGTTTTCAGACTTCTGTCCTCAAAGTCCTGGGCCACACACCCTCCAGGCTGGGGCCCCTGGAGCCAGACATTAGGACTGTGCCACCCAATCCATGGGAATTCTGCCCATTCCATTGTCCAAAATCGTACAAATTAGAAGTACCCTCCAAAGTCCCTGAGGCCATACCAATAGTGTAGGTCTCCCAGAACAAACAAGGGCGGTCTGACAACAGCTGAGCATCTACATCCACTCATACCATAAATGGATGTCCCCAGAGAAGACGATGGAACCAGACATGACCCTAGGCCATAATCGGATCCATTGCTTTGGTTTACAGGCATGTCTCCTCAAAAGCCTGGATTCCAAGACCAGCATAGGGGGTTTTCTGAGGCACCCATCAGAACAAATCTCGTCTCCACAAGAAAACTTGTGCATGGGACGTATGTCAAAAGCTTGGAGAATACTTCAGGGTCCCAGTGCCACCGCTCCATTCCAAGGCCTTCATGGACAAAATCACACATTAGGCCCCAAACTCGGGAAGGTCCATTTCAACACAGCCGCCCGATTGCTAACGCAGAGCCATAGAACTCAACTGTCTTGTTGCTAGGAGACAATTGGAATGCGAGGCTGGCTTCCCTGGCATCCATCCTTGAACGGTGCACTGCAGTCATTCCATATGGGATGTCCTGGAGCTGACCAACAGGTCTCAATTGTCCCGCAGAAGGAATCCTTGAAGGGGGATCCCACACTCCCAACGTTGGAAAACCTCCATGGCCGTGAGATTCCGCTCCGTTCATGAAGGGGCAGTCATGCACAGAAACTCTTACCCGAGCCAACTTCTGATCCTCGCCGTGACTTAAGATGCATGAGATATTGGATCAGATCTGCAGGGGGTACTTGCCATACTCTCGGCCTGAAGCCCAAGTCTAATTGTGTTCTCAGACTTCTGTCCTCACCCTCCTGGCCCAGAAGTCCTCAAGTTTGGCAATTCCGGACCCACAATGCAGCAATCTGCCTGCCCTCTAGGAAAAATATATTGCCTAATGATTTTCCCAGGCATCTCAAATGAGGATAAACTTTCACGGCACTCGACTGTACCTAAATTATATAGTCAAAACTGGGCACTAATGCACTGTCTGACACAACCTGAACGGGAAACTCTGGACCAACACACAGGCAGCTGACCGCACACTGAGCACATGAGACTCGCCATGGCCTTAGGTCGTCATCTCTTCCCAACTGTGGTTTTCAGGCTTCAAAACCTAGACCTTATCACAACCACTTCCCAGTGTTGAAAATGATGCAGAAATCAGAGCTCCTTCCCCATGGCAAGAGACCTTGTGATTGGCATGTTGTCCAAAGTTCAGTGTAGTTGAAACCAGTGTTGCCCATGAGGCCCCGCCCAACCTCGCGGCCACATTGGTCACAAACACACATGCTGACCCTCAGTCTGAACCCAGTCTTTAAGTAAGGCCACTCAGTGGCTGGATGAAGAGACAGCATATTGGGCCTGCCATGCCCCTAGGCCCCAATTTTTAACCATAGTTCGGTTGTCCACTCAGTCTTCCCCACGGCTTTGCTATGGAATTCCTCTTTTGGTGGGACACCTGAGGTAACAAAACTGAAATGAGTCCTCCTATCCCACAGATTGACGAAAAGCAATTGGGAATCGGGCCAAATCCTCAGAGAGGAAGATTCGTCCATGGCCCATGAGGCCTACGCGACATTCCACGGCCGACTCTGATACAAAATCCAGAAAAAAAAGCCTAAGCTAGCGCCTCAGACTCGCACTTTCTTCATATCCTAAAGAGTTCTTTTCATGGTTTGTAGATCAGGCCTGCCATACCTACGTCCCCAAACCTAAGCTGAGTTTGTGTTTCCAGACTTCTGTCCTCCAAGTTTTGGGCCACACACCCACCAGACTGGGCCCCTGGAGCCACACATTAGGACTGTGCCTACCAATCCATGGGAATTCTGCCCATTCCATGGTCCAAAATCGGAAAAATTAGGAGAAACCTCCAAGTCCCTGAGGCCATCCCAATAGTGTAGGTCGCCCGGAACAAACAAGGGCTGTCTGACACCAGCTGATAATCGACCTCCACTCATACCATACATGGATGTCCCCAGAGAAGAAGATTGAACCAGACAGGACCCTAGGCCATAATAGGATCCATTCCTTTGGGTTACAGGCATATGTCCTCAAAAGCCTGATTCCAATACGAGCATAGGGGTCTTCCTGAGGCACCCATCAGAACTCATCTCGTCTAAACAAGGAAACCTGTGCATGGGAGCCATGTCCAAACCTTAGGAGAGTACTTCAAGGTCCCGGTGCCACCGCCCCATTCCAAGGCCCTCATGGACCCAAAAACACATTAGGAACCATCCTCAGGAAAGTCCATTTCAACTCAGCCACCCCGATAGCTCTGGCAGAGCCATCAGATCTAAACTGTCTTGTTGCTAGGAGAAAATTGGAATGCGAGGCGGGCTTCCCAGGCATCGATCCGCGAACGGGACAACTGAGGTTAAAAAAGAAAACAACAACAACAAAAAAAAAAAAAACGGACTTCTTCCAGCCCACAGAATGACCCCAAACTCTTTGGACGGGGCCAAACCACCAGAGAGTAAGACTCGTCCATTTCCCATGAAGTCACCCAGAAATTCCACGACCATGAGTGACACGATATCCAGAGACAAAAACTTGAGCAGGAGCCTCACACTCGCCCTTTTTTCAAATCCCGAAGAGTTCTCCTCATGGTCTGTAGGTCAGTCCTGCCATACCTATGACACGAAACATAAGCCGAGTCTGTGTTTTCAGACAACTGTCCAAACAGCCCTGGCCTACACAACCTACAGGCTCAGGCCCCTGGAGCCAAACCTGAGGACTGTACTTGCCCTCTCCAAGGGAATTGTGTGTGCCCATTCCAATGGCCACAACCCTTCTAATAGGATAAACCTCCAAAGTCCCTGATCCATCTCAATAGTGGTGGCTTCCCAGGAAAAACAGGGTCAATCTGAGCCCAACTGAGCACCTACCTGCACTCAGACCCATAGACAGATGTCCCCAGAGGTAAAAAGGAAAGAACAGGCCCCTAGGCACTAATCAGATACATTGCTTTGGTTTCCAGGCATCTCTCCTCAGAGGCCTGTATTTCAAAAGCAGCATATAGCTGTTTCTTGACTCACCCATCAGAAAACATCTCATCTACACATGGGAAACTTGCACGTTGGAGCTGTGTCAAAGCCTCTGTTTAGGAGAACCCTTTAGGGCCCCAGTGCCACCGCTTCATTCCAAGGTCTCCATAGGCACAAAAGCACATTAGGACCCATCCCCAGGGGTGTCCATTTCAACTCAGCGTCCTCGGTTGCTCCCCACAGATCCAGGAGATCTAACCTGTCTTGTTGCTAGGAGACAATTGGAATGCGAAGTGGGCTACCCAGCCATCCATCCTTAGAACCCTGCTCAGAATCATTGGCCTGGAGCCAAACAACAGGTCTCAATTGTCCTGCACAAGACTCTCTGCAGTTTGGAGCGTCTCACAACTCCCATCATGGGAAAACCCCCATGGCCTCGTTATGCCCTTCCATTCATAAAGGGGCCATCAGGGACAGAAACTCCAAACTGAGCGATCGTATGATCCTCGCCCTGACTTCAGATGCACGAGATCTCGATTCAGGTCTGTAGATTGTGCCTGCCATGGCCTCACCCAGAAACCTAAGCCTAGCTTGTGTTCTCAGACTTTTGTCGTCAGACTACTGGCCCACAAGCCCTCCAGTTTGGCAATCTAGAACTACAATGCAGCACTAGGCCTGCCCCCAGAAGAAAAACATTGTCTTCTGGGGTTACCCAGTAACCCCAAATGAGGATCAACCTCCACCGACCTTGGCTGTACCCCAAATACATAAGCTTACCAGGGCACTAATACCCTTTCTGACACAGGCTGAGCCTGGAGCCCTGGCCCCTCCCAGAGAGCTGGCCGTACACTGAGCACATCGAGCCGCCATGGCCTTAGGTCGTCATCTCTTCCCAACCTCGGTTTTCAGGTTTCAGAACCTAGACCTTATCTCCAATCACTGCCCAGGGTTGAAGGTGATGCAGAAATCAGAACTCCTTCCCCATGGCAAGAAACCTTGTGGTTGGCATGTTGTCCAACCTTCAGTGTAGTTGAAACCAGTGTGGCCCATGAGGCCCGGCCCATGCTCGTGGGCCACATTGGTCACAAACACACATTGTGACCCTCAGGCTGAGCCCAGTCCTCAAGTAAGGCCCCTCAGTGCCTGGATGAAGAGATAGCATATTGGTCTTGCAATGCCCCTAGGCCCCAATTTTTAACCATAGTTCGGGTTGTCCCTTCAGTCTTCCCCACGGCTTTGCTATGGAATTCCTCTTTTGGTGGGACACCTGAAGTAACAAATCTGAAATGTGTCCTCCTATCCCACAGATTGACGAAAAGCAATTGGGAATCGGGCCAAATCCTCAGAGAGGTAGATTCGTCCATGGCCCATGAGGCCTCCCCGACATTCCACGGCCGTCGCTGATACAAAATCCAGAGACAAAAGCCTAAGCTAGCGCCTCAGACTCGCACTTTCTTCATATCCTGAAGAGTTCTTCTCATGGTTTATAGATCGGGCCTGCCATACCTACGTCCCCAAACCTAAGCTGAGTTTGTGTTTCCAGACTTCTGTCCTCAAAGTCTTGGGCCACACACCATCCAGGCTGGGCCGCTGGAGCCACACATTAGGAATGTGCCTACCAATCCATGGGAATTCTGCCCATTCCATGGTCCAAAATCGTACAAATTAGGAGAAACCTCCAAAGTCCCTGAGGCCATCCCAATAGTGTAGGTCGCCCGGAACAAACAAGGGCTGTCTGACTCCAGCTGATAATCGACCTCCACTCATACCATAGATGGATGTCCCCAGAGAAGAAGATTAAACCAGACAGGACCCTAGGCCATAATAGGATCAATTGCTTTGGGTTACAGGCATGTGGTTTCAAAAGCCTGATTCCAATACGAGCATAGGGGCTTTCCTGAGGCACCCATCGGAACTCATCTCGTCTCCACAAGGAAACCTGTGCATGGGAGCCATGTCCAAAGCTTAGGAGAGTACTTCAGGGTCCCGGTGCCAACGCCCCTTTCCAAGGCCCTCATGGACCCAAAAACACATTAGGACCCATCCTCAGGAAATTCCGTTTCGCAGCCACCCCGATTGCTCCGGCAGAGCCATCAGATCTAAACTGTCTTGTTGCTAGGAAACAATTGGAATGCTAGGCGGGCTTCCCAGGCATCCATCCGCGAACGGTGCTCTGGAGTCATTCCATATGGGATGTCCTGGAGCTGTCCAACTGGTCTCAATTGTCCCGCAGAAGGAATCTTTGAAGGGGGCATCCCACGACTCCCAACGTGGGAAAACCTCAATGGCCTCGAGATGCCGCTCCCTTTATGAAGCGGCCGTCATGCACAGAAACTCCGACCTGAGCCAACGTCTGATCCTCGCCCTGACTTCAGATGCATGAGATATTGGTTCAGATCTGCAGGGGTAACCTGCCGTGCCCTCGCCCTGAAACCCAAGTCTAGCTTGTCTTCTCAGACTTCCGTCCTCACACTCCTGGCCCCGAAGCCCTCAAGTTTGGCAATTCCGGACCCACAATGCAGCACTCTGCCTGCCCTCTAGAAAAAAAAATTATTGCCTCATGAGCTGCCCAGGCACCTTAAATGAGGATCAACCTACACAGCACTCGACTTTACAAAAATTATATAGTCTAACTTGGGCACTAATGCACTGTCGAACACAACCTGAGCCCGGACCTCCTGACCAACACCCAGAAAGCTGACCGCACACTGAGAACATAAAACCTGCCATGGCCTTAGGTCATCATCTCTTCCCTACCTCAGTTCTCAGGCTTCAGAACCAAGACCTTATCTCCAATCACTGCCCAGGGGTGAGTGTGATGCAGAAATCAGAACTCCTCCTTACCCATGGCAGAACCCTTGTGGTTGGCACGTTGTCCAACGTTCAGTGTAGGAGAAACCAGCATTCACCCTGAGGCCCCGCCCATTCTTGAGTGCGACGAGGGCATAGACACGCATTGTGACCCTCAGCATGAGTCCTGTCCTCTATTAAATCCTCTCAGTGGCTGGACCATTAGATGTCATAATGGGCTTGACATGTCCCTAGACCCCAATTTTTAACCAGATTTCTGATTGTCCAGTCGCCCCTCCCCAGGGCTCTACTCTGGACTCACTCATTTGGTGGGACACCTGAGGTTAAAAAAGAAAACAACAACAACAACAACAAAAAAAAAAACGGACTTATTCCAGCCCACAGAATGACCCCAAACTCTTTCGACGGGGCCAAATCACCAGAGAGTAAGACTCGTCCATTTCCCATGAGGTCACCCAGAAATTCCACGACCATGAGTGACACGATATCCAGAGACAAAAACTTGAGCAGGAGCCTAACAGTCGCGCTTCTTTCAAATCCCGAAGAGACCTCCTCATGGTCTGTAGATCAGTCCTGCCATACCTATGACCCGAAACATAAGCCGAGTCTGTGTTTTCAGACAACTGTCCAAACATCCCTGGCCTACACAACCTACAGGCTCAGGCCCCTGGAGCCAAACCTGAGGACTGTAATTGCCCTCTCCAAAGGAATTGTGTGTGCCCATTCCAATGGCCACAAGCCTTCTAATAGGATAAACCTCCAAATCCCTGATCCATCTCAATAGTGGTGGCTTCCCAGGAAAAACAGGGGCAATCTGAGCCCAACTGAGCACCTACCTGCACTCAGACTTATAGACAGATGTCCCCAAGGGTAAAAAGGAAAGAACAGGCCCCTAGGCACTAATCAGATCCATTGCTTTGGTTGCCAGGCATCTCTCCTCAGTGGCCTGGATCAAAAGCAGCATATAGCTGTTTCTTGACTCACCCATCAGAAAACATCTCATCTACACATGGGAAACTTGCACGTTGGAGCTGTGTCAAAGCCTCTGTTTAGGAGAACCCTTTAGGGCCCCAGTGCCACCGCTTCATTCCAAGGTCTCCATAGGTACAAAAGCACATTAGGACCCATCCCCAGGGGTGTCCATTTCAACTCAGCGTCCTCGGTTGCTCCCCACAGATCCAGGAGATCTAACCTGTCTTGTTGCTAGGAGACAATTGGAATGCGAGGTGGGCTACCCAGCCATCCATCCTTAGAAGCCTGCTCAGAATCATTGGTCTGGAGCCAAACAACAGGTCTCAATTGTCCTGCAGAAGACTCTCTGCAGTTTGGAGCGTCTCACAACTCCCATCGTGGGAAAACCCCGATGGCCTCGTTATGCCCTTCCATTCATAAAGGGGCCATCAGGGACAGAAACTCCAACCTGAGCGATCATCTGATCCTCGCCCTGACTTCAGATGCACGAGATCTCGATTCAGGTCTGTAGATTGTGCCTGCCATGGCCTCACAAAAAACCTAAGCCTAGCTTGTGTTCTCAGACTTTTGTCGTCAGACTACTGGCCCACAAGCCCTCCAGTTTGGCAATCTAGAACTACAATGCAGCACTCTGCCTGCCCCCCAGAAGAAAAACATTGTCTTCTGGGGTTACCCAGTAACCCCAAATGAGGATCAACCTCCACCGACCTTGGCTGTACCCCAAATACATAAGCTTACCAGGGCACTAATACCCTTTCTGACACAGCCTGAGCCTGGACCCCTGGCCCCTCCCAGACAGCTGGCCGCACACTGAGCACATCGAGCCGCCATGGCCTTAGGTCGTCATCTCTTCCCAACTGCGGTTTTCAGGCTCCAGAACCTAGACCTTATCTCCAATCACTGCCCAGGGTTGAAGGTGATGCAGAAATCAGAACTCCTTCCCCATGGCAAGAAACCTTGTGGTTGGCATGTGTCCAACCTTCAGTGTAGTTGAAACCAGTGTGGCCCATGAGGCCCGGCCCATGCTCGCGGGCCACATTGGTCACAAACACACATTGTGATCCTCAGGCTGAGCCCAGTCCTCAAGTAAGGCCCCTCAGTGGCTGGATGAAGAGATAGCATATTGGTCTTGCAATGCCCCTAGGCCCCAATTTTTAACCATAGTTCGGGTTGTCCCTTCAGTCTTCCCCACGGCTTTGCTATGGAATTCCTCGTTTGGTGGGACACCTGAAGTAACAAATCTGAAATGTGTCCTCCTATCCCACAGATTGACGAAAAGCAATTGGGAATCGGGCCAAATCCTCAGAGAGGTAGATTCGTCCATGGCCCATGAGGCCTCCCCGACATTCCACGGCCCTCGCTGATACAAAATCCAGAGACAAAAGCCTAAGCTAGCGCCTCAGACTCGCACTTTCTTCATATCCTAAAGAGTTCTTCTAATGGTTTGTAGATCGGGCCTGCCATACCTACGTCCCCAAACCTAAGCTGAGTTTGTGTTTCCAGACTTCTGTCCTCAAAGTCTTGGGCCACACACCCTCCAGGCTGGGCCGCTGGAGCCACACATTAGGACTGTGCCTACCAATCCATGGGAATTCTCCCCATTCCATGGTCCAAAATCGTACAAATTAGGAGAAACCTCCAAAGTCCCTGAGGCCATCCCAATAGTATAGGTCGCCAGGAACAAACAAGGGCTGTCTGACACCAGCTGATAATCGACCTCCACTCATACCTTAGATGGATGTCCCCAGAGAAGAAGATTGAACCAGACAGGACCCTAGGCCATAATAGGATCCATTCCTTTGGGTTACAGGCATGTGTCCTCAAAAGCCTGATTCCAATACGAGCATAGGGGTTTTCCTGAGGCACCCATCCGAACTCAACTCGTCTCCACAAGGAAACCTGTGCATGGGAGCCATGTCCAAAGCTTAGGAGAGTACTTTAGGGTCCGGTGCCACCGCCCCATTCCAAGGCCCTCATGGACACAAAAACACATTAGGACCCATCCTCAGGAAAGTCCATTTCAACTCAGCCACCCCGGTTGCTCCCGCAGAGCCATGAGATCTAAACTGTCTTGTTGCTAGGAGACAATTGGAATGCGAGGCGGGCTTCCCAGGCATCCATCCGCGAACGGTGCTCTGGAGTCATTCCATATGGGATGTCCTGGAGATGTCCAACAGGTTTCAATTGTCCCGCAGAAGGAATCCTTGAAGGGGGCATCCCACAACTCCCAAAGTGGGAAAACCTCAATGGCCTCGAGATTCCGCTCCCTTCATGAAGCGGCTGTCATGCACAGAAACTCCAACCTGAGCCAACGTCTGAATCTCGCCCTGACTTCAGATGCATGAGATATTGGTTCAGATCTACAGGGGGTACCTGCCGTGCCCTCGCCCTGAAACCCAAGTCTAGCTTGTCTTCTCAAACTTCCATCCTCACACTCCAAGCCCCGAAGCCCTCAAGTTTGGCAATTCCGGACCCACAATGCAGCACTCTGCCTGCCCTCTAGAAAAAAAATTATTGCCTCATGAGCTGCCCAGGCACCTTAAATGAGGATCAACCTACACAGCACTCGACTTTACCCAAATTATATAGTCTAACCTGGGCACTAATGCACTGTCGAACACAACCTGAGCCCGGACCTCCTGACCAACACCCGGAAAGCTGACCGCACACTGAGCACATAAAACCCGCCATGGCCTTAGGTCATCATCTCTTCCCTACCTCAGTTTTCTGGCTTCAGAACCGAGACCTTATCTCCAATCACTGCCCAGGGGTGAGTGTGATGCAGAAATCAGAACTCCTCCTTACCCATGGCAGAACCCTTGTGGTTGGCACGTTGTCCAACGTTCAGTGTAGGAGAAACCAGCATTCACCCTGAGGCCCCGCCCATTCTTGATTGCGACGAGGGCATAGACACGCATTGTGACCCTCAGCATGAGTCCTGTCCCCTAGTAAGTCCTCTCAGTGGCTGGATCATTAGATGTCATAACGGGCTTGACATGTCCCTAGGCCCCAATTTTTAACCAGATTTCTGATTGTCCAGTCGCCCCTCCCCAGGGCTCTACTCTGGAATCACTCATTTGGTGGGACACCTGAGGTTAAAAAAGAAAACAACAACAACAACAACAACAAAAAAAAAAAACGGACTTATTCCAGCCCACAGAATTACCCCAAACTCTTTGGACGGCGCCAAACCACCAGAGAGTAAGACTCGTCCATTTCCCATGAGGTCACCCCGAAATTCCACGACCATGAGTGACACGATATCCAGAGACAAAAACTTGAGCAGGAGCCTCACAGTCGCGCTTCTTTCAAATCCCGAAGAGACCTCCTCATGGTCTGTAGATCAGTCCTGCCATACCTATGACCCGAAACATAAGCCGAGTCTGTGTTTTCAGACAACTGTCCAAACAGCCCTGGCCTACACAACCTACAGGCTCAGGCCCCTGGAGCCAAACCTGAGGACTGTACTTGCCCTCTCCAAGGGAATTGTGTGTGCCCATTCCAATGGCCACAAGCCTTCTAATAGGATAAACCTCCAAATCCCTGATCCATCTCAATAGTGGTGGCTTCCCAGGAAAAACAGGGGCAATCTGAGCCCAACTGAGCACCTACCTGCACTCAGACCCATAAACAGATGTTCCCAGAGGTAAAAAGGAAAGAACAGGCCCCTAGGCACTAATTAGATTCATTGCTTTGGTTTCCAGGCATCTCTCCTCAGAGGCCTGGATTTCAAAAGCAGCATATAGCTGTTTCTTGACTCACCCATCAGAAAACATCTCATCTACCCATGGGAAACTTGCACGTTGGAGCTGTGTCAAAGCCTCTGTTTAGGAGAATCCTTTAGGGCCCCAGTGCCACCGCTTCATTCCAAGGTCTCCATAGGCACAAAAGCACATTAGGACCCATCCCCAGGGTTGTCCACTTCAACTCAGCGTCTTCGGTTGCTCCCCACAGATCCAGGAGATCTAAACTGTCTTGTTGCTAGGAGACAATTGGAATGCGAGGTGGGCTACCCAGCCATCCATCCTTAGAACCCTGCTCAGAATCATTGGCTTGGAGTCAAACAACAGGTCTCAATTGTCCTGCACAAGACTCTCTGCAGTTTGGAGCGTCTCCCAACTCCCATCATGGGAAAACCCCCATGGCCTCGTTATGCCCTTCCATTCATAAAGGGGCCATCAGGGACAGAAACTCCAACCTGAGCGATCGTCTGATCCTCGCCCTGACTTCAGATGCACGAGATCTCGATTCAGGTCTGTAGATTGTGCCTGCCATGGCCTCACCCAGAAACCTAAGCCTAGCTTGTGTTCTCAGAATTTTGTCGTCAGACTACTGGCCCACAAGCCCTCCAGTTTGGCAATCTAGAACTACAATGCAGCACTCTGCCTGCCCACCAGAAGAAAAACATTGTCCTCTGGGGCTACCCAGTAACCCCAAATGAGGATCAACCTGCACCGACCTTGGCTGTACCCCAAATACATAAGCTTACCAGGGCACTAATACCCTTTCTGACACAGCCTGAGCCTGGACCCACTGGCCCCTCCAGACAGCTGGCCGCACACTGAGCACATCGAGCCGCCATGGCCTTAGGTCGTCATCTCTTCCCAACCTCGGTTTTCAGGTTTCAGAACCTAGACCTTATCTCTAATCACTGCCCAGGGTTGAAGGTGATGCAGAAATCAGAACTCCTTCCCCATGGCAAGAAACCTTGTGGTTGGCATGTTGTCCAACCTTCAGTGTAGTTGAAACCACTGTGGCCCATGAGGCCCCGCCCATGCTCGCGGGCCACATTGGTCACAAACAAACATTGTGACCCTCAGGCTGAGCCCAGTCCTCAAGTAAGGCCCCTCAGTGGCTGGATGAAGAGATAGCATATTGGGCTTGCAATGCCCCTAGGCCCCAATTTTTAACCATAGTTCGGGTTGTCCCTTCAGTCTTCCCCACGGCTTTGCTATGGAATTCCTCTTTTGGTGGGCCACCTGAGGTAACAAAACTGACATGAGTCCTCCTATCTCACAGATTGACGAAAAGCAATTGGGAATTGGGCCAAATCCTCAGAGAGGTAGATTCGTCCATGGCCCATGAGGCCTCCCCGACATTCCATGGCCCTCGCTGATACAAAATCCAGAGACAAAAGCCTAAGCTAGCGTCTCAGACTCGCACTTTCTTCATATCCTAAAGAGTTCTTCTCATGGTTTGTAGATCGGGCCTGCCATACCTACGTCCCCAAACCTAAGCTGAGTTTGTGTTTCCAGACTTCTGTCCTCAAAGTCTTGGGCCACACACCCTCCAGGCTGGGCCGCTGGAGCCACACATTAGGACTGTGCCTACCAATCCATGGGAATTCTCCCCATTCCATGGTCCAAAATCGTACAAATTAGGAGAAACCTCCAAAGTCCCTGAGTCCATCCCAATAGTAGAGGACGCCAGGAACAAACAAGGGCTGTCTGACACCAGCTGATATTCGACCTCCACTCATACCTTATATGGATGTCCCCAGAGAAGAACATTGAACGAGACAGGACCCTAGTCCATAATAGGATCCATTCCTTTGGGTTACAGGCATGTGTCCTCAAAAGCCTGATTCCAATACGAGCATAGGGGTTTTCCTGAGGCACCCATCCGAACTCAACTCGTCTCCACAAGGAAACCTGTGCATGGGAGCCATGTCCAAAGCTTAGGAGAGTACTTCAGGGTCCGGTGCCACCGCCCCATTCCAAGGCCCTTATGGACACAAAAACACATTAGGACCCATCCTCAGGAAAGTCCATTTCAACTCAGCCACCCCGGTTGCTCCGGCAGAGCCATCAGATCTAAACTGTCTTGTTGCTAGGAGACAATTGGAATGCGAGGCGGGCTTCCCAGGCATCCATCCGCGAACGGTGCTCTGGAGTCATTCCATATGGGATGTCCTGGAGATGTCCAACAGGTTTCAATTGTCCCGCAGAAGGAATCCTTGAAGGGGGCATCCCACAACTCCCAAAGTGGGAAAACCTCAATGGCCTCGAAATTCCGCTCCCTTCATGAAGCGGCCGTCATGCACAGAAACTCCAACCTGAGCCAACGTCTGATCCTCGCCCTGACTTCAGATGCATGAGGTATTGGTTCAGATCTACAGAGGGTACCTGACGTGCCCTCGCCCTGAAACCCAAGTCTAGCTTGTCTTCTCAAACTTCCATCCTCACACTCCTGGCTCCGAAGCCCTCACGTTTGGCAATTCCGGACCCACAATGCAGCACTCTGCCTGCCCTCTAGAAAAAAAATTATTGCCTCATGAGCTGCCCAGGCACCTTAAATGAGGATCAACCTACACAGCACTCGACTTTACCCAAATTATATAGTCTAACCTGGGCACTAATGCACTGTCGAACACAACCTGAGCCCGGACCTCTTGACCAACACCCGGAAAGCTGACCACACACTGAGCACATAAAAACCGCCATGGCCTTAGGTCATCATCTCTTCCCTACCTCAGTTTTCTGGCTTCAGAACCGAGACCTTATCTCCAATCACTGCCCAGGGGTGAGTGTGATGCAGAAATCAGAACTCCTCCTTACCCATGGCAAGAACCTTTGTGGTTGGCACGTTGTCCAACGTTCAGTGTAGGAGAAACCAGCATTCACCCTGAGGCCCCGCCCATTCTTGAGTGCGACGAGGGCATAGACACGCATTGTGACCCTCAGCATGAGTCCTGTCCTCTATTAAATCCTCTCAGTGTCTGGACCATTAGATGTCATAATGGGCTTGACATGTCCCTAGGCCCCAATTTTTAACCAGATTTCTGATTGTCCAGTCGCCCCTCCCCAGGGCTCTACACTGGACTCACTCATTTGGTGGGACACCTGAGGTTAAAAAAGAAAACAACAACAACAACAACAGCAAAAAAAAAAAAAAAAACTAACGGACTTATTCCAGCCCACAGAATGACCTCAAACTCTTTCGACGGGGCCAAACCACCAGAGAGTAAGACTCGTCCATTTCCCATGAGGTCACCCCGAAATTCCACGACCATGAGTGACACGATATCCAGAGACAAAAACTTGAGCAGGAGCCTCACAGTCGCGCTTCTTTCAAATCCCGAAGAGACCTCCTCATGGTCTGTAGATCAGTCCTGCCATACCTATGACCCGAAACATAAGCCGAGTCTGTGTTTTCAGACAACTGTCCAAACAGCCCTGGCCTACACAACCTACAGGCTCAGGCCCCTGGAGCCAAACCTGAGGACTGTACTTGCCCTCTCCAAGGGAATTGTGTGTGCCCATTCCAATGGCCACAAGCCTTCTAATAGGATAAACCTCCAAATCCCTGATCCATCTCAATAGTGGTGGCTTCCCAGGAAAAACAGGGGCAATCTGAGCCCAACTGAGCACCTACCTGCACTCAGACCCATAGACAGATGTCCCCAGAGGTAAAAAGGAATGAACAGGCCCCTAGGCACTAATCAGATCCATTGCTTTGGTTTCCAGAAATCTCTCCTCAGAGGCCTGGATTTCAAAATCAGCATATAGCTGTTTCTTGACTCACCCATCAGAAAACATCTCATCTACACATGGGAAACTTGCACGTTGGAGCTGTGTCAAAGCCTCTGTTTAGGAGAACCCTTTAGGGCCCCAGTGCCACCGCTTCATTCCAAGGTCTCCATAGGCACAAAAGCACATTAGGACCCATCCCCAGGGGTGTCCATTTCAACTCAGCGTCTTCGGTTGCTCCCCACAGATCCAGGAGATCTATCCTCTCTTGTTCCTAGGAGACAATTGGAATGCGAAGTGGGCTACCCAGCCATCCATCCTTAGAACCCTGCTCAGAATCATTGGCTTTGAGTCAAACAACAGGACTCAATTGTCCTGCACAAGACTCTCTGCAGTTTGGAGCGTCTCACAACTCCCATCATGGGAAAACCCCCATGGCCTCGTTATGCCCTTCCATTCATAAAGGGGCCATCAGGGACAGAAACTCCAACCTGAGCGATCGTCTGATCCTCGCCCTGACTTCAGATGCACGAGATCTCGATTCAGGTCTGTAGATTGTGCCTGCCATGGCCTCACCCAGAAACCTAAGCCTAGCTTGTATCTCAGACTTTTGTCGTCAGACTACTGGCCCACAAGCCCTCCAGTTTGGCAATCTAGAACAACAATGCAGCACTCTGCCTGCCCCCCAGAAGAAAAACATTGTCCTCTGGGGCTACCCAGTAACCCCAAATGAGGATCAACCTCCACCGACCTTGGCTGTACCCCAAATACATAAGCTTACCAGGGCACTAATACCCTTTCTGACACAGCCTGAGCCTGGACCCCCTGGCCCCTCCAGACAGCTCTCCGCACACTGAGCACATCGAGCCGCCATGGCCTTAGGTCGTCATCTCTTCCCAACCTCGGTTTTCAGGTTTCAGAACCTTGACCTTATCTCTAATCACTGCCCAGGGTTGAAGGTGATGCAGAAATCAGAACTCCTTCCCCATGGCAAGAAACCTTGTGGTTGGCATGTTGTCCAACCTTCAGTGTAGTTGAAACCAGTGTGGCCCATGAGGTCCCGCCCATGCTCGCGGGCCACATTGGTCACAAACACACATTGTGACCCTCAGGCTGAGCCCAGTCCTCAAGTAAGGCTCCTCAGTTGCTGGATGAAGAGATAGCATATTGGGCTTGCAATGCCCCTAGGTCCCAATTTTTAACCATAGTTCGGGTTGTCCCTTCAGTCTTCCCCACGGCTTTGCTATGGAATTCCTCTTTTGGTGGGACACCTGAGGTAACAAAACTGACATGAGTCCTCCTATTTCACAGATTGACGAAAAGCAATTGGGAATCGGGCCAAATCCTCAGAGAGGTAGATTCGTCCATGGCCCATGAGGCTTCCCCGACATTCCACGGCCCTCGCTGATACAAAATCCAGAGACAAATGCCTAAGCTAGCGCCTCAGACTCGCACTTTCTTCATATCCTAAAGAGATCTTCTAATGGTTTTTAGATCGGGCCCGCCATACCAACCTCCCCAAACCTAAGCTGAGTTTGTGTTTCCAGACTTCTGTCCTCAAAGTCTTGGGCCACACACCCTCCAGGCTGGGCCGCTGGAGCCACACATTAGGACTGTGCCTACCAATCCATGGGAATTCTCCCCATTCCATGGTCCAAAATCGTACAAATTAGGAGAAACCTCCAAAGTCCCTGAGGCCATCCCAATAGTATAGGTCGCCAGGAACAAACAAGGGCTCTCTGACACCAGCTGATAATCGACCTCCACTCATACCTTAGATGGATGTCCCCAGAGAAGAAGATTGAACCAGACAGGACCCTAGGCCATAATAGGATCCATTCCTTTGGGTTACAGGCATGTGTCCTCCAAAGCCTGATTCCAATACGAGCATAGGGGTTTTACTGAGGCACCCATCCGAACTCAACTCGTCTCCACAAGGAAACCTGTGCATGGGAGCCATGTCCAAAGCTTAGGAGAGTACTTCAGGGTCCGGTGCCACCGCCCCATTCCAAGGCCATCATGGACACAAAAACACATTAGGACCCATCCTCAGGAAAGTCCATTTCAACTCAGCCACCCCGGTTGCTCCCGCAGAGCCATGAGATCTAAACTGTCTTGTTGCTAGGAGACAATTGGAATGCGAGACGGGCTTCCCAGGCATCCATCCGCGAACCGTACTCTGGAGTCATTCCATATGGGATGTCCTGGAGATGTCCAACAGGTTTCAATTGTCCCGCAGAAGGAATCCTTGAAGGGGGCATCCCACAACTCCCAAAGTGGGAAAACCTCAATGGCCTCGAGATTCCGCTCCCTTCATGAAGCGGCCGTCATGCACAGAAACTCCAACCTGAGCCAACGTCTGATCCTCGCCCTGACTTCAGATGCATGAGATATTGGTTCAGATCTACAGGGGGTACCTGCCGTGCCCTCGCCCTGAAACCCAAGTCTAGCTTGTCTTCTCAAACTTCCATCCTCACACTACTGTCCCCGAAGCCCTCAAGTTGGGCAATTCCGGACCCACAATGCAGCACTCTGCCTGCCCTCTAGAAAAAAAATTATTGCCTCATGAGCTGCCCAGGCACCTTAAATGAGGATCAACCTACACAGCACTCGACTTTACCCAAATTATATAGTCTAACCTGGGCACTAATGCACTGTCGAACACAACCTGAGCCCGGACCTCCTGAACAACACCCGGAAAGCTGACCACACACTGAGCACATAAAACCCGCCATGGCCTTAGGTCATCATCTCTTCCCTACCTCAGTTTTCTGGCTTCAGAACCGAGAACTTATCTCCAATCACTGCCCAGGGGTGAGTGTGATGCAGAAATCAGAACTCCTCCTTAACCATGGCAAGAACCCTTGTGGTTCGCACGTTGTCCAACGTTCAGTGTAGGAGAAACCAGCATTCACCCTGAGGCCCCGCCCATTCTTGAGTGCGACGAGGGCATAGACACGCATTGTGACCCTCAGCATGAGTCCTGTCCTCTATTAAATCCTCTCAGTGTCTGGACCATTAGATGTCATAATGGGCTTGACATGTCCCTAGGCCCCAATTTTTAACCAGATTTCTGATTGTCCAGTCGCCCCTCCCCAGGGCTCTACTCTGGAATCACTCATTTGGTGGGACACCTGAGGTTAAAAAAGAAAACAACAACAACAACAACAGCAAAAAAAAAAAAAAACGGACTTATTCCAGCCCACAGAATGACCCCAAACTCTTTGGACGGGGCCAAACCACCAGAGAGTAAGACTCGTCCATTTCCCATGAAGTCACCCAGAAATTCCACGACCATGAGTGACACGATATCCAGAGACAAAAACTTGAGCAGGAGCCTCACACTCGCCCTTTTTTCAAATCCCGAAGAGTTCTCCTCATGGTCTGTAGGTCAGTCCTGCCATACCTATGACACGAAACATAAGCCGAGTCTGTGTTTTCAGACAACTGTCCAAACAGCCCTGGCCTACACAACCTACAGGCTCAGGCCCCTGGAGCCAAACCTGAGGACTGTACTTGCCCTCTCCAAGGGAATTGTGTGTGCCCATTCCAATGGCCACAAGCCTTCTAATAGGATAAACCTCCAAATCCCTGATCCATCTCAATAGTGGTGGCTTCCCAGGAAAAACAGGGGCAATCTGAGCCCAACTGAGCACCTACCTGCACTCAGACCCATAGACAGATGTCCCCAGAGGTAAAAAGGAAAGAACAGGCCCCTAGGCACTAATCAGATCCATTGCTTTGGTTTCCAGGCATCTCTCCTCAGAGGCCTGGATTTCAAAAGCAGCATATAGCTGTTTCTTGACTCACCCATCAGAAAACATCTCATCTACACATGGGAAACTTGCACGTTGGAGCTGTGTCAAAGCCTCTGTTTAGGAGAACCCTTTAGGGCCCCAGTGCCACCGCTTCATTCCAAGGTCTCCATAGGCACAAAAGCACATTAGGACCCATCCCCAGGGTTGTCCATTTCAACTCAGCGTCCTCGGTTGCTCCCCACAGATCAAGGAGATCTAACCTGTCTTGTTGCTAGGAGACAATTGGAATGCGAGGTGGGCTACCCAGCCATCCATCCTTAGAACACTGCTCAGAATCATTGGTCTGGAGCCAAACAACTGGTCTCAATTGTCCTGCAGAAGACTCTCTGAAGTTTGGAGCGTCTCACAACTCCCATCGTGGGAAAACCCCGATGGCCTCGTTATGCCCTTCCATTCATAAAGGGGCCATCAGGGACAGAAACTCCAACCTGAGCGATCGTCTGATCCTCGCCCTGACTTCAGATGCACGAGATGTCGATTCAGGTCTGTAGATTGTGCCTGCCATGGCCTCACCCAGAAACCTAAGCCTAGCTTGTGTTCTCAGACTTTTGTCGTCAGACTACTGGCCCACAAGCCCTCCAGCTTGGCAATCTAGAACTACAATGCAGCACTCTGCCTGCCCCCCAGAAGAAAAACATTGTCCTTTGGGGCTACCCAGTAACCCCAAATGAGGATCAACCTCCACCGACCTTGACTGTACCCCAAATACATAAGCTTACCAGGGCACTAATACCCTTTCTGACACAGGCTGAGCCTGGACCCCCTGGCCCCTCCCAGAGAGCTGGCCGCACACTGAGCACATCGAGCCGCCATGGCCTTAGGTCGTCATCTCTTCCCAACCTCGGTTTTCAGGTTTCAGAACCTAGACCTTATCTCCAATCACTGCCCAGGGTTGAAGGTGATGCAGAAATCAGAACTCCTTCCCCACGGCAAGAAACCTTGTGGTTGGCATGTTGTCCAACCTTCAGTGTAGTTGAAACCAGTGTGGCCCATGAGGCCCCGCCCATGCTCGCGGGCCACATTGGTCACAAACACACATTGTGACCCTCAGGCTGAGCGCAGTCCTCAAGTAAGGCCCCTCAGTGCCTGGATGACGAGATAGCATATTGGGCTTGCAATGCCCCTAGGCCCCAATTTTTAACCATAGTTCGGGTTGTCCCTTCAGTCTTCCCCACGGCTTTGCTATGGAATTCCTCTTTTGGTGGGACACCTGAGGTAACAAATCTGAAATGAGTCCTCCTATCCCACAGATTGACGAAAAGCAATTGGGAATCGGGCCAAATCCTCAGAGAGGTAGATTCGTCCATGGCATATGAGGCCTCCCCGACATTCCACAGCCGTCGCAGATACAAAATCCAGAGACAAAAGCCTAAGCTAGCGCCTCAGACTCGCACTTTCTTCATATCCTAAAGAGTTCTTCTCATGGTTTGTAGATCTGGCCTGCCATACCTACGTCCCCAAACCTAAGCTGAGTTTGTGTTTCCAGACTTCTGTCCTCAAAGTCTTGGGCCACACACCCTCCAGGCTGGGCCGCTGGAGCCACACATTAGGACTGTGCCTACCAATCCATGGGAATTTTGCCCATTCCATGGACCAAAATCGTACAAATTAGGAGAAACCTCCAAAGTCACTGAGGCCATCCCAATAGTGTAGGTCGCCCGGAACAAACAAGGGCTGTCTGACACCAGCTGATAATCGACCTCCACTCATACCATAGATGGATGTCCCCAGAGAAGAAGATTGAACCAGACAGTACCCTAGGCCATAATAGGATCCATTCCTTTGGGTTACAGGCGTGTGTCCTCAAAAGCCTGATTCCAATACGAGCATAGGAGTTACCTGAGGCACCCATCCGAACTCAACTCGTCTCCACAAGGAAACCTGTGCATGGGAGCCATGTCCAAAGCTTAGGAGAGTACTTCAGGGTCCGTTGCCACCGCCCCATTCCAAGGCCATCATGGACACAAAAACACATTAGGACCCATCCTCAGGAAAGTCCATTTCAACTCAGCCACCCCGGTTGATAAGGCAGAGCCATGAGATCTAAACTGTCTTGTTGCTAGGAGAGAATTGGAATGCGAGGCGGGCTTCCCAGGCATCCATCCGCGAACGGTGCTCTGGAGTTATTCCATATGGGATGTCCTGGAGCTGCCAACAGGTTTCAATTGTCCCGCAGAAGGAATCCTTGAAGGGGGCATCCCACAACTCCCAAAGTGGGAAAACCTCAATGGCCTCGAGATTCCGCTCCCTTCATGAAGCGGCTGTCATGCACAGAAACTCCAACCTGAGCCAACGTCTGATCCTCGCCCTGACTTCAGATGCATGAGATATTTGTTCAGATCTGCAGGGGGTACCTGCCGTGCCCTCGCCCTGAAACCCAAGTCTACCTTGTCTTCTCAAACTTCCATCCTCACACTCCTGGCCCCGAAGCCCTCAAGTTTGGCAATTCCGGACCCAAAATGCAGCACTCTGCCTGCCCTCTAGAAAAAAAAAATTATTGCCTCATGAGCTGCCCTGGCAACTTAAATGAGGATCAACCTACACAGCACTCGACTTTACCCAAATTATATAGTCTAACCTGGGCACTAATGCACTGTCGAACACAACCTGAGCCCGGACCTCCTGACCAACACCCGGAAAGCTGACCACACACTGAGCACATAAAACCCGCCATGGCCTTAGGTCATCATCTCTTCCCTACCTCAGTTTTCAGGCTTCAGAACCGAGACCGTATCTCCAATCACTGCCCAGGGGTGAGTGTGATGCAGAAATCAGAACTCCTCCTTACCCATGGCAAGAACCCTTGTGGTTGGCACGTTGTCCAACGTTCAGTGTAGGAGAAACCAGCATTCACCCTGAGGCCCCGCCCATTCTTGAGTGCGACGAGGGCATAGACACGCATTGTGACCCTCAGCATGAGTCCTGTCCTCTATTAAATCCTCTCAGTGTCTGGACCATTAGATGTCATAATGGGCTTGACATGTCCCTAGGCCCCAATTTTTAACCAGATTTCTGATTGTCCAGTCGCCCCTCCCCAGGGCTCTACTCTGGAATCACTCATTGGTGGGACACCTGAGGTTAAAAAAGAAAACAACAACAACAACAACAGCAAAAAAAAAAAAAAAACGGACTTATTCCAGCCCACAGAATGACCCCAAACTCTTTGGACGGGGCCAATCCACCAGAGAGTAAGACTCGTCCATTTCCCATGAGGT